>NW_024525712.1:1455483-1781475 GCF_017590135.1 Pyrgilauda ruficollis
CATGCCCTTCAGAGCAGCTTGGCCAGACCCTCAGAGCATTAGCCAGGAAGCAGGAAGCAAAGGACATGCCTCCTTTTTTGTACCTGAATATGCCTGAAAACTGCCCTTGACTGTCCTCTGCCACAGGCACCCAGGGGTCCTGAACTGTAGCACCTCCTGCAAACATTATGCTCCTCAAAGCCAGCCCTTGTCATCACCAGCTCTCAAGGATCCTCCAGAGACAAGAACTGGAAGGAGGATGAAATATTTGGTAAGGCTATCATTTTGAGGAGCTGATAAAACATTGCTATTAAGTAACTGCAAAATGCATCAGTTCCTCAGGTAATTGCATCCTGTCGTTGCTTTTGTCACCTCTTTCTCTTGGAGCAGTCCAGCCTTTGCTCCCCAGCCTCGGGTACAGCTCCATTTTGTCTCACACCAGGGCAGTGCCTACCCACTGGCCCCTGCCCCAGCCAAGGTCAGCCAACTGGGACATGGCTGGGGACAGCCACAGGCTCTTCTCCTGCCCCAGTCAGAGGGGAGAAGGTGGAGATTACCAGAGTTGTGTTGGAATGCTGGGGCAAGTGATGGCCATTGTCATTATCCAGACCACAGCCCCTGTTTTTGAGCCAGCTCAGTGAGCAGCTGAGCTGCTCCCTGCACAGCCCTTCCCTTTCCTCTCTGTCTGCTTTTCCAATGCTTAACTCCAACTCAGACTACTCTGTGATTCTGCAATCCCCATTTATTCACAGTCAAAAGAAGAAAAATTAAATTAAATTATATCTGCTGTCCACAGAGCCAAATCTAGAGGAATTTGAACCCCATTATTTGTCCTGTTAACTGGCAGGGGAGATGGTGTGAAATTCCTTAGGGGTTTTGATGAGTTATCTCAGCAAAGACAATGCTTGTGCAGCGGCCCTGCTGCAGCAGAATTACTGTTGAGGGCAGGTAGTCCTTAGGACCAGCTGATGTAGGTGCTACACACTGGGATGGTTTTCCCCACTCCTTGCTCTTATTTAGAAAACCTTCTGTAATTCATGCCTGGATGTGTGATGACATACACACACATCAAGTATATATATACATATATTTAAAATACTTTAGGACATTTTGTTCCTTCTTTCATTAAATTATTTTAACCAAAACCAGCACTTCTGTCCCCTGAAGTTTCTTTTGGGTGTGTCTCAATCCACTTTTTCTTCATTATCTGCTTGATCTTGGTGTTTTCCTTTATTTCAATCCTTTAAGAGATTGTTTTGCAGCCCCAGCCTGGTGCCCTCCACCCCCAACCCAGCTCCAGAAGGCAGGGGATATGGAGTGGACAAGGATATCCCTTTGATCTGCTTCTGCCTGAAATACAGTGGGTTTTCCAGCTGAGCTTGGTGGGAGAGGTGGGAGGATGGAACCTCTGAGGCCAGTGAGCACAACCTTTTGCTTTGGATACCTCCATGAGAGCATCCCACACCGCACAGCAGCCAGCATTTCCCATCACTTTTCCCCATGTAGGACAGAGGGTTTTCTCCACCTTGCAATGCTCACTGGCCAGCTCTGCAGGAGGGTAGGGGCTGCCCAGATATCTGCTTTCATAAAGCCATTAAAAGAGCCTTCGGTGACTTGGAGATGGGGAGCAGGAGCACCCCGAGCTCTGTCCTGCAGCAAGGGCTGCAGAAATGTTCCTTGCCACTTACAAATGTTCCAGAGGTGGCTGGGTGTAAAAATCACTTTTTCAGCATGGCAAGGGTAGCTCCATCCTCCCACAAACATTGACAGGGCAGGAACTCAGTCCACAGGGCAGGGACTTAGTCCTTCTACCATGGGGTAGGGCTTGAACTTTTTAAAGAGAGGGGGAGAGGGGCAGAAAATGTTTCTCCTGACAAGGGCAGAAAGCACAGTCGTTCAGGGCTAAACCAAGACTGGATTGAAAGGATCAATTGATACCTTCTTACACCTTCCATGGACGCTCATTTCTCAAACAAGTCAGTAATACAAAATAACCTTACAGTAGTAACAGCTACCAGTGTCAGAACAAGAGCGGATGGGAAAACTCTGGTCATTGTTACGGGAAGTGTTTTGGATAACACACTCGGTGGTCAGAGATGCAGGCAGGGGCAGCATCGCTGCGGACAGCAGCCAGTGCCGAGCACAGCGGCTGCGAGAGCCGCACAAACTGGATGGCTCTGTCGCCCACAGACACGCCGGGTGTGACACACTCCGGGTCCCCTGGCTCAGCAGCGCTTTCCTCCACCATCTGCCAAAGGCATCGTTTGAAGCCGCAACCCTCCGGCCTCCTGAGCCGCTTTTTCACGCTAAGGCTACGGTACCGACCCGGGAGTACCGAGCCGGGGGCACCGAACCGGCGGCGGGGACGGCGCGGTCCATGCACCTGCTGGCAGCCGGCGGGGCTGGGGTCGCGCACATCACCCCGCAGGGGGATCCCGTCCCGGGCGGCACCACGGGGGAAGGGGCCCCGGGAGGGACGCAGCCCGTGCAGAGCTCAGCTGGCCCGGCGCACGGCAGGGGCCGGGCCGGGCGGGGCGGACGGGGGGCGCGCGGCGCCGTGCGCATGTTCGGCCGTACGTCACAATAGCGGCGGTGGGAGCGCGCCCGGTCCCAGCCGATCGCGGCTGGTTTGAGCTGGTGCGTTGCCACAGCGACGCCGCGGCGCTATAAATACGAGCGCGGCGGCCGTGGCGAAGCTTTGTCAGCCGCGGCGCCCCGCTCGCTCCGCCAGCCCCGCTCCTCCTCAGCCGGTCCGGCGCTCCCGCCCGGCTCCGCGCACCGCGCCCGGCTCGCAGGAGGAGGGGGAGGCGGCTCGGAGCGAGGGGATCGGCTGCCGCGGGGGCTTGACAGCAGCTCCGCCACAGCTGCGAGGTGAGGCGGGCGGCGGGATGCGCCGGGCTGTGCCGGGGAGCGGGGCCGCGGCGGAAGCGGCCGGCATGGAGCCACGTGTCTGCGGGGCCGCTGGCAAGCGGCGCGGCCCGGGCTGGGCGCCGGTGCTGCCACCGGGCACGGGGAATCCCCGGCCCCGGCAGGGAGGCGGGAGGCTCCGGGCGGCTGTAAGCGGGCCAGACCGGCTCCCCGGCTCGCCTGGGGAGCATTGGCGGCGCTTTCCGGCAGCGAGGGAAGGGACGGCCCCGCCGTGGCCGCCGGGCCGTTTCCGGGGTGGGGAAAGGCAGGTGCGTGGCAGGAACAGGGCTTGGGGCGGCGGGCTCGCCCTTGGGCCGAGGGGCGACGGGGCGCTGCCTCCTGCACACCCGGCGAGCACTGGCCTGGGCCGGGAGCGGATCAGAGAATAACAGAGTAGTCTGAGTTGGAAGGGACCTTAAAGACCATCCAGGTCTAACTCTGCCTACGCAGGGACAACTTCCACTAGACCCGGCTGCTCAGAGCCCCGTCCGACTGGGCTTGAATACCCCGAGGGATGGGGATTGAGCCCTTCTCCCGCGGTGCGCAGCTGCCCCGGACGGCTCGGGTGGGCGCCGAGCCGCAGGGTGGTGGGAGCTGTAAGGAAGGCGCACCCCGGGGCTGACAGGCGCCTCCTCGGGAAGCCGCAGTGTCAGGCTGGGCGGGCAGTGCCCCGCTGCCGGGCCGGGCAGCGCAGCCCCAGCTCGGCCGCGTCAGGCTCCTCTGCGGGACCGTGTGGCTTTGCCGGGAGAAGGGCGTCGGTGAGCGCGGCGCAGCCGGCCCCGTCCGTGCAGCCCGCAGCGCTCTGCAAGCTCCGGAGTCAGAACCGCCTCGGGCGCCTTTTCTAGACGCAGCTTGGCTGTTTGAGTACCGAGCCTGCAGGCATGACTCAGCTCTAAGTACAGCTGCTAAATAGGGGAATGTTCTGGAGAACAAATTCTAAATGAGCATAAATTGCCTTTCTTCTGGGGAGCTGCAGACACTTTGCACACAGTCCAAGTAGAAACATCCTTTGGGAGACTACAGTTTGCACCTACATGACCGTGTTCTGTCTATATGCTGTGTAATTACACTGTAGTTAAAATTATGCAATGAGATGGAAAGCTTGCAAGAACTTTTTAACAAAATATGTTGTGGCCGGTAAAAGTAATTTCCCTTTTACATGTTAAAAGGAAAAGTGCTGTTCATGCAGCTCTCTGCAGAGGGGAAGTTAAACTAAATTCTTCCTGATGATGTTCACATCTCTTAACCACAGCTCAAGTCCCTGAACTGCTTTCTGCAAAGCTGCAAGTCTATGATGAGATGCAATTTCTCCTTAGTAACAAGCACCTCCTGAGAAGTGTTTAATTTGCTGTTTCTTATGGTCCTTTCAAAGAGGCTTTAAAGAGAAGACTTTAATCCAGCTTGTGGTAGAATTATCACTGCACGTGAATGAGAGCAGAAGGAGAATGAGGTTCAATGGATTGCTGGGTTTATTAGAATCAAAGCTTAATCTAGTTTGACTCTCAAATTTGATTTGTCTCTGATAAGTGAGAAATTATCAAAAGATACAAAGTAGTTCTTGTTGCCATATGTTTCTGAAGGTTGAAATGAAGCATAATTGCTGATGTTTCAAAGTTATTCAATACAATTCAATGAATGTTTTTATATGCATATATGAAATTAATGATTCTGTTGGTTTTAGAACCTTGTTAATCTGTAACAACTATAAAACATCCCTTTTCCATTGGTTTATAGCCAAACTTTTTGAAAATAAAGGAAACAGTAACATAACTTAAAATTAGTGAATAATTCAGAGTTTGCATAATTTTCAGTCCTAGTCTGTATGTCTAGTTTGAATGTAAAATTGCTGAGAGAAGGAAGAGGGCTGGACCCCGTTACGTGGGTGACTTGCAGTGCTGAGGTCTTTGAAAGGTAGCACACACTCTGCTTAACAGCTTGATGGAGAATGCTGCTGTTCTGTATTTGGACTGCCCAGTGAAAGGGTGGCCCATGGGCTTCATGGGTCATGGATGGCAGAGGAGTGTGCTTTTGCTCTTTAGTTCTAGTTCTCAAGGGACTTTCTACTTAGCAGATAGATTTCTGTTAGCAATGCAGATTTGTAATGGACTGCTGTAAATTCCTGTTCTAAAGTGCTAGTTGGGATCCCTGTTAAGACTTTTTTCTGCAGGTCAGAGTTACGAACCAGTCTCAAAATGTGTATCTGCCACTCATGACAGCTGAGGTTCTCATGTAGCTTGGAGGTCATGAGTAGAACAGGGAAGCTCTGACTACCAACAGAGCAACTTCAAGGAAAGCCCTGTTCTCAGGTCTGCTTTGTGCACAGTCTGAACTGTATTGAGAATCCAGGTATTTTCCTGGCTTGGACCTAATGAGAGTTGTTACTACTCAGAAGTCAGTAAAGTCTTGGATTATGTTGGCAATAACAAGTAAACCCTTTCTTCTGAAACTGGTGAGCTAAAATAGTGCTTAGGAGTTTTTTAAAAAAAAAGTTGTAAGTAGACGCTAGCCATAGTATTGATAGCTCTGATGTGGAGGTGAATGAAAAGAGAGCAGAAACTTGCAGGGAGCCAGACTAATAATAACTGACAGTATTTATTTGATTGATTTTTTTCTTTGAGCAGACTCAGAGGATCATTGAATTGTTGAACAGAGAACTTGCCTTCCAGCTAGCAAGATTATTTTGGCCTGCCTCCTTGGTTCTGATTACATCTGTTCTGTCATATGCAAGTGCCTAATGTGTGCAGCTATTAGTGATCATTATAGGAGCTGTATAATTGTAAATTATATGGGCACAAAGTAGTGGTCATATAATGACTATATGAATCTAAGTGAAGTATTGAATGTAAACTATATGAACTCAAATTAAGTGATTAACTTTTTTTTTTTTTTTCCAGCACTTCATATCCAAGTCCTTTCACATAAACCTGAAATCTTGGAAGTCATGAGTAACTTCAGCAAAGAAGAATTTGAGTTGACCTTCCTTGATGAAGGTTTCACTGCCAAGGATATCCTTGACCAAAAAATAAATGAAGTGTCATCTTCTGTAAGTATGATGGGAAAACCACTACATTTCATGATGCTACAAACTTATAAACTAATAGAACAAGTTGTCCTTGCAAATGATCCACAAGACAGCCCCCTCAAATGCTGACCTCTAGGCTTATCCTGTTATCTCTTGTTTGTAAGGTTAAGATGTGTGTTTGCTCTAGGATGATAAAGATGCCTTCTATGTTGCTGACCTCGGGGACATTGTGAAGAAGCACATGCGGTGGCATAAGGCCCTTCCTCGGGTGACCCCCTTCTATGCCGTAAAATGCAACGACAGCAAAGCTGTTGTGAAGACACTTGCTGTTCTTGGGGCAGGATTTGATTGTGCCAGTAAGGTGAGATCTCAGCTGTCTTCTGATCTGTGATGCTCGTATCTGTGCATCCTTACAAGACGTTTGTGTAAAATTAAGCATAACTGAGTGGTGTTGCTTTTGTTGTTCTGATTACATTAATCATCTATGTAGAAATTTCTTCTAAAAGTGTAATGTGTTCTTTCTTCAGACTGAAATACAACTGGTACAGAGCATTGGTGTGCCTCCTGAGCGAATAATATATGCAAATCCCTGCAAACAAGTATCTCAAATCAAACATGCTGCCAGCAGTGGTGTGCAGATGATGACATTTGACAGTGAAGTAGAACTAATGAAAGTTGCAAGGGCCCATCCAAAAGCCAAGTAAGTAATGTTAATTGTTCTATCATTCTTCTATGGGTTCCCAAGATACAGAAATATCTGCTTTATCTGAAACTTGTTCTTCATTAGTTTAAGGTAGTCTGCAAAACTGTGAAACGATAAGCAAACTTTTAACCAGTGAAATCTAATCTAGTAGAGTTTACTGGCACTTTAGGAAGAGATATACAGAGCAGCTTGTATCTTTAAGCTCAGTCTCATTCTGAGATCATAGCTGCCTGGTGATGTCTGTTATACTGAAACCATCTCATTTTTTCCTGTTTCTAGGTTAGTCTTGCGCATTACCACTGATGACTCCAAAGCAGTCTGTCGTCTGAGTGTTAAATTTGGAGCTACACTTAAGACTAGCAGGCTTCTTCTGGAGCGTGCAAAAGAACTTGACCTTGCCATTGTTGGAGTTAGGTGAGCTGACAGTATCAAAACACAGTCATACCAAATAAGTTTCCTTTAAATAGTCTACCTGAAAAGAGAGATGCCTTTGCATGTGATGGCATGAGTTTATAAAAAACTTCTTGAGTAATTTGCCAAATAGCAACTGATTTTTTGTATCTTTTTGTAGTTTCCATGTTGGAAGTGGATGTACAGACCCAGAGACCTTTGTTCAAGCCATTTCTGATGCCCGCTGTGTGTTTGATATGGGAGTAAGTCTAGTTCTACTTTCTCTGGAACCACTGCTCAACTGTTGTGGCAAAACTGAATGAAGTGTACAACTGTTATGAGGTTAAAAGCTAGCTAAGTCACTGACTTGATGTTGTTGGAATTTTTTAGGTCTTGGTAGCTTACTTTGACCAGCTTGGCAAAACTAAAATTGGCAGCTCAAACTCAAATTACTGTTACTTGAACACGTGTTAGCTCTGTTTCAAGTGTTAACAAAATGGCTTCACACTACTTTTTAAGCTTAAATGATAAATTATAAACTGACATAAATTACAAACTTTTCTTGACAGTGTTGCTGTTCATTTCGTTTTAGGCTGAACTTGGCTTCAATATGTATCTGCTTGATATTGGTGGTGGCTTCCCAGGCTCTGAAGATGTCAAGCTTAAATTTGAAGAGGTATAGCTTTGCTAAGAAGTTATCAGGTTGTGGAGTCTGCTTTGAGTGTTGATCTGGATTAAATAAAATCTTGCTTTTTCTGTTTGTATGCAGGCAGATTTGCAAAAATGTGTCTGCTTGGTCAGAAATGTAATTAAGAGAGAAAGAGGAATTAATCTGAAAACTAGAAATTAGATGAGCTCATTAGATACATAGCTAAATGACTGCACAAACATGCAGAAGTCTCAAAAAAGTAAAGCCAGTTTTAACTACAGGCTTAATTCTCACTCAACATAGCCTTCTTCCAGTTGGCACTGTACTGGAGACTGAATAGATTGGCACTGCTCCCAAATAGGGTGAAAGGGTAGTCCTGAACCCATACTGTCCTTAGGGGTGGCAGCATATGAGATCAGTGTTGGATTTGATTTTGGGCTAGCTTTTGGATAATTTTTCAGTTGTTCAGTGTTTTCCAGTCTGCTTTACCTCAGCAATATCTCTGCTTTCAGAAGAGGCAAGGGGGCTGAATATTGCTGGGACTTCCACTTAAAGCAGTGTTGTCAGAGCACCTTGCCTTCTAACCCAAGGAGGTGTTAAATGTTACACATTAACATAAGGATACAGCAGGTTACATAAAATGTTTTCTTATAATAGTGTGAGCTAACATTGTAGCCCTTTTGGTACCTCCTAATGAAGTCTGGCTTCTCATAGTGCAGTATGGCCATGTGTGAGGCATCCAAGTAAATTATGTCATTGGGCTCCGCAGCATGATACAGTCATGTTGTGGTTGGAGGCAGCTTCATGATAACTTCAGAACCTGGAAACAACTGTTCATGATGGCAACTGAATTTCAGCTATGATGGTAAAGCCTCTGTATGCTTATGATCCCATGAGATGACATCTTTTGGGTTTAGTAAGCTGTGGAATAGTGCATAAGTAGCAGCACTACAAGTGGACTACAAATCAAATTTAGAGTGTGGGGACTTGCAGGGCATTAATGATGGTTTAATGAGCCTAGGAGAGGTGATTTCCTTCAGCCTCAAATATGACCTGTTTTGTTTCTTAAACTAAGCTGCAAGTGGTGTCTGCTTTTCTTGCTTTGTATTTAGTATATAGTGAATTTAATTGCAAACAAGGTTTTGAATGAGAAAAAGCAAAAGCAGTCAACAGAAATTACAATTGATGTTACGTGTTTCACTAGTATATAATTTTGAATTTGAGGGTCTTACTTAATCTCAGACTTCTAAGGTAACACCTGAGTAGCTGCTGAAATATTAATACTGGCATCTGATTTTTTTTCCCTAGATCACAAGTGTAATCAACCCAGCACTGGATAAATACTTCCCTTCAGATTCTGGAATAAATATTATTGCAGAGCCAGGAAGATACTATGTTGCATCAGCATTCACGCTGGCAGTCAACATCATTGCAAAGAAAATTGTGTTAAAGGAGCAAACAGGTTCTGATGGTATGTAAATCAAGACCTAGACTTAGATCTAGCCAACTGTGTGTGTCTTTCCAAGACTTTTTCTCACTGGTGTCTTGACTTCTTCCAGATGAAGATGATGCAAATGACAAAACTCTTATGTACTATGTGAATGATGGGGTCTATGGATCATTCAACTGCATCTTGTATGATCATGCACATGTTAAGCCAGTCCTGCAAAAGGTATGCCTATTCAGAAATACCACGTGCTAGTCACATATCATGGGTGTAGGAGAGTCCTTGTCACAGCAGTCACTTCTCAGTTCACTGCTCCCTTCATGTTGCCAGACTCTGGTGTTTAACTTACGAAGCACACAGTGGAATTAACTCAAAGCCAGAGGTGAAGAACCTGCAAGCAGCTCTTCCTTTTCTTCAGAGGGGGAATGTTACACTATATTACTTCTGGAAGCTCTATTTTGATAGTCAAATAATTAAACTCCACTCTCTTCTTTAGCGGCCTAAGCCAGATGACAGCTGCTACTCCTGCAGCATTTGGGGACCAACCTGTGATGGCTTAGATCGGATTGTTGAGCGCTTTAATATGCCCGAGCTGCATGTTGGTGACTGGATCCTATTTGAAAACATGGGTGCCTATACTGTTGCAGCAGCTTCTACTTTCAATGGATTCCAGAGGCCAGCAATACACTATGTGATGTCAAGACCAGCATGGTTAGTAACTAAGTATCTTGATCCATCAGTACTTCCGAGATCACTGTAATAAATAGATTGTATCAGTTGACTACCCCTTAACAAGCAAGGGGAGTTTTGGTGCCGCAGCTCTTGTAAATCTCTTCCTGGTGTAGGAGAAGGCAATGCTTCTGAAAGCTTTTGCTGTGTGGTTAGAAAAATGTTGATGCTACTAATTACTTTGATGTACATGCTTATAGGAGAGATGCTTTTAAAGGGGCAGTGTTAGTAGACTTCATTAATCTGGATTCTAGCTAGTGTTTTCACTATTGCACAACATACAGAATAATGAATTCTTTGCAATTAGCTTCTGTCACTTGTAATCAGAGGCCAGTCAATCACAGTTATAATATGTTGTCTTCTAAATTAGTAGCTTACTAAATCCTGACTGCTGGATGCAGTGTTGCTTCACAGTATGATGTCTATGTTTGTTTGAGAGCCATTCCTTGGTTTAGGTTGAGCTCTGGCTCAGTGCTCAGTGCAGAGTGCTAGATCTCCATGGGAAGTTATTAAACAGGTAAGTAAAGAAAGCAGGACTACCTTTTAAGTGCAAGGATACTGTGAAACTGCAACTTAAACAGCAGTTTTAAAGTAACCTATGTGCTCTGCATTGCAATACAGGTTAATGGATTGCACCTTCTGTAAAAGTGGGGTTTCCTGTAAGAGGAAGCCCTTACCTCTCCACTGGTATCTGCCTGCTGAACTGGCAGAGGACTTTTGGGCAGAAGTGTTACCCTAAAGCGTGATTAGCTCTGCTGTTGGATTGTTTTTGAATTTATTGAAAATCTTTAAGCTCAGGGAAATTCCTGACGTAAAAGTAAGAGGAAGTTTCCTCTATTCTTCTACTAACCCTGCCAGTATAAGCAGGGCTTTTATTTTTTCTTTCCCTTAGTGTAACCTCCAGTCGATTGAAGCATTTTTCAAAACACATGAAGCCTTTAGACTTCCCTTAACTGTGTCTAATTGAACTAAAAATGGCTCTGTGGGAGAATAATTTGCTTTTTCACTGTATCACTAGGTTGCTGTTAAAATTTAATACTTGGTCTCAGGCATGCTGAGCTTAATTATACAAACATAGCTGTAATCCAAGGCCACAGCACAGCCCTCTTTCAGGCCTATGTGTATTTTCTGTTTTGGCAAGAGAATTGTGTGATAAGGGCTGGCCCTTAACTGAAAGGCATGCATCAATGAGATTGTGGTGCAGATCTTTCTAGGACAGGCAAAAGTCTTTTGGAATGTCATCTACGTATTCTAAAGATGAACAACTAAATTTGTGACTAGAAACTGTGAAAGATAAAGGACAAGGTGATTACATGTGCCTTAAGTAAAAACCAGTAATACATGGGGAGCCATGAGTGGCACAACTGTTTGCCTTGCATACCTAAGATAACTGGAACTGTAAGATGACACCAAGCTGAGTGTTGCTGTTGACACACCTGAGGGATGGGATGCCACCCCACACCTGAGGGACTGGGACGGGCTTGAGAAGTGGGACTGTGGGAATCTTACTAAGTTTAACAAGACCAAGTGCAAGGTGCTGCACCTGGATGGGAGCAACCCCTGGTATGAATCAGTCTGGGGGGATGAACAGATCCAGAGCAGCCCTGCTGAGAAGCACTTGGAGGTGCCTGGTGGATGAGAGGCTGGACTTGACCCAGCCATGTGCCCTCGCAGCCCAGAAAGCCAAACCTATCCTGGGTTACATCCAAACCTTTCTATGAATCTGTGCACTAAGTCCAAAAACTCAGTTAACTGAATTTCTTATGAGGTTGTGTTCTAGTTTTCTTGTCTGAATATGGAAGGAGTTGTTTGATTCTCACTGGTCTGGTCAGCTCCTTTATATTCCTAGTCTGTTATCCATATTTTTTCTTGATTCAAGTTACCCAGTAATGTGAGGGTGTTGAATAAGTGACACTCAAGTTGTCAGGGGTTTTCACATCTGAAATTCTGAACTACTGAGCACTAAGTAAATTTATATAGCATGAGGTATACAGATGTAGCTGTATGGGTGCATCTTTGCAAATCTAAATCCTACACAGAAATGGTAAAATCAGCTTGGTATTGGCACTTTCCCTAAAGCCTAGCCAGCCACAAGTGACCTGCATGGATTCTGCTTTTATTGTTTTTAATGTTTTCCCTTTATTATAATAATGTCAGGATTGCAGGTGATGCATAAAGAATTCATTTCATACTGGCAATTGTAAAAAATGTACCTTACATTTTTAGGTAGATTGCAGTGAAACAGTTTTTGACTCTTTCTTTTTTCTTTTTTTTTTCTTTTTTTTTTTTTTCTTTTTAGGCAACTAATGCAGCAGATCAAGGAGCAAGGATTCCTAGCTGAGGTGGAGGAACAGGATGTTGCTAGTCTGCCAGTCTCTTGTGCCTGGGAAAGTGGAATTGAATATCCAGCAACTTGTGCTTCAGCTAGTATTAATGTATAGGTAATATTTAGTAACTAAGTGCAAGGTTAGTCATTGAATTTAGGGCATTTGGGGGACTGTTAACTTAATTCTTGGTAGAATTTTTAAGTGTTTTTTTTAACATTTAGGTTTGGCATAAATGCAAGAAAAATGACTAGGAGATGGGTCACAATTATCTGTGTTCCTATGGAAACTATTTGAATATTGTTTTATATGGATTTTTATTCACTTTTCATGTATGCTACTAAAGACTGACCCTCAACTGTCAAACAAGTATTTGTAGCTTGTGTATGGCAGAACGGGCTAAGCTTAGTGCTTTGTGACCTACCTGTTTTAAAATAAAGTATATTGAAATAACTGGTCCTGTGTTTCATTAGTCTGTAGAAAATTAATGTGTCATAGATGGCTCATACAGCATATATGAGGGCAGACCAGATGCTGCAAGCCCAGAACTTACTAATAAATGGATCTCCCCTACCCTTGCTCTCTCAGCTGAAGTGAAGGAAGCCCCCTCAATGGGTAGGGAAATGGAACTGTCTTTTTTCATATGTGATTAGAAGAAGGTTGACTGCCAACAAATTGAATACTTTGTGAACTCTTGTGAATTCACATTTATTTTTCACTACTGAACATGTGTGTACCAAGTTGCATATTGCTGGTTCGGTGCAGTGCTGGTTTTCTGCAAGTGCTGTGGCTGTTTATAAACATATCTAGTCATTGAGAGAATACAGCACAGGCTCCACGGGTGGCACACTGCTTGTTATGTGTGCCAGAACTCTAATATGTTGCAGGAAAACCCAGGAAGCTGAAACTGTGGCTGACAGGCTCTCTGACCTGTGTTGCCTAGGGCTTTAGTATAAAAGAGATAAGAAAGGGGATTTGACATCTTTTGTATGTGCAATACGATTAGAAGCTCTTATTTAATGTTACCGAAAGATGTGCTACCCTTCTGCCTTTGGATTAAATGTGATAGCTCCTAGTATTTTCCACTTAGTGTCATCTAATACAGGGGGTGTTGATGATAAAATAGTCTGCTTATTGAAGCAGAACATTGTGACTTATGTTTGACCTATGCTAGTTTGGTGCTGCTTTTTGCACTAAAATTAGAGGATGTTTCTGATAAACTAATTGGTCCTACAGCTGGATTTTATCTATTTGCCAGAGGGTCCTAGACTGCAGGCATGCCATAGCAAATGCCTGATGTGTAAAGAGAAAGATCTTAATGTACTGAGTAAATACTTAAAGCTTAAGCTAACTTAGAGTAAGTGTTAAAATTTGAAAGGTTGTCCAAAGGTTGGCATTGCTGATAGAAACAGTGACTCCAGCAACAAGAGAAATAAAGCTGTTTTTCAGCTGTGTACAAGCAGCTCTGAAAGGCAATGTTTAACCTCCATTCTGTGCTTCCAGCAAAACTCTCCATTAGCTGAATTAGTAGGGTAAACAAGAGTGATGGGTCCTCATTCCTGGGTCTCTTGAAGCATCCCAAGTGACTTTCTTTATTTGCTTTATTCCCAGCTTCAAGCTTGTGATTAAAATAGCACTTGCCTTTATTCTTATGCATATGGCAGATTTCAGTACATACACAGAGTGGAGCCCTAGCCTTAATCTCATAGAAGCGCACTGCATCCAAAATTAGTTACTCTAAATTCAGCTGGAAATGTAATGATTCTTACATTACCTCTGTAAACAGAGCTAGTAAATGGTAACCAAATGTTAATACTGTAACAATTCTACATCTTGCTCTGCCAAAACTAAGTGCATTTGAACAGGCGTGCAGAAAATATACTCTGAAGAGCTGCAGTTGTCTAAAGGACAGGTAGCTACTTTTTCAAAGTGCCTATTTGAAGGCTGGGGCTGTTTTGAGTCAGAAGGAAGTTTAGCTGTAGTGAGACCTTATGTGATACCTGCACTAACACCTACTGTCCTGCTGGGCAAGTGGCACAGTCTGCCTCCCTCTACTTGCAGCTGGTGGAGACCATGTCCAGCAGGTAGTTTGAAGGCAATCACTTACGGAAACTAATTAGTGAGCTTCACTGAGAAGTTGGCAGGCTGCCAATTAATTTCATCTTAATTTAAGTTGATTGGTTATTTTAGCTATTTCACTAGGTTTTGTCTCAAAAATCCAAAATTTACATCTCTGCTGGAGGCCAGGACTGTAGAAACATGCTAACCAGCATTTTGATCCATATGATGCTTCCCCAAAAGAGATGTAGCTGACTGTAGTTCTTTACCTTTCCTTTGACTGGTATGTCATAGACTTGGCTGATGCTCTCTAAGCCATGTCTAACAAGTGTGTCAAGTGTTTAAAAATGGATAATCTGAAGCATCTTCTGTATTAAAAAACCCCAATGGATTTTATGTTGGTGTGTCTTTAAGCAAGACTTAACTTTCTCAGGTTATGCTGAACAGATGTTCTGGGCTTTGGGATACTTCATCTTATGGCTGCCTGGCTCCTGGCTTCCACTGAATCTTAGTTGCCCATTTTTTTAATTGATTTTAAAATAGCCCAAGTGACAGCATTTTGGTCATAGGGTGACTGTGGGTATTCCCTACAATCCACAGTAGGGAAATTTGTTTATTGCTGGAGCAAGGACCATGTAGGACAGCAAAGACGTAACAAAGTAAACAGTGAGGTCATATGGTTTTGTTTGACTTCCCCTTTGATGGCCTTTTGGGACATTAAAGCTTTTGCTCTGTTTTGCTGTGTTTATTAATCAAATCCAGTTGTTCTAACTGCATATCTTAATTATTCTTCCCTGGGGCAGGGTTGTCTGATACAGGAGGAAGGGAGGACCTGCATGCCAGTAAAATTGAGATCAGCTGCATCTGTCTGCTGTAATTAGCTCAGCAAATATTAAAGTTGGAGCCAAGAATAGCCTATGCCTTTCAGCTTGCTCCTTGCTAGCCTTGCTCTATATAGTGCTCTGTCTGTCTCACTGTGGGCTTTGCTGGCACATTAGCAGGGACTGTGGCATCCCTGCTGCAAATGTCCCTGCTGTTCACTCGCTGGCACCAGTGATGGTGGTGTCAATTCTCTCGGGATCACACATGTAAAACGAAAGTAATATCTGAGGAGAATGCCAAGACATCTGCCTGAGATGGTTTCTCATCACCCCATTTCTCTTTTCTATATAGTGAAGATACTTGAGATCTAACTAGAGGTCTAGCTGAGACCTTGTATTTAGTCCCCATGTAGCCATACAAGTCCTGTACTGGAGTTCAGCTGACATTCTTTAGTGCAGAGGTAGTTTCATATACCAAAAAAAGCTGAGAAGCACTCATCCTCTGGAATTACATCAGATGGACAATCAAAGGTGGAAATGTTTTAGGAGAGATTGGAGAATACTGACACAGAGAGGAGGTAAGGGACGAGGGGAAGTTGCTGATGGCAGCATACCACGGAGCAGAGATCCCTTGTCTTACTGCATGACCACTTAACTCTTGTTTTACTTTTAAGCTGCTGTCTTCTAGGCTACCACAGGCCTTGCAGACAAAGTGTCAGTGCACCATTTGCCATGGCAGTCAATTTTGCTGCCTCACTTTCACCAGCAGAGAAACCCAGAGCTGGGAGCAGCACTGAGCAGGGACCCCATGAATCCACCTGCAGGAGCAGAAGCAAACCTGGTGCTGGAGGGAGCTCTCCTGCCACAGACCTCATCCCCAGAAACTACTATCCTTTAAACAGGTGTTTTATAGCTAAACACAGCATCAATTTGCGGCAAGATTTCCAGATCAAAACCAGCCCTTTTTCACAAAAAAAAAAAAAAAAGAGTTAAAAAATCATTATCCACAAGTATTGCAAGTGGAACTTAGATGAATATTATTTAATTGTAAAAAAGAAAAATATAATAGATCATTGCAATAATTATTATTTTTCATTTTCTCTTGAAAGAAGCACTGATTAGTACCAAAAGAAGTGAGAGAGACTTGCTTTGGAGAGTGTCCCTGGTTTTGATTGCATCACCTGATTTTCTTTACAGTTTGAAGGCAGTTGGTATCTCCATGGTCATGGTCTGGTTTCAGGACCCATGGTCACAAATGCCTGCAATTCAAATTTGTCTTAAGCTCATTAAAACACTGTACTTGACCACCCTAAAAATACATTGAGAATAGGGAGCATGTACTGGGGCTGGGACTTAGGCTTTGGCAAGCTTTGCTCTTGCTCTTCCATCGGTTTTGTAGTTCTCAGTACAGGAGGTGTTTAGAGCAACTCAGCCACGGTGGTGCCACTTTTGGAAAGCTGATGATGAGCTCCCAGAGGGGCAGAGCCACCAAGATGCCCTTTGCAGGATGAATCAGAGGGTGAAGGTGAGCACTTTGGGCATGAGCAACACTGGCTCCTTGAGTCCCCTCCACTTCAGCGTGGAAAAGTCACAAGCGTTACAGGGAAATCACTGGCAAGGGAAGGGAGCTCCCTCAAGGGAGCACACTGCAGTCTTGTGTGTCCACGCAGTCTTGCAAGTATTGCTACAGTCCAGTAAATATTAGACCCTTTTTTGAATGTGTTTATTGATGCTTATACTGCAGCAAAAGCCTTCCTCTATGTGTTAGTCTTAGCCCAAAGACAAAATTATTAGCATGCTGAATCCAACCCTTCTTTTTCTCTCTCATTTTAGAGAGCTGATCCCAGTCTTGCCCACAGTATTCCCACAAAAAAGAAGTGCCTTCCAGCTACAGTCTCTTCAGTTCATGCTCTCTAAGTGCTTTGCAAAGGACTAATTGGTTCAGCCTGCTTTTGTGGTATGGAGCCAGCTGCCATGTTCCAGTCCAGAGAGCAGACAGCAAGGCTGTGCAGCAGTTCAGGAAAGGAGAGAAAGGCAGAGACACTTTCAGAGCAGTGATGCAGAGACCAGTGCTCCCAGCTGGGCTGCTACAAACACCTTATCATTGCTAGGGATGAGGAGGCTCAGAGTACCTTGGGAACTCAGCAAGCACTGAATTTCTCAGCAAGGAGCTAAGAAAGGACAACTGTAGCAGCTCAGTACAAAGAATTCCCAAAATATTTTACAAGTATTATTTAAGCTAACTTGAGACAGCATTTCCCTACCGTGTGAGAACAGGGTTTGGACATTCAGTTGGCATAAGCATGACCTTTTATATTTGGCTACTAAACTCACTAGCTGGAAAAAGAGAAGACACTGGCAATCTTGCAAAGTACGAGATTGCAATGCTTGGAACAAGATACCATGGATGCAGTTTTCAGTAAGAAGTGCTGCTGCCCTTACTGTGAGGATGAGATGAAAACAACCTATTGCATTGTTAGATTGTAAAAAAAAAAAAAGCCTGCTTAAGGACTCCATTTACTTGCTGTTAACTATAGTTCATCAGTAGCAACAGCATTTCACAGGAACAGCTCAATAAATATTTCTCAGCAATAGTTGTCCCACTTTTCTGCAGTCAAAGCATGCATTAAACAATTAAAGCATCTGACTGAAGTGAAAAGCAAAAGAAAATCCAACTTGCCAGAGACTGCTCATTCTGGGGAGGGAGATTGCTCCTGCTCCCCACCAGAATGGCTCCCAAACTCCTCACAGATCAGGTACTATGGCACTCACGTTTTGCCATCTGGGTTTCATTCCCCTGTGGGTTATTTGGGCAGTCTGGTCTGGGGGAAAGCTGTCCCTTCCAGGGGAAGGGTGTTGGTTTTTAAAGGTCCCTTCCAACCCAAGCCATTCTCTACCTCAGTGATTGATTCTATGATCATACCTGGCCTCAAGCAAAGCAGGTGTTCCTCTGTGACCTGAGCCAAGGGAGATCCTCCCAGAGATAAGGACATGGTGACTAATTAGCCACGGAAAAGCCCACAAGATGGAGCTCAGCTCAAAAAAAATGCATCCAAGAAATTTTATCAGTCAGAGTCAGGGAAGGAGGAGGAAAGGAGTGAAACGGGAAGCTTTCAAATGAATCCCACAGTCCCGATGTTAGAGCACAGCATAAGTGAGATGTTACTAGAATGAACAAATGCAAGTAAGAAAGTGCATGGAAAAAAGTATGTACAAAGTAATATTTGAGCTATTGCACAGCTCAAAAAAGCCCCAGCTAAAACTCTCATCCCATCCATTCACAGAGAAGGGAAATAGAGGATGTGAGAGTTTTAATACAAAGAAAACTTGGAAAAGAGCTGAGGTTTCTTTAATTATTTGTTAAGGCTGTTACCTCAAATGTCCTGTCAGCTTCCAATTTCCTGCTTGGAGCCCAGTCTGAGGCTTGGTTCTTTCAGTAGCTATTTCTGTGATGTTTTTTATTCTTCTGTCTTGCTGGGGTTAATTTATGTTTGCCATTCTCAGAGGTTTTGGGTTTTTGGGTGTTTTTCGTTTTTTTTGAGTGAATGCATGGAACTGATTTATGCCACCTTCTGTAGAGCAGCTTTGTAGGATTGCAGATGTCAAGTGCCAGTGGACACAAGCTGGAAATCTGGAAGTCAGGCTGGATGAAAGGAAAAACTTACTTCATGGGGACAGCCAGGACTAGTGGGGTTGGCCAGGCCCCATCTCTGGAGGCTTTTGAGACCTGACAGATCAAGGTCTTGAGCAGCCCTGAGCTGATCTTGCTGTTGATCCTGCTAGGAGCAGGAGCCTGAGCTAGAGATCTCCTGAAGTCCCTTCCAATCCTGGTATGCTTGTCATCACCCTGCTCCCTAGTGGGTCTGGCAGTGCCATGGGGCTGAGCCCTGCAGAGCAGTTCCCTCAATTCAGCAATGGGGTTTGCCAACACTACCAGCCTTGGCTGCCTGCTCCTTTATGGGTCTCTGCTTGGTGAGAGCTTGTGCTCCAGTGCTAAAATGGATCTAAACTGGGCAGCAGCCTCTGAGGAGCTGCTGAAGAGAGAGGACCCACTCCTGCTTAAAAAAAAATAAAAGAGTAGCGGGGGGGACGAACTGGTAATGAATCCTAAACCAAAGACACAGTGTTGCTGTTGGAACAAAGGGTAAGTCTCATCCTGCTCCATGGCGTGAAGAAGATTCCTCACCCAGGAGGCCTGACCCTCATAAGGTGGCCTCTGACCTTCCTAAAGCAGTTTTCCTGTGTCCCCAGATGAATGTGCGGATCACTGCTTCTCCTCCTGGGAGAGCTGCATACAGGTATTCGGAGGGAGCAAATGGCTTCAAAAGCTGAGAAGCCTTCCCAGCCTCAGCTTTAGGACACTGGTGGTGTCCTTAGGACAGTGGGAGAGCCGCTGGATCCAATAGCCATGCCAGCACCAGGGCACGGGGGTGTCGTCCCCCAGGAGACGTGAGTCTCAGGAAGGTCGGGGTGCCCAGAGCCTGTGGGAGCAGGCCGGAGCGACCCGCTCGTCTGTGGCCGCTGAGCCGCCACCGGCCCGGCCCTGCAGCCGCTACCGCTGCGCTCCTGGAAAGGGTTGGCCAAATGAAGAGACCTCAAAAGATGCCTTCTCTTGGTGGCTCAGAAGAGGAAAGCTGCAGCAAAGCAGTAACACGGGTAGAGCGTAGCCGAAGAAGGTGGCGTGGGTGAGGGCTGAGCGGCACCATGGCTAGATGGCAGCAGCAGCCCGCGCCAGGGCCTCGCTCCCCCCACCTTGCCGCATCCATCCCTCAGCCTGCTCCTCAGCAGCACAAGGGACCTTCCCAGGGCTGTGGTTACTGCCCCCACACTACCTTTTTGGGAGGAGAGAAGAAATTTCTTTTTTACCAGCAAATAAATTGGCTGGCACTGAGGCAAGCTGAGAGGGAAACAGAGCTTGCAAGGAAAACATAACTCCTTAAACCTTCGGCTTTTGAGCTCAAGGAAAGATGGTGGAGAGGGAAGAGGTCAGAGCAGACAGGCCCGGTGCACCTGCCCAGGGTGCATCCCTGCAGGTGGGCTGCCAGCAGCTCCCAGTGTTCTTCTGCCCAATGCCACCAAGTCCAGGGGTTTGTGGGACACAACGGAGACTCCCCGAAGTGTCTGCGGCCGATGAGAGGTAAGGGCAAGCTGGAAGAGTGAGGGTTCCCTAAAAGTCTCTGCAGCAGATGAGTCCAGCCATGCCCAGCTCCCTGCACTCCTGACCAGACAAGCATCCCATGGCTCAAGGAAGGCTGGAGACAGATGTCTTACAGTGCCTATTGCATGCATGGAAGTCACCCTTCACCCAGGGCTGGGCAGCTTAATCTGGGTGTGCCCTTGGATGCACCCCAACACATGCCCTGGGAGAGGCCCTGAGTTTTTTCCACTGCTGTTGTCTCCTGCAGAAAACCACCCTGCTTGGGCAGAGGATACCAGTGGGACTGCAGAAAGGCAGAGCACATCTTGACTGCCCTGGCTTGTTGATACTGTCCCAAATAATGCATAGGGACCCTCTGCAACCATCCTCTGCCATCCTGCCAGCTCCTCTATTCTTCGTGAGAGACTGTGCACTGGCAGAAAGGAAGAAAAGAAAGAAAAAGTGAAAAGGGGGAAAAAATGCTAGCCTGGTCATTATTTATTATGAGTGCAAAGTGCTGAATTGCTGGTATCTAATGAGATTTTTCTGTCCTGAGCAACACCATGCAACAAAATACAATTTATCTTCGGGAGAGATGGATGCAGCTGAGCTGGTACCAGACTTAGGACAAAAGAGTATTGACGTCACCCTCAGGAGTCCAGCAGCAGATGTTTGACATTGTCTCCAGCCTCAGGCCAAAGGTACAAGCCTGGTACACAAATTACCAAGGCAGATTCTCTGGCCTGCATTAGCTGCAGGGTTAAGAGGGGCTGATCAAAATGTTCCCTGCCTGCATTAGGCAGCTGGGAAGCCTCTTACCACTGTTCTGCACGGGTGTGGCTGACACAGTATGTGATTTAGACAGGTACCAGCTGCCATGTAGAGAGTTTAAATTGTCAAGCAAAGAGCTAAGGGCACAGAAACATGGGCATGCAGGCTGCACAGGGGGGACATACTCTGCCAGAGCAGGGGTGGCAGGTCCTGGAGGCTGGTGTAACCTCATATGATAAGTGCAATGCCCAGGGAACCATTTTACCCAGGGCAGTAACATCCTAAACTGTAAGGCTCTCCAAAAGCTTCTTTGTCTTGTAAGGTGAGCACTGAGTTGATATTTTCAGACCTCCACCCAAAGTGATCCCAATACCATCTAAATTTTGACCTCAAAGTGTATGAATGGTTAGAAGTACTGTTTTTAGAGTCCCTTTTTTCTTTCAGTTAATATTAGGTAACTTAATTAAGCTTTAGGTAATGGATAGTAGCTTTGCTGCCTCAGAATCAATATGGAGAAAAACTTCTGCAATATTTTGCCTAATCTCTAATGATCTTAAACAATCTTGTATCACCCCTAAACTTCTTTATATTTATCTATCTATCCATCTATCCTTCCCTTTTCAGACCATTTAAGAATGTGTTACCTCTTCATTCCTGCAGAGATCACAGATTTATCAGGCACAACTTCCATTTGTAAAAGCTCATTTTATTTCTTCTCTTTATACATCACATTTACCTAACATCTGCAATGTCTGTACCTTGCTATAGTTCCTACTGATTTTTTTTTCTGGTCCAGATATGAGGCTTACTGATTTGGAGTTCCTTAGACTGTGCCCTGGAGTGACTAAAAGAAACCTCAGCTAATAATTTGGTATCATGTTTGCTGGAGGCTGATTTTAGAAAGTGGTTACACTCTCATCCTTATGTTCTTTGGGTGCACTCAGGTGGCTACTACCTGATCCAAGCAATTTCTTTCTGTTCATTTTAGCAGGCTGTTGGAAATCTTTTCCTGTGGCATTTCAGGTGGCAGCAGCTCCTCAGCCTGGGTCACTGTCACCCATAGCAGTGGTTGCAACTTTGGTTAAGGGAAAGAAATTAAATAGCTTGTCTTCTCACCACCATGCTGGTGGCATAAAGAGTAAAATGTCACTCTTCTGGGATGAAAAAAAACCCAGCTTGTTTCTTTAAGATACATGGATAAAGTTAAAAACCTGCCTGGGTCAAATACATTCACTTCAGCTCTTCTCACCTGTAAGAAACTCCAGCTTACCCAGGTACTCACTGTGCAACTCCATCCTCTCTTCCAGGACACAACAGAGTATGTCTGTGGGCTCCCATTCCTTGTAAATCATTAATTAGTCATCCAAGATGGCCAGCCAGCCTGGTAAGGCTGTGGTCAATTCTCTGAAGTACCAATAATCCTCTCAATCCCATGGGCAGAGCAAGTGAACTTCGAGCTTTGTTTCCAGAGGCAAGCACACCATGCCAACCCCTGAAGCTGGGTCTTAACACCTCCCCAACATCACTCTTTTTCATATTAAACATAATTTCCCCCTATTTTTAAGAAAAAAGGCATGACCTGGAGGCAAACTGGAGGGTAAATCTCATTGCTGTTCAACGATGCAGGTGACTACATACCATCAGTGGGACAGAGTCCCTCACCTTTCAGGGCTTGGTTAAGCAGTGAGATCTGTGACTTTCAGGGTGTGCTGGGCCACCCAGAAAAATCTACCCACTGTGGCAATGAGCTTCTGGTGCAGGTGAAGAGAGGATGCAGGCAGGGATGACTACAGTGCTCCAGTAGCACCCCCTACAGCGCTCAGAAACCCTTTCCTTCTGCATCATTGCCATGCACAACATGAGTATGTGCCATTCTTCCTGCCTGTGGCCTTTTCCTTCATACACCCACAGCAGAGAAACCAACTGATCCAAGCTTGGCAGCCACTTCTCAAAAACCCACTCCAAATTGAACCTATTTCCTAGAAGCAGGTTTCTCTTATTTAAACTGCTAATTTGTCCTTATTGCCACAAGGTGAGGAAATGACTAGTGATTGAAGGGTGATTTAAATCACATTACTGAGGAAGGAATCAACTTCAGCAGCTTATCTTCAGAAAAAGCCTTTAAGACAGAGCTGTGGTGCTGATGGAGATGAAAATTTTGAAGTGACTCAGACTTCAGGACAGAGGTGGGCATTGCTCATTCTAGGGAAGAACAAGGCAACGCCAGAGGCAGGACATTTAGCCTTGTCCTTAGGAAAGTGCCTGTGAGTACAAAGCAGCGCAGTAGGGAACCACACTGTCAGTGCCATCAGCTTCATGCACTGCTGGTGGCATCAGCTGACGGACATTTTCAAGAAAGTCCCCTTGTCACCAGTTCTTGCTGCCTGACCACAAGTTCAGCTGTGAGGCAGCTTGCTGGGATTTGTGGGACACCCAAAGCAAGCAAGCATGGGCTGCTGGGGGAGGTACCATCAATTGGTGCTGGCTCAAGCATAAAAAGGAAGTTTAAAAACACATGCCACGTAAGAGCACTAAAACTTGTAGCTGGGTGGAAGAAGCCTAACAAAGGCAGCTGGCACTGAAGAAAATAAAATTAGAAAAATTATGGTGTAAATGCAAGGAACAGCACAAACCTTGCTGGTTGATGGTAGAATCACAGAATATCCTGAGTTGGAAGGGACCCACAAGGATCCTCGAGTCCAGCTCCCAGCCTTGCACAGGACCATTCCCAAGACTCATGCCATGTGTTTAGCAGCATTGTCCAAACACTTCTTGAACTCTGTCAGGCTTGGTGCTGTGAGCTTTGTTTTGAGAATCAGCTACCAGAATATGGAAATTCATCATAATTGTCCTTCACAGTCCTCTTTGTCCCTTTCCTTGTATTCTAGGTGATGCCAAATTCCACCAAAAAATGCAGGGGAGTGCAAAGCACAAGTGCCTTGAGAGTAACTTTTCCAGACAATTGCTAGATCAGAGAAGAGAAAGAGAAGACTTGGGTCCCTTCCACTGCCTTGGTTGCCAGACCATCCCATGCATGGCTGCACTCATGCTGCTGGGCAGGGATGTTTTATTCCTTTCAAGCATCCTGCCCAGTGTGGATGCTGTGAACTGTGCAGAGAAAGTGAACGTGGGGGCTGCAAAGTCATGCAAAATAGAAAGTAGGTATTCAAACAAGTTGCTTTGCTTTGAAAGAAAAAAAACCCAGAAAACTCCTGGCTCCTTTTTTTTGTGTTGCCGTAGCAACTGAGGTGTCCTGGCCTCTGCTGTGTGGACAGCATGATCTGGATACCATGTGGTGGGCACAGGAGGGGCCACATGGAGGTGCAGCCAGAGTGGCCAGCATCTCCCTCGCAGGCACTCCAGGAAAGCACCACACTCAAAGGAAAAAAGGGAAAAGACCATTTTTCTTATTGGTTGGTTGGTTGGTTTTTCACAGTTTCTAGCAGCAGTGCTGGCAGTTATTAAAGGTCTAAGCAGACCTGGAGTTGTTGAGTTTCCTCAAAAGAGTAGTCCTGAAGGTTTCACCAATGTGGCCCATGATGCCTTGGTCCCAAAAGACATTGGGATCCTCATGGGACAGCTGGAGTCCCACAGGGGGTTGCTTGAGGAGCCCTGCTATACACTGCAGCTGTCAGCAGGTCCCACACAGGACTTGTGATGACATGCCTGAAGCACCAGGAGCTCAATGAAAAGTGGATGTGGAATTCCCTGCCAAGTAATTCAGAAGGGTTCAACAGCTGCTTTTAAAGCTGACTTAAGCCATTCCTGCTTAAAAGTGAAGTTCTTCTTTTACACACAGTTATCTTTAGCCCCCAGGGCTACCCAGGTGGGGCACAGCAAGGCTATGAAAGCCAGTTTCCCCAAAGATCATATTTCTCCAGAGTGGTCAGGGTGTCTGCCAGCAGCAGCTCCCTCAGGCCTCACTGCACACGATGCTGGTGAGATGGAGGATGGTGCAGTGTGGGGTACACCCTGGCACCTGAAGTCCATTTCAAGCACCAGCACTGTCCACAGTGTACAAGCACCCCTCACCACACACATGGAATGGCACTGCCTGTGTCCTTTAGCAGGCATCAAACCTGCTTGTCGTGAGCTTCACATGTATTAATAGTTCATAAGGAAAGCAGCAAAGGAATAACCATGACTGTGCAACACTAATGTCTAAATTAGCTGAGTTTATTTTATTTTCTCCAAGGAAAGTGTCTGTAATGTTTGTGTTTTGTTCCTGATCATTAATGGCATATTAAGGCACAGTCGGTGCACCCACCTTGTCCCTGAGGAACCAGTTGCAAGCACTGTGCCTGCTGCCCATGCATCCATTCAGCAGTGGAATTTGCCCTGAAAATGGTCCATGAAAATATTAAAGAAAATAAAAAAGAGGAAAAACACACGTGTTCAGTCATTGCTGCAGAGTGGGGTGTTTGTTCACACCAGCTGGGTCTGCTGGGAGGAGGGGTCTCTTCTCCCACCCCCATTTTGTGACTGAACCTTTGTACTAGAGCAGGGAGGCTGAAGCTCCCACACAGCAACCCAGAGGGAGCTGGAGATGGGAAGCCTGCTGCTCTTACAAGCTGCAGCAAATGAGGGCTCAGTGTCCCCAAGGGGATGATGCTCCCAGCTCCATGCTGTGATGCTCAGCACATGGCATTTCCCCAGATTGCTCCCAAAACACTTAAAAAACCATTCACAAAGACATCTTGCTCCCAAACAACCCAAATGAAAGACAAATTCCAGCTTCAGGTAGAGGATTATCTGTACCAGCTCTGTTTCTCCCTAACTCAGTTCTGATTCTCCATAAGAGGGGACAGGCCAATATCCTAGTGAGTTAGCTGGCACTCTCCTCTGAGCCTGGGCATCTCAGTGTTTCTTCAAACAAGCCTGATTTCTCTTATTGCTCATTATTCATGTTTGGTTTAAGACCTGGCAAGGAACGCCCCAGCCCTGCTCTGCAGATCCCCAGCCAGTCTCATGGCTATGTGTAATCGCGTGGGATGGGCTGTCCCTGCAGCCACCGTCATGGTGAAGATGCAGTATGAAAGTTCAAAGATGCACTAGAACAGTTCTTAAAAACAGGAACAAGGGCCTTACAGAGGTGAAAAGGAGAGGCTGCCTGCCAGAGTCCTTTGGAGTTCACAACTGCTGGTGCAGGCTCAGCACAGTACTGACATGGGCTGGGTTACAACACAAACCCCACATGGGAGGAACAAAGTGTTTCTCCTTGCATGTACCCAAAATGGAGACACCAGGGGGAAATAGCAGTTTGCATCTTCTTCTTGTGCAAACAAGTCAAGGAAGGATTAGAGGTGTTTTAATACATAGAAGAAATACATGGCTGCTCTTGTGAGTGAGGAAAGACTGGAGCAGAGCCATGCACAGCCACAGCACAGAATTATGCAATCATTTAGGTTGGAAAAGACCTGTAAGGTCATTGAGTCCACCACTAAACCACGGCCACATCTATACATCTTTTGCATACCTCCAGGGATGATGACTCAATCACTTCCCTGGGCAGCCTGTTCCAATGCTTGATTACCTTTTCAATGAAGAAACTTTTCCTTCTATTCCTAAGCCTCCCCTGGTGCAACTTGAGGCCATTTCCTCTCATCCTGTTACTTGTTAGTCATCCCCACCTGGCTACAACCCCCTCTCAGGTAGTTGTAGAAAGCAATAAGGTCTCCTCTCAAGCTACTTTTCTCCACATGTTGCTGATGAAAATCTAGATTCAATCTTGTCGCAATGTATATATACCCACATTAGGCTTTAAAGATAGTACTTACCGGGAAACTAAAAAGCAAAATGCAAATAGTGACTGGAAAGTTGTCTGTGTCCTGACCTGGGAAAATCAATGAAAGCTTATGTTGTGGGTGACTTTGACATGATGGGACCCTTAGGCAGGACTTGTCCCTGCTCCTGTTCTCTGCTGCAGAGAACCCATCCCCAGTGCTGGGAAAGAGAAGGCAGAGAAAAATGAGCTCCCTTGCTTACGCCTAATTTCCTGCAGAATGACCTGGGTGACACTACAGAGGAAATTTCACCTAGCATGTAATTTTTCATATTTGCTGTAATATATCTGTGAACATCTTGGATTTTAGAGTGACCCACTTTCTGCACTAAGTTCCCATACTGCTTCATGGAACAATCTATGCAAAGAAAAAAAAAAGTTAAAGCGAAGGAAGCTGCCAAAGTCCTGGGCAAAGGAGTTGCATTGTTTTGGAAAGGTAAAAAAATGCTGGGATGGGTGCCCTGGGAGCACAGCTGTGAGTGGCAGTGGCAGTGGCCAGAGATTTAGTGACACAGCTCCCAGTGCCAGGTACAGGGTAGAGAAGACACTAAAGATGTGTCCAAAGCTACAGTCCACAGATAGGGAGGGTTTGAGGGAGCTGATCATGACCCACCCAGGCCCCAGCAACACCAAACACCAAGGTGTATGGGGAAGAGCAAGGAGGGGATCCTGCTTCTCACCTTCACATGAGAGATAATTCCCTCTAGTGACAGCCCAATCAATACAGATTTTGTTTGTGATAAATTGTTCCTCCATCAGGAAGAGCCAGCTAGCTCTTAAAATAACCCATCCAACTGGTGGTGGTGACCTTGCCCCTCTGTCCCCAAAGACACCAGGCTGCTTTCATGACAGTTCCTTGCCTCCTTCTGGCAGTAGTCTCTGATTCGTGTGACATGGCTGAAAGCCTGGGATTAACCTGACCCTCTGGTGATGCACTGGTTGCCCTTTAGCCACAGTGAACATGTGTGAAGTGTGTCTGCATCCAAACCACCACACTGGACATGTGTAGGCAACAGGTAAAGTCTGCTTGCAGGCACACTGCTCCCAGTGATGCAGGCATGTGCATATCTCCAAAACTCCTACACAGAGATGCTCTGCTCTCCTCTCCCACCCTTTTCCTTCTTTTCAATAGAGCATCTCTCCTCCCGAAAAAGATAACAGCAATTATCAGGTTCATCAGCACTGTATCTGCCGTGGTGCAGCACAGGGAGCTCAAAATGCCAGTCTGCCCACTGGACCATTAAAGTCAATGGCTGTTCCTAACCTTTAAATATGAATAGAGCCCTGCATAATGGATCGAGGACTATCCATGGAGACCATCTGCCCCGTGCTTGCAGAAATGTTCACGTTGTTCTTCACAGGAGTTTATTACTCAGAGGCTAATGCTAAAAATACATTGCAAAGGGCCTGATTTAAAAACAAAGGGCCAATTCAAACTTGGCAAGGGAGATACCCAAGACTGAACCCAAACACCTCTGCCAACCACGCTGGAGTTAGGCTGCAACCAGACAGACTTTATCTGAAAGGCAATGACATAATTCTGAATTAGCTTAAAAAGACCTGCAATTCATACAGAAAAGCCTGAATTTATGTAGTAATTAGCCAGAGCTTTCAGAGTGTTAAATATCTCCATGGCGAGAAAATAATCACATAGGTTATTAAAGTGAGGTAAATATGGACACAGTGATGAGATTTTTTTGTACTAAACTATTTTTGCTAAGTTTTTGACTCAATTTTTGACTTAAAATACAATTCATAAAAACACTTAAACCACTTTACAAGTTGAAGTTTCCTATTAATCACCTGGACTTAATTTCCCAAATGATTAACCCCTCTACACAACAGTCTCTCTGTGAAAGACATTCCTGGGAGCCCAACAAGCAGTAAAGCTCTCTTATATTTTCATTGATTTCTCAGCTGGTTTTGAACTCTGCCTGTATCAACATGCAAATGACATCCTGAAGAAGGAGCCTGGAAATTGTTCTGAGTCCTTGTTGCCAGCCAGGAAAACAGAGACATCCTCCGAGGAGCTGCTCAAGAACAGCCAAGATGATCAAAGTTACCCAGTGACTGGGGATGCACAACCTCAGCCTCTGAAGTAGGTCTGATTTTAAGAGAGTTGCTTGGCAACAGCAGATAAAACCCTTCCCAGTACTTAGCTGGCCTTTTAATTAAAAGGTTCCCCATATCAGAAGCCACCTTTGAAAAGCTCAGCCTGGTTGGGCTTCAGAGGATCTCTCATTTTCCCTGGGATACCATGCATGACCACCTTTCCTGGGCATCTTCCTTCACTTCTTTCCGAAAGGTAAGCTGGGAGCATCTTACTCACGTAATTTGTGCCAGTCCCAGTCTGAAATGAAATCATCTTGCCCTGAAAAGAAGAAAGTCCTTAAAAGCTATGAAAACAGTGAGAGATAACTGGAAAAACTCCCAAATCTGGGATTGGAAAGTTTAAAGAGGCAAAGGGAAAGACAGAAGAAATTGGGTCCAATGAAGCAGGACACAATCCCAGTGTCTGCACAGGGCTGTGCAGGGTCTTGTCAGACTGTGGCAGGCAGCAAACTCCATCATGGATTCTTTGGCACATTTCAGAGAAAAAATTGTAGCATCAAAGAAAGGGGAACTTTCTAACCTCTAAAATGTATGTTCTTTCACTTTCTTTCTGCAAAAACATGGTAAGCTTCTTTATCAAAATCAGCTTCTGTAATGGTATTTTTTTCTCCATATAAGAAGAATTTGGGCTTTATTAAACAGCCACCTAAACTTGCTATTCACTACAGTCAGCAAAGGAAACCAGAAGTGAGATGCCAGGAAAAAGCAGTAATATTTCCACTTAGAGAAGCAAATGAAAAAGAGCTGCTGCATTTATGAATGCTGCAGTGAAACAGTTTTTAAATCTTTGGTACCCAAGATAACATGCAATGCTTGACTGATTATGCCTGACTCATTTTAAGAATGCAGAAACAAAATTCAAATGTTGTGGTCCACCTCAGAGGTACCGTCCCAGGACAAGGTCAATGACATTTTTTCACACTCAGAATGATACAGAAATGATAAAGCCCATGGTGCTCAGTTCACATCTCAACAGCTGCTTTTGGATCCAACCCATGCAAGAAGAGCCATTAGTGTAAGAACATCTGCAGCATATCTAACACTCCAACATCTCCTGGCAGACAGGAACATAAGCAGGCTGGAAACAGACTATCGGCTACCATGGAACTACACTTTTTTCAATAGTTGGGCGTTTTTGCTGGGCTCGCCCTGGGAAAGCAGGCAGGCTTCTGATTAACATCCCTTTCAGGATTGCCTCATCAGCAGGGTGTTGTGCTTGAAAGGACAGTTGGTTTAATTGCTCAAATTTGAATTTCCAGGGGAAAAAATGAACACACTCTTTTGCTGGCAGCACTGACACAAGTTTGTATTGTAGACCAAGTCTGATTAAATGTATTTCCACTTGGATATTGCACACATTTCTCTCTCTTTCTTTTATATGAAAGTATTATCATGTACTAGAACATTCTAGTTTACCACTACTAGAACAATCTACACAGCAAAAATCCCTTCATTACATGCTTAACATTAACTTCAGACCAAATAATTTTTTGATACTTTATTTTGCAGAGAAGGCAGGCTAATTGCAGCTACTGGCAGACCTGATGAATGTGAGAAAATCGCTTCCCATGCTACCAATGTTAAATGGTAATCCAGCAAATACCTGGTACCTGACAGGAACTTTATTTTAAAAATTTGTGGTCACGGTAACCCAGCCAGCAGAGCCAGCAGCTTTTCCTTCATTGCCTTGAGTCGCTCTGCATCCAGCAGAAACTGAGTTGTCACCTTCTTGCAATCTTTACCCTGGATTCAGCTGGGATGGAGCTGGATCCCACAGGCACCAACACCACTGTGTTAACCCAGCCACAACGGCCAGCTCCCAAAATCCCTATGCATTTAAAGGCAATGTGTCTCAGACAAGACTGACAGATGGTGTGCAGAGAGCCATCCTCGCCCTTCCCCAAATACCTGACACTAGGAACTTGGTGCATGGCTTAGATAAGACAGGCAGTGACAAGAAAAGTAGTCTTTTATTTCAATTAATATTTCTTGGCATTAGGCAGATATTAAATAACACTGGAATGCACAAGACTATTAACATATCGACAGCAAAAGGGAGGAGGTGTAGCCAAGTTGAGAACAGCAGTGCCAGTCACGTCACCTCGGGGCACTCAAAAGCCATTTAACGCAGCAACCACCAGAAAGTAGGACTCCACTGAGAAATACAAAATGAGGATGAACTCCTTTCAGGTCTTTTGTTAATACAGTAATAGCAGAATGACTGACAGTAAAAATGAACAAATATTTGCATTCAGGAATTAAACAGAGTGAAATATCCACAAACTGCTAGTCATGCATTTCTTTTGAAACAGCAATTTGCTAATGCATAAATATCACAAAAAAAACAACCTCCAAGATTTGAATAAATCACAGACAACTAGAAGAAACAAAGCTTGAATTCTATTTTATGCCTTAAATAGATGACCTAAATATTTAAAATTTTACTTCACCATATATATATAATTTATATATATATTAAAAGAAAGTAAAGACCATTAGATAAGTGCAAGCAATTTTCCTCAAAAAGAAAATTGGAACCATGCCCAGGAAAGCTGCTTTTTTTTTTTTTTCTTTTTTCTTTTTTTAATTTTTTTAACTTTCTACTCCATTCAGTCCACTTTTTTTTTCTTTTTTTTTTTTTTCCAACATAGTAATTTCTGAAGCAAAATAAATTATCTACCATCTGCTATTTTGGGTAAAAGTCCTACCTAGCATCTTCTCGAGAACTATGGGAACATCACCTTTCTCACGCACTAAGTGAAGTGGTATCTCGCCAGCCATTGAACTCTCTCGTAGCTGCATGTAAACAAACCTTTCGATTAATGTTTAAAATGTGCAGAGTGAATGGTAACATTACGGGGAAGCAGAAACGGAGCTGCCGCAGGAGAACTGCACTGGTGTTAGTGGGGGGAGCGAGGGCTGGTTCGCTCGGACACGCACACACACACAATCTGGCAACGGGATCTTATCCGCGGAGTGTGGAGGGATGGTTGAGAAGGCATCCGTTTGCGAGCAAAGCTTGAAGGACACAAGCCGAGGTTCTCTGAGCACACTGTCCGCTTTCATCAGAATTGGCTCGCGCTACTGGGGTCGCACTGTAACAACCGCACGATGGAGGGATCGCTCTTGGCACCTTTGATGAACTCTTCCAGTGACAGTTTACCTGATGGGGAGAACAACCAAAATGGAAATAATGTTTTAAAAGTCAGTTGTTCCTGTCACCATTGCTGTAGCAAAGAACCCCTTCTCACCGAGGCAATGTAACATCTATTTAATCTATCGCAAAGGCATCGACGGGAATTTAGCGCAATGCACAGCAGCTAAATCCTACTCAAGCCTTTAAGCCCAAATGCATTTTTCTTCTGCAAAACAATCCAGCACAATAATTGTATTTCTTTATTTAAAAAGACAGTCCCTAATCTAAAAACAACTGTTCCAATACCATTTGGCAGCTTTTTGCTCAGAACCAGACTAATGAATACCATGACATACGAACACAATGTATGGTACCTGAACACATGTATGCTTTGAAATTACGCTTTTATTACTACAACACTTGAAACCTAAATATTCCAAATATCCCCAATTTGTCCTCTTGTTTCTTGTGACACGTAGGGCTGAGCAGTCATGGCTTCTCTGGCACTACAAGGTTGGATGGGGGTTTGAGCAACCTGATCTAGTTCAAGATGTCTCTGCTTATTGCAGGGGTGTTGGGCTATATGACCTTCAAAGGCCCCTTCCAACCCAAATTATTCTGTGACTCCATGACTTTGCAAGTCACTTGCTGTGCCCTGCTGGGTGTACAGGAACAGGATGGGTTTTGTTTTTTCTTTTTTTACAAGCAAAGCCAGCCCTGGGGCACACTCACTGCTATGTGTTGCTCCTGATCATTTCTGTTTTATGCATCTTTAGTTTAGGCCAGAGGAACTGACTTGGATGGACCTCAGACTCTGAGGCTCTGAAAATTGATCTTTGAAGGAGCAACAAACCCAGCATCCCTTGGCTCCAACAGTCCCATGGAATGGTATGGTACAGCAAGGAGGAAATATTCCATTTGGTCCTTCAGACCTCATGGTGGGGTGACCCAGCCCCCTGGCAGGCAGCTAGCACCAACACTCCCCTGCTCCAGCACTCAGAACCACGGCAGAAATAGGGCATGGCAATACTAATGAAAAATGAAATCTTCCCTCTGAAAAGGTGGAAACAAGCATTTGCTGCACCCTAGACACCATGTCTAGTGATCTCCCATTTAGCTTGTGCATTCACCTACCCTACCCTCACACAACACCCCAGGGCTATCCTTACCCACCCCAAACTGCTGGGCTCGAGACAGGACCCACACACAAACATCTTGCACTTGGGAGCTGTCTGCTGTCACTTTTGGCCACATGCACCCAAACAGAGAGAGGCACCAGCTCACTGTGCCAGTTGGCACCAACCCCAGGACACGACCAGCCTGTTGTGGGGATGGAAGAGGAATGACCCTGGTGGCTAGCAAACAAAAGAGATTGAACAAGAAGGAACTCCTCTTCCAAGTAATAAGCAATAGGGCAAGAGGAAAGCACCAAGGAAGGTTTAGATTGGATATTAGGAAAAATTTCTTCCCCAAAAGGGTTGTCAAGCATCGGAACAGACTGCCCAGGGCATTTAAAAGACATGTAGATGTGGCACTTAGGGACATAGCTCTGTGATTCCATGAATTAGCAAGCCTTCCTCTTGTAGAAGTTACAGAGGCTCAAAAACCCGTGGCACACTAATTTCTGGCTTTAAAGCTAATGTTCCCAAACAAAGTGTTTTTAACAAAAGCAGAGGTCTTCTAATTATCAGGATATTTATTAGTTTGCCCTTTGCCTTGTATTACTTAAAAGCAAAGCCCAAATCAAAATCTATTTGCAATGCCCAACAGTCAGATGGGGAAGAAACATTTTCAGCCACCAGACACACACATGCAGATGTTATTCCTTGGCACTGCATAGATTGCAGGGATGATATTTTACTGGGAACAGGATGATTTTATTTCAGCAACAAAGTGCAACAGATGGAGGATGCATATATATATATAGCAGATTTTGGGACCACTACTCTGTTACACATCTGCACGCGTTGCTACTTTCCGCAGACCAAAAATATTTTAATCATGTTATTTTAGGGCCCTCCACATGTCAAGCCAGGGGATGAAGTGCTAGTTTTGATGAAGCCAAAGGTAAAATACTTGAGGACTTCAGCAAGGCCAGGAATTTGCCCTGGGGACTGCAGCAGCAGATACCAAAATACAGCAATAAAATCCTCTTAAATAAAACCCTTTATGTACATAAGATGGTATTTTTTCAGGTCTCCATTTCTCAGTGTTAGAATCAAATCTTGCTCTCACTGAACACATCAGTAGGGCACAGCTCTGACTGATGTGGGCAGCTGCCTCCTCAGCCTCTCACAGGGTAATTCCCAGGCAAAAGCTCCACCTCAACTGGGAATAGAGGACACATGTCATGAGGCTGATGAGAAGAGAAAATTGATCATTTTTTCCGGTATTTTTCAAACCCAAGGAAATGAGCCAGCACAGGTGGAGGGGTTGCGATGGGTACACTGTCAGATAATTTATCAAGGAGCTCCACAACCTGGCTTGGGAGCTGCTACATCCCTGTGATGCTCATAGTGCAGCAGAGGTGTGTGACCATGTATGTATACATGCCATAAACACGCACTTTTCATTTTGTTAAGAAAATAAGTGTTATGGACCTGGGGAATTTTTGCTTTCAGGTACCCAGCCACATTCAGGACTCATGTTACTGATGACAAACCCAGGAGTGCAACCCTATCAAGGACAGTGGGAGCAAAACCTTGTGCCAAGTTTGTGCTATGCCCAGAGAAAATAACCCAAAGACATGGGAATTTCAGAGGAGCCTTTGCAGAAGGGGATTCACCCATGGAATGCCAGGGAAGGACTCTCCCCTATCAGCCCCACAGCAGGAGAATTCACCCTCTGTTCACTGCTCACTTACTCACCCTATTTATCATGGACCAGAGATGCTCAACAAGGCCAGGCAGAGACAAGAGGCACCAGTGGAGACATTGTTACCCTTTCTCCCCTCTCCCAAAATTCTGCCATCTACCAAGGCTGGGCTAGAAAACCTCTATTTCTAGAGCTTAGAAAGGGGTGCCAGTGGCAATCCTACCGTCATTGTTTGTGTCCATCTGTCTGAAGATCTTGTCTGTTCGCTTCTCAGGAGTGGATTCATCCTCTGGCATTTTCATTACTGATGAAACCATTTTGTAAATTGCCTGAGTATTAAAAAAAAGTTTAAAAAAAGAGATATAAGAAAAACACAACCCAAATGATAAAGCATGGGACAGAGAAAAAGAATTTCAGCCTGCAGCAAGAAAAAAGGACAGCTGACCCTGGCAGGCAGCTGCAGGACTTTATAAACCAAAATGAATAGGAATTTCTGACTGCAGCCTTTTTATTTTTCTTTCCTGTATTCATTTGTGCTTCAAAAGAAGAGCTGGGTCAGTTTAACGGAAAGTCAGAGTCTAGATTAATGTATGAGCAGGACTGAGCTAAAATAGAGGAGACAATGGTGCAGCCAGGCTAAGCCAGTGCATCTTTGTCTGGCTCTCACCCTGCATCCAGTTACATGTATGCGTGTGGGGTGCTACATGGATTATGGTGAATATGAATATACAGCAGTAGGGTTGTTTACCATTGTGGATGGGTAAGGAAATGCATCTTCCGACTTACAAGAACATGACTAATGACAAGACCTCTTTAGACTGTCTGCAGTCTTAGACTTCCACCTAAACTATCCCACCCCAGCCATGAGGACCAGTGTCAGGGCACTGGCTGATGCATGACTCCCTTGCAGTGCACAGGACACACATCTCAGCTGCACAGTGGGTGAGGGGCACAGGGGACTGCGCTGCCTGCCCCCACTACAGCCTGTGGTCTGCGTGTCCTCTGCCTTTGGGAGACAAAGGCATGCTACAGCCTTTCATCCAGAGTTCACATTGACTCAGATTTGAAGATTCAAAGCATTAATTCTGAGATTAATCAGGTCAACAGAATTTGCATTTAGGGTTTTTGATCCTGTGAACATCACACTAAGAAACCCCCAGGGAGAGCTGCAGAATTTTGGCTGCAGGCCAGCTGCACAAGTGCCTTGTCCATATCTCAGGCCCTTTCCTCATCTGCATCTTGTAGGTCCCATCATGGGTCCCTTTGGGGACCATGGGCTCAGGAACCTCCCTGGGGCAGGAGTGACCCAGCTCAGCACATCCCTCCAGCTCCAGTTGTCTCATGGTGAAGAGGTTACAGCAACACAAATAAGATGTCCAATAGAGATAATACCTCACCTGCACTATTTCTAGCATTTCCCCACGGCTGATGTACCCGTTGCCATCCAGGTCGTACATACTAAATGCCCACTTCAGCTTCTGTTCCAGCTTGCCCCGGGAGGTGACGCTCAGGGCGATGATGAATTCCCTGAAGTCGATGGTCCCGTCGCCGTTAGTGTCAAAGGTGCGGAAGACGTGCTCCGCAAACTTCGACGCGTCACCATAGGGAAAAAAATTTGCATATATTTTTTTAAACTCTTCTACAGTCAAATGGCCCGTGGGGCAATCTTTTAGGAAGCCCTTGTACCACTCCTGCAGCTCATGGTCTGTGAACTCAGTGTTCTCACGCAGGTCCTGGAGCACCTCGGGGCGCAGCTTGCTGTTCTGCTTCCCCATCCTCTTCTGGGTCTGGGTTCAGCAGCTGCAAAGCAAGAGAAAATCTGCCTGAGCTCCAGCCACACTAGGCAGAGGGGGGCTGGCAAGACGTAGAACCCTGCTAGAAACACGGGGTCTCCCTGGGGCCAGGGGGAAAGATGAGAAAAAGGATGCTATAAATCACCAGGAAAAGACCTCATTTAATTTGGCTTCCTTTCCTCTCCTCTAGGTTCTCCCAGTGACTAATATGCTGTGGAGGGGAACGTAGTTTGGGAGGAAGTATTTGGAAAATATTAATTCTTATAATTAATCCTTATTATATGGTAAATAATAAAGCTCAGTTGTTTAGTTCTGTCCTGCAATCCCACTCCTCCATCACATGGCTTGCAATGCCCATCTCTGGATTCCTACACAGGCTGATCAGGAGCAGGCAGGGACAGCAGCACTGATAAAAAGAAAAATTCATCCATTCAAAAGTGAAAGTAAATGCAGCTGAACAAGAAGCAAGAAGGACAGGTGTCTCTGTGCCAGTCATGTTTGCCTTGTCCAGATGCTCTCTGAAACCCTTTGGCTTATACAGCTTCTCCTCCCTCCCTGCATCCCTTGCCCCACAGCAGTAGGAGCTTGGTCCTGTATGGTGGGGCTTGGTTAGTGCTCCTTGTGGCACCTGAGGGTCACAGGAGGGTGCAGCAAGGGTAAGCTCATCCCAGCCCATGCTCAACAGCAGCACCCCAAAAGACTTCTCCCTCTTTTTCTCAGCCGTGGAAGCAGCATGAGCAGATGGATCACTGCAACAGCAGCACCAGCATAAGGGATTTCATCCTTTCCAGCCCTCCCAAATAATCAGAGAATAAGGCTTTTTAAAGCAAAATGTTTGGCAAAACAACTCTTTTCAGGTTTACTTGGGTTTATGCTTTTAGAGAAGCTTATTCAGTAGGTTCAATATTCCACCACCAGGGCCAAAACACATTTAAATCCAGGATTTCATCAGGATATCAGGAGAGGGCTGGGCCTGTCCTCTCTCTTGACAATGCCCATGTTGTACCATACAAGGTGAGACTGCCCAGCAATAGGAGAGCTCCTTCAGCAAAATGAAAATGGTCAACCTGCAGTTAGGCAACAACAGGAAAAAACCAAAACCTTGATAATTTCTTACTTTTATCCCTTACAGTCTTTCATGGCTACTTAGCAATATCAAACTGTGCTGCTGAACTAGAGGTTGAGCTCTGTGGTATGTCCTTCCTCATATTCAAGAAGTTTATTCACAAGTGTGCACAGACCCCTGTGACTGGTTTACATAAATTATATTTCTCTGCACAGACTGTTGTGCCTGTTGGGTTTGCTCAGAGCCAATGCAGAAGACAGGTTAGTAATAGGCCAACACTGCAGACTACCTGGAAACTGTAAGAGCTGAGCTGCAAAGCATGCAGAAACCAGGAAAACAGGGGCTAAGCACTTCCCAGAGAGTAAAAATTCCAAGCGTGCATAAGAACCCAAAAAAATTTAAAATGCTAAAGGTCAGCAAAAAATAAGTTTCTCTACAGCAGAATGTAAGCTTGTTTTATTTGTATTCCACTTAGTCTGTGCACTGCCTCAGCAATGTAAAAAATCCACATCCTGCTCTGTGGCTTAATGCTCAGAAACAAACAGCTGCTCGTTAGTTCCGTGCATTTGGCTTAACGGACAACTGTGTTATCATTTGCGCTTCTGCTTTCCAGAAAAGCTGCCAATACTTCAACTCCAAAGCTTTATTTTTGTCCATTATATTGCAGAGTTTTCTCCACGTACCTGACATGCCTCTGCTTGCTCCCAGTGTGCGGGATGCTACAGCTCCTGGTCCCTGCCAGAATCACTCCTAGGAGAGCATCAGGCTGCCCTCCAGTTAAACCGCTAACTCTCAGCTACTGCCTTTCCGTCTTCAAATCTTCTCTACTCCAGATAGTCAGTGCAGTGCCGAGGACAGAAAACACAATATTCTAGTCTGCTGAAGTCAAAAGGCAGAAAAGAGCAGCTTGGAGCAAATAATGGATCAGATGTGATCCATTTTTTAAGAAGCAGAAATTGTAATAGTATGTTCCTCTCCTTGGTGAGGAGGTGCCTGCAGTTTCCAGCCTTCAGGGAGCCCCTCCACTTCATGATTCCCAGGTGCTTTGTAACAACTAGTGTCTGGGTTGAAAAGCAGTCCCTGCCTCACCAACCACTGCCTCAGAATTCCCTGGGAGAGGGGCAGGAGGAACAGCAGAGCCCACTTAATGCAGGAGCTGGACTTTAAGCAGAAATTGCCTCAGCTTTATTGACTCGCAGGGTTAAGGACTGCAAAACTTTCAACTGGTAGTTAAAAGAGGCTTGAAAAGGTTTCATATCAATTCTCCCTATTCCTATAATACCTTTATTATTCTTGTTCCCTTAGACCCCAAGACAACAGAGAGCTAAAGTAATAATTATAGATTAATAGAATAAATAAATAAATCTAGAACTAGATTTCACTACTTCTCCTAGTGGTAGATACATCCTGTTATTTGAAGAGATGCTCATTAAATATCAGCTTCAAAAGCTTTATATTCAAGCAATCTTTGCATTCAAAAGATTACAGGCCTTTTCAACCCTTCCTCCTTTCACATTGCTTTATATCAGAAGATGTGCAATGCTCTGAACAAAACCTTTTTCTGCATATGAGCTTTCTGAAAGGCTTCATAACAAATGCAATCCTGCAGTTGTAACTAAATTGATGTGAATAATTAAATAACCAACATTAACATTAATTTATTAAAGCCCATCAAAAAAAAAAAATACAGCTTTGATGTAAATTGTGTTGCAGGTAGCTCCTTCAAAATGAAATGCCTAAATATCTCATTAATCATGACAGCAACCCCTGCTGCTGGCATCCAACTGACATTTCATTCGATTGCTATAAAATGCTTTCATCAAATCACTTTCCAGAGGCTCAGCAGCTGATTTAGCCACAAGACCACTCACAGGATGGCTGCTAATGGAAATCACAGGGAGCAGGGCTGGGATGCTCTGGTCAGTCCTGTGATTAGGGCTGTGTTTTGTTGCTTTTTTTAAACGAGCTTACCAGCTAAATCACTTGCTGCAGTGGATGTAGAAAGCAAAGCAGAAGAGACATCCTTGCACCCAGCATTGCCCTGGGCAGTTAGCAGAGACCTAACTCCAGCACAGCCCTGCCTTTCCCTCATTTCCCATCACACCAGGGTGAAATCCAGGGAAGTGATGCCACACACACTGCAGCAAGGTCTGTCCCTGCTTTCCTTGATGAGCAAAACCCCTCAGAGCATCTGGCACGATCACAGCAGTAAGAAAAACAATCAAAGGAATGCCCTCAAGGTGATCAGACAAGGAGCACCTTGGTTGTCTAAATGCAGAGCTGAGGCCTTAGCAAGTCAATCACTGCTGGTGAAAGAGACCCTGGGCCACGTAAGGCTTCAGCAGGGGTAATGCAGATGCACTTTTGGTCCAGTTTCACACCAAAATTTTTGTTACAATTATGTGGCACCTGTTCGAATTCTAATTAATTCTAGTCAGGCTCAAAACCAAGCTGCCAGAGAACTCCCACCTGAATGCAACCTCTGTCCTTCTAGGCTTACAAAAAATCAGCAATAATCTCATAGCAAAAGCCTAGCAATGAGCCAAAAGGTCTTTTACTGAGACACACACACTGGTGTCCTGGTTTCAGCTGGGGCAGTGTTCATTTTCTTCCTTGTAGCTGGCACAGGGCTGTGTTTTGGATTTGAGAATGAAAATAATATTGATAGCACGCTGAAGTTTTAGTTGCTGCTGAGCTGTGCTCACCCCAACTCAAAGACTTTTGCAGTTTCCCGTGCTCTGCCAGTGAGAAGGTGCACAAGAAATTTGGAGGGAGCACAGCCAGGACAGGTGACCTGAACAAAGGGATACTCCACACTGTCATGGTCAGAATATAACTTGGTGGCGAATTGTCAGGGCAGGGGGCTGATCACTGCTCAGGGATGCACTGGTCAGCAGGTGACGAGCAATTGTACTGTGCATCCCTTGGACGTTACCTCTCTCTCTCTTTTTATTATCTCCCTTTTCACTACAACTGTTATCATCATTATTATAATAATATTTTATTTTATTTCAGTTATTAAACTGTTCTTGTCTCAACCCACGGATTTACCTTTTTCCCCTCCAATTCTCTTCCTCATCCCACTGAGGGCTGGGGTTAAACCACAAGATTGGGTTATGCAGCACTGGGTGAGCAACTGTAGCAGAGTCTGAAACAGCTAAAGTAGCAATTCTGTGTTTTTACCAACAGATGGACTGGCTGTCAGCTTCCACACGCTAAAGTACTTGAAATACTTGTAACAAAGCTCAGTGCATCTCACTTTCACAAGAGCTCTCCGTCAACCGCCAGTCACAGCTGGTAGAAGTGTGCTTTGACCATGGAACCCAGAAAGCCAGAGACCAAACCAGCTTTTTACTGCAAAGCTTGGGAAAGCAAAACTGCCTTGACACGAGCTCATGATGGGATCCTCTCAGTGAATCAGTTACAGCTGCAAAAGGAGGAATATCTCCTTAGAGATGTATTTCATTGTGCAAACCCCCTTGGATACTAATTTAGTGCTAATAAAAAGAGGAAAATTGATGAAATGCCTGTCTATAGGATAGAGGTGCTTTCCAGCTGAGAAAGGCAGTGCACAGAGAAACAGAACAAATACTCTTCATATTATCTGAGCTATCTGCTTTGCAGGGGGGAAGTGTAGCACCATTTCTCTTCCAGTGCTCACTTATAAAGCAGAATAAGTGTGTCAAATCTGTTACAGTTGTGAAGCTGTAGTACAGTGCCTCCGTGACTGCAGGAGCCCAAAGAAAATGAACAGCATAAGCCAGGCAGCAAACATTGCTCTGGGTTGGTCTGAAATGCAAGAACCATTTCAACAGGGGTGAAATATTTTTTAATTAAAACACCTAAAGCATCAGACCTGTCACTGAGGCTCTATTTTTAAAATTTTGATCCTTGTATTTAAAAAACCAAAATGAAACAAAAGACAACAACCAAAAATATCCCAAACAAATAAGCAAACAAAACCCCAAACAAAAGCCCCACAAACAAAAAACAAAAAAAACCGACCAAACAAAACACCACAAAAAGATCCCCACAAGTATTCCAAAGGCAAGCCTGAGCCCCTGAAGATCTGTGTTGCCACAGTGCAGGAACACGCCCTTGAGAATACATTTCCTGCACGGGCAGCACCAGCTCACGCCAGCTCAGCCACACACAGATGTGCTTAGGAAGCCTCCAGCTCCCGGGGGCCAAGATGTAAGAGAGAGACGGGCTCCCACACACCCCAGCTAGTGAGAAACGTTTAGGTAAAAAATGATCATGCAGCCACAGGCTGCAAAACAGGATTATAACAACATCCTCTGGACCATGTTTGCGGAGGGCTGGTCAGCGGTTCTGATCTGAGCTGGGAATGGGGGAAATGCGCAGTTACATGGGCTGGGACAGATAATGAACTCCAGAGTGAGGAGCAGATTTTGTTACATGTTTTAATGTCAGTATCCTAAGCAACGAGCGTTGCAACAGACAAGGCACAGGATATACAAATACGTTGCTATAGATATCTGGTCCTGCCTGGTAAACTCGTGTGAACTTCTTTCCTGCCCTGCGGCAGAAGCCGACACCCACATACCAGCCACTGCAGCACCTGTCGCGCTTTCCCAGGCTGCAGGCACGGGCCCAAAAGCAACACCTTTTGATAAAGTCTGAATTGCAAAAAGGAGTATTTTCACCTCTTGAAAAGCTAACAATAGAAGCAGTGAGATAAAAGAAATACCTTAATCAATAATGTCGCAAAAAATTCAAACCCTGCAGGGTTTGAGATGCGAAAGGCTCCTGTTAAGAGGAGCTGAAGCTGCTTCTGCTGCTGCCTTTGAGGAAACAGAAAGAAAAATGAAACCTGACAACAGTGAAGAAAAGACCAGTCTAAATAAATAAATGGTCTTTTTAAATTTTTCACTTTCAGTGACTAATTCTGCTTTTATTTATATAAGAAACATTGCTTATTTGCATCTTACTTTGAAGTTCAATCCTTTTCAGAAGTTTATTAAAAACAGCGGGTGAAGGGGAAGGACCACTCAATGTACCACCCCCATTTCAGTTTCAGAAAACTCAGTACCAATTCACATGTGCTCATTGAATGTCCTTCGAAAGGTAGAATGAATTGGTAAAGAGACCTCGAGCCACCTCACTGTGTAAGTTTATCATAAACACATACCCAGGAACTATATGGTCTTGAAAACCTGATTCCATGTCTGGGATGAAAATCCATTATAACCACCTACCCCTCACCTCACCAAAGAATGATATAATTACAAATACTCCAACCCTGCAAACGGCAAATGAGACAAAGGCTGGCACGTTCATTTCATGGAGTCAGCTGCAAAGGCTGAAACAGAATAAAGTCGCTTACAGGTGTCTGGGTTGCCCCCATCTAGTGAAGTCACTTTATTCGGGATTATATTCCTGACTTACAGGGAAAAATCAGTTAGTCACTGACATCTAGCATCAGTACATTAACCTGAGAACCATTTTACATTCGGATCACAAGTGTGTGGTGAAGAGGTGCTCGCAGATCCCAGGGGCAGGATCTTCCCAGGTGCTGGAGTGACAGCGAAGAGTGTGGGGATGCTGACACCTGCTGCACCCATTGCTGCCCACTGTGCCCACCAACACTGACCCCCACCAGCAGAGGAGAGTTTGCCATAGATGGTATGGTTAGAAGCTACTGAAAAAAAACCAAAGAATCACAAACTACCCCCAAACATCCATGAATTGTTGCTAGTGAATAATAAATGAGACCCATGTCAGGACCAAAAATGTGGCATTTCTTTAGGGAGCTCTCCATGATGTTCTCCATCTCAGGGAGGAGAGCTTATTACTGTAAAGGGCAAATATTCCCAATGCAGTAAGAAAAGCACAGAAATATTTCAAGTAAATTAGGAAATTGGGTTAATTTGGGTGGGAGCAGTTTGGGCAGTAATGCAGCTTGTGATTGCAGACAGGAAAAGAAAATCATGAGTGGATTTTCCTCATCTCCTCCTTTTGTCCTTTCTTTCTAAACAAAACCAAGGGAGAAGCAGCCAGTCCTATTTTTTTCAGACACTGTGCAAAGTTGGCAAGGCTTAAAAAACTACGGTTTGTTTACACAATATTGCAGATCAAGGAAAACATGTCTGCACAATGTCTTAGTGCACAAGGTCTTTTTCTGAGAAGGTTGGGTTCACGAGGAAAAACCAACGTCACGTTCACTGAATATAGTATTGTAATACATAATTTTTAATAAAACTCATTGAGTGCTGGCCTGCAGGATAGGGGAAGCTTCCTGATGGGAACTGGGAAATCAGAACACTTTTAGAAAAAGGGAAGAAAAGTGACAAAAATTACCACAAGGCACTGTGTTGTTAATATAATTAAAACCACAGAAGTAGCACAGTTGGGCTGTTCTGTCATTAGATTTTAGAAGTTTCCTATGATGCATTTATTTAATTGATGAAGGTAAATCACAGAAAAATTCTCTACAGAATAATCACAGCCCCAGGAGAAAGGAATCCAGATTAAATTTCAGAAGAATTAGTCAAACTCTGGCAGTAACAAGAGCCAGCCAATGGCACCTGAACAAATTCCACAGCATCGGAGCAACTCCTGTGGAGAAGATGGAGAGTTTGGGGACAAGGACACTGCTAACGGGACAATGACAGACGATATCCAGCCCTCAGGCATGGTCTGTAAGACCATCCTCACTGCTAATGCTGCCTAAATTTAAAAAAAAAAACAAGGAAAAGATCTGACATCCTTTCCTTCCCCAGCTGCAGGTACTGTGCTGAGATATGGGGCTTGGAGGAACCAAGGGGATTTCAGGGTAGCTACTTTGAAACAGAGCAGGGAAGAGTTGGGTTTGCTTTCAAAGTGTGTTTTAGCTTTTTTAAAAAGCTCAAAACAGCTTTTTATTTAACTAAAAAAGCTTTATTTAGCAGGTGTATCCTTAGTGAAAATTATGCCTTGAGAGGCTACCTAGAACAGAGGCTAGACAGTGTTAAAGAAATAAAGTAGGTATTTATTTAAAAGGCCTTCAAAGGATACACCCTGGGCAGTACAAGAGGCCAGCTGAGGCTACATCCAAGATGGACTCCAAGTAACGAGTTTTCACACTTTTATAAGTTTTGGTCCATTTACATATTGGGGTTAATTGTTCAATTACAGCTTCAGGTTATGCAGTCCCATCCTCCCAGTTTGCTCTCCTCAATTCACTGTTGTTTAAACTTTTTGGGCCTGGTGTCCTTTGCAATGGTGTCCTTGGTTCTCGGGCTGGAAAAGGATTGTTTTTTCTGACTAAACTGTGAGGAGAACTTGCTAACACTTTATATGAAGTTCAGAGTTACACACTAATGCAGTACAGGTCTGGATAATCTGAAATCTAAAATTTAAGGCATCAAAAATATGCTACAAAATGTGCGTTTGGAGATATGCCAACCAGCTACCTCTAACAAAAATTCAACATTAACTAAAAGTATTAAGATATACTGGGGGGAAAAAGATCAACCAAAAGAGAAAGATTCTTTGCTACCAACATGTTCAAGCTCCAAATACACAGCTATGGCTAATAATTTCTACTACTAATACACAGGTTGTTTTTATTCCAAAAACATGACATCTAATATATATGCACCCATTTATTTTATTAATCTAGTTTTCTAAAGTACCTTTTTTTAAAAGTTGATCACTTCAAAATAGCACAAAAGCCACTAGTTAAATTCCTTATAAAAATACACTCCACTAAAACAAAATTTCTTTCAAAACCGTGTTTTATTTCCCCTCCAGTGATAAATAATAGTAATCAAATTGTTTCACAGCTTGATTTTCCTGTTTGTTGAATGAAAAAGCACTGAAGTTTCAAACCTAACAGCAAACCTAGAGTTTAACTTTCCTGGATTTTTCTCCTTACAGAAATGTGAGTTAAAAACTCAGAGTGAAATAAGTACATGAGAACAGCATCCCGCTCATAAGGAAGGAACCTGGTTCTGCTGGATGCAGCAATTCAAGGAGCAGAAGACAAAATCTGCTGGTAGGAATCAGCCCAAGCTCCAGAACAGCTAAGGATATTACTCAAGTTGATGCATGTGACTGTACCAATCTCATAGGGTTTTTTAAAAATTCATTTTTAGAATCAGGGAGCCAAAATTACAGTGACTACTATCCTGTGAGAAAAGCCATGGACCCAGGACACACCCTGGACAAAGCATCACACCAGGAACATGATGCAAGGTTTGTGTTCAGGTTATTATCAGGGCAGACTTCATGCCTTGAGAACACAATGGCAAGCACCTTGTGTTGGATTATAGCAACATTTATGCTAGGATGTGGTCACCCAGCTGTCCTGCAATGTCCTGCTGTCCTCCCTGCGTGGCAAGGACTGCCCATGCCAAGGCACACCCAGGCTGGTGGCTCCCCACAGGAAAGCACCTGCAAGGGCACTCGTGGGTGTTTGCCCAAGGCAGTGCCTTGGTGGTGTGAACTCCAGACCAAATGATCACAGGGATGAGCACTGGTGCTCCCGTGGGGTGGATCCTGACCACAATGGGCCCTTCTGACCAGCAATGATATGACAGACCATTTCTCTGGCCATGCATGATGTTCAGGGATCTAATAATACCTTCTCTCACCTCTCACTTCAGCTTCCATTATTAAAAATGGGAGGGTTATCTCCAGAAAACAGCAAACCATATGATTTTGTGACTAGTTCCTCTAAAATCCCTACAAAAATGGGCACTATCCCTTCACTGATCTGTCAGAGACAGCACTGACTGGACTCTCCTAGCTGTCAAGACCAAGGCAAGAGGAGGCTGGAGCAGCAGCACAGCAGGACACCTCCAGTCTCAGCCGACACATTTAGTAGCTGCAACTTCCATTAATGCTGAACACTCAGGAGTTTGATTTGCTCTTAAGTGCATTCATTATAAATTATGCAGAAGAACAATATGACTGTCTATCTCCAAGAAAGGGAGTGCTCATGTCAGAGGAGAAAGAATAGATGGGGGTAATTTTAGGGGCACCAAGAACAGCCCTATGAAAATCCTTTCTCTCTTCTGGCATTTCTGTATAGCGTTTAACACTTCAGTGCAAATCATCTTGGAAGCAAATCGTGCAATCTGCACTCAAGACTCACTTTCCTCATTAACCTCCACCACAGGCCTCCATCCCCAGCAATACCCACACCAAATGTGTTTTTCTGAGCACTGTGGGTGAGGGCTGCCTGGAGCTGAGCCTCTGTTAGCAGGCTGGGTGAGAAACAAATGGAAAATCAAATCATGCTGAATTTTATATTTATACCTAACCGATGCCAGTAGTGGCCAAATGGGTGTATTTTCTTCCCTAACTGGGTATAGTAACAGGAAGGAGATGTGATAGTTTTGAAGCAGGAAGCATCCCAACAGGCGTGGGATGAGAAGAGCTGACCTGCACCTGAGACCACACATGGGGCACATCCTGTCCCACCGCCTTGGTGCCGCATCGGTGAAGGTCTCAATTGCAAAAACAGGAAACATGTCTTCCCTCAACAGTGATGTTGAAGATGGACTTTCATGTTCACATGAGGAGAAGGGGATGAAGGAGAAAATCTGCTCCTGATACCCCCTTAGAATTGCTCTCTCAGGTGGAAGGATCTTCATGAACTTCATTTTAGCAAATGCAAAAAGAGCACCTAATCTGTAAGGTTTTAACATATCAGGCCATGGACAGATAAGCTTTCCTGGGTATGGCCACAGCAGGTGGTCAGGATACTGATCTCGGTCATTTTGTAACCTCTTAATTTATCACCCTGTCTCTGAAAAGACCCTAAGATACACCTGGTATCAACTACTAGTCTGCTTCACTTCTAACAGGACTAAAAAATCCTACTAAACCAAATTCTGCATCTCTTGCAAATCAAGATCCACACTAGAGCCACAGCAGGCTGGCATTTTTGGTTTGTTTCTTTTTTAATTTCCCTTCACCAAGGGTAACGTTATCTATTTCCCTGGAAGCTTTCAGCAACTTTTCTGCAGGAGGAGATGGTATCCTGTGTGAGAAACCATGTCAACAAGATCTTTCCGTAAATGCAACATTTGCGTAAGATCAACACAATAATTTATCATTTATTTTTTCCTCTTGAAAGGAACAGGAAAAAAGTGTTTAAAGGCTATGGCAGTGGTTAAAAGGAGGGCTCTGATGGTGGAGGATGGTGCAAGAATCAAAAGTTTCTGAAGTGATGCCTTCTCCTGGGGTGTGCACACATCATCTTTCAGCACACAACAGCAAGGCCGCTTCCCTCTGCCTTCAAGCCTGCTAACAGCTCTTTGCTGGCACTACATATGTTAAAAAAGGGAAGGCCAGCAAATGTACCACCCTCAGGGTCAGAGGAGTCAGTTCTACAACTGATAGAGATGTTTGGAGTCCTACTGGCATTGGGGGTTCTTGCCAGAGGAAGATGAAGTTTTATTTGTTCAGCTGAAGCGAGTCTGGACCATGGAAGAACCAGGTAAATCCTCCAACTGACACTCTCCCCTGACTGAGCCTGTCATTCAGACTCTTCTTACCCCCCTGCAAACACAGGCATGATCCTGCTGCTGGACTTCTCTGAGATAAATACAGCATAACAGAAACAATCCCTCACTTCCCCACCCCTGCTCTGAAGAGAGTAAGCAGTAGTACATTAAAAGCATTTTAGGCTCTTGAATTCTTGTGGTTAACGTTAATTTTTTAGCTTCTTGACCCTCTATTGCAGAGATTGTGACTTGTCAGACCTATTTTGAGACCTCCTTTAAGTTTCACAACTAAAAGTCAGTGGCAAAATTCAAATAGCCTCCCAAAGGAAAGTTGACCCTCGTATTTCCTCTGCTACTGACTTTTCCAACTGCAGGAGGATGGTGGGGCAGAGTAGACAGACGGGCATTTATACATGCCAAAAGCCAAGGACAGAGCTCTTCTGCATTTGGTGCCCAAACTCTGTGTTTTAGAAAAGGAGAGGAGCTACAGCTAAGGATGACCCTGCTGAACAATAGCACACAGCCCTGGCTGCGTGCTGGGTTTTGGAGCGACTCCAAGCAGGGTGGGACTGTAAGAAAGTGGACAAAAGCTTTGGATAGAGATCTACAGGGAGGAAGCGCTTCCTACTTCCTCCACAGAAAGTACCAGGGCTTTAAATAAACCTCCTCCTGAGCTCTGCTGAAGACCAAAAGGGTTGCTGCTGAAAGAAACTCCTGTTTGGGACCCAGCTGAAGGCTGATGGGGCTCTCCTAGGGAACTCTGCTGCTCTGCTGCAGTTTCCAACATGCTGGTGGGAAGTGGGGGAGGGCTGCCCACAGTCCCATTGTGACTGGCACCAACTAGACAAAAAAGCCTGTAAAACCTCTGACAGGGCTTTCAGCTCTGTCACCAAAGGTGCAGAGACAGACTTGCCCATCAAGCACATCTTTTGATGAAAAAGATATATCAAAGTGTACATTTACACTTTGTAAAGCCATTTCAACATCATGCCATTTCTCAGACACATTTACCTTTTAGCCCTTTCTTGGATGGCCTATGAGGCTGCAGCAGCACATTTATTCTGATGGACAGAGACACTCAATCTGCTCCATCCCCCTAAGCTCCTTTCCACCCCCCCACCTCTGCAGCTACATGGGATATTCCAGCCTTGCCTCTCTCCTTCCTCTCACATGGTCCCACACACAGATCATAAACATGGGAGCCAGAGCTGAGCAACAATACTGATGAGAAAATGACTGGCACTGACAAAAAACCATCCCACTCCTGACAAATACCAATGGAATATTTACTTTGCTTGGATGTAACAGAATCAGACCCTAAACAGAGTAATACATACTTGCAAACCATCCAGATCTTTCCTCTGTACAGTACCACATCAATTATCTTATGTATCCATTTTAGGGTACATATTCAGTCGTAATAACCCCCATTCCCCTGTTCTCCATCCTGAGCATCAGCCCACAGCAAGAAGCCTGTTTGTTGTTTTTGAAATCTGTCATTAGTCTGCTAGAGCATCCACTGATTATAAGTCAAAAGAAGACTTGTGCTGTGCCAAAATTGCAAAAATTTACATTTCAGACATTTTTAGTGGTGTGGAAGACTTAATAACAGAAAATAAGAGAGAGAAGGAAGGAAACCACAGGTCTGAAAAATATCAGGCTAGACAGACTAAGAAGCAATGTGGAAAAAATATACTCCCAATTACATTCTCACAACAAAAACAAAGCTACAAGCAGGTCAGAAAAAACTGAGTTGTGCATACATTTCTGCTACAGTAAGAAACGGCTTTGCACTGCAATGGGATTGAATAAGTGAATTTCACATTCCTGGAGGAAAACAATTATTTTATTAATGGCTTTTCACAAAGCAATTACCCAGCAGTTTGGAACACACACCTGTGATATTGACCTGCGAGACCGCCATTGAAACTGCACTTGGTCCAAATTTGGGAGAGAAAGTTCTCAGCTCCTGTCCTGCTTTACAAAGGAGCAAAAGAGTCAAAACTACTTCTTGTAGCAACTATTTGCTAGACTCTGACTTCACTGGACAGCAAACTGCTCTCAATAAATGTAGTGCTCTTAAAATTTCTGGATTTTCCCTACTAATTCACACCCCATGGCAATCTGGCTAACACTCTGCTGGGGGGGTGACTCTGTTAGGCTAAAATAAGGCAAAGTGCAGTAAGAAGCAGCCCATGCCAACACGAAATCTGCAGCCAAGAGTGAGAGAGGCAGACCTGCTCAAGTGCCAGCCCTGGAAAGGCATATCCACCACTGGCATGCACTGAAGCAAAGATGCTGATTGTCACTGTTCCTGCAAATTCAACACGGCTATTATAGGTTATTTCTCTATTTCTTATTGTTTCCAAGCTGTCCTAATGTCCTACTACCTTTTATTACTCAGCTTTGTCCTAATGGCTTCTGTACAGAGCTATGTCAGTGTGGATGTATCTTAATATACTTGTACTTTAAAGCAGTCAATACTCATTACTTTCAATATTCCTGAAGACGAGCTGCTCCTCTCACTAAAACTATATTCAGGCCCTGATATGGCAGATATAGTGTCAGACACTGACTTTCTTCCTGAGCTTTATCCCAAAAGCCATCCAGGCTTTGCTCCCACCACCCCAGTCAAGGCCTCATTCCTCTACTGGCTCAAAAATCATCTTCTAACTTGACCTCAAATGTATTCAGTGCTGGTAACCACATTTGCTCTGGTCCCAACACCATCTTCTCTGGAACCTCCCCTCTGCTACACACAGGGATGGAGAGCCATCACTCCCACATCAGCCTTGGCTTTCCTGGTTTAACTGAGCAGGTTCTTCTTGCCTCCTCTCAGACACACAATGTCCTTTCCCCGTGTCACAGAAATCCTCCCCTGCAGTGACAGCCTCCTGACCCCTGGCACCGCACGCACCATCTCAACACCAAGTTTCCTTATCTGCACTGGGAACTCTTCCAAGAAGGGGATTTGCCTTTTGACCTTATCTGTGTTCAGCTCTGCCTGGGCTCTCCTCCACACTTGCAGTGAGTAGCTTCTCCCCTGTTCAGGGACAGAGTACCCCTGTGTTTCATGCCTTTTCTGTTCCTGCCACCCAAAGGGTACCCTGCTCTCTCAGAATGACATCCTGATCTTTTTCCCAGCTGATGGCAAAAGGCAGTGTCATGGCACCAGATACGTGACCTGTGCACCCCTGAATGTGGAGCTTCAAAACCCATCTGCTGAGAAGGTCTAATGGATGAGATGTAAAGCTCAGAGGAAAAATAATGCCAAGATGTAAGTGATCCAGGACATTACTGGAACATCTCCACATGTAAAACCTAATAGTGCAAGTCATACAAGGATTTTTCCAGTTTCTTCTCTAGCTCTCAGTGACAGATGACTGAACAGGACCACTTTTATCACTCATCCAGTACATGAACAGGGAATAATAAACTATTTGTTTTAAAAACAAAACAGTAGGGTGGTACAAAGCCAACCAACGAACCAAATGTAACCACACCCTCACGTAGGGAAGACCACAATCACTCTTTATTTGCTATTCAGGATCTGTTTATTACACATATATATTTCTATTTTATTAAAAATAAAGGGGTTTTTTTTCCTCATAAAGGGTGAGATACAGATCTGGCACATCCGAGGAATAGCTGAAACAAGCAGAAAGTCCATTAGGCAGTTTGGTCTGAAAATACACTAAAAAAATCCCCCCTTACTAAGCAGTGAAAAGGTGACTGAAAATACCCCTGAATGCTACAAGCAGGCTGTAGCCCCCTTGGATGTGAAGAGTTTCAGGATCCACTGTAGGGGCAGCAGAAGCAGCTCAGCAAATATTCATGCACACTTACAGATCCGCGATGCTTGTAGTTAATGAGATTTGCTGCAGAGAAAAGCATTTTTCCCCCTTTTAAAAGAAATTTTACGTGGAAAGAAATGTGTCTTTGCTGCTCTAACCCACGGGTGGGCCAACAGGGATCTAGCACAACTCTTCCCCTAGCTCCAAGCAGCATTTGCACCAGAGCAACACAACACAATCTTCTGCAAACCAGAAAGTCCCTCTGGACTGGATCACTGTGCGAGCCAGTGGATGGGAGAAACTGTGCAAAAATACTCCAAGTTTGCCAGAGCTTTGGGCTATGCCATAATGGCATTTGGATGTACATTGGGGCATGCAGGCATCTTTGGCCAGACACAGCTCTGCTCAGCTGGGCACTCACTCTGATGGCCCATCACTGCTGTCATGTGACTCATTAAAAACGTCTCAGCACGCCACTGAATAAAATTTGTGTGTGCATAAACCCCCCCATATTGACTTTTCCTGTGGAAGTGACTGCTTCTCCACTGTGTGCCCTTCCAGCAGGAAGAAAGCTGCAGCAGCACGTTCCTCGAGGCTGTGCCACGAACTCACAGGGGCTGCTGGGAGCACCTCAGGAAAAGCCCACAGAGCTCCTCAAAAACAGCACCATCCTCTGCCCACAAATAACCCCACTAAAACACATCCAATTTCTTGATGGTGTTACTGCCAGGATTTCCAAGCCTGCAGCTTTCCAGGAGAAATCCATGGAAATGCATGCACACACTCCAGACCGTGCTACATTTGATATCAGTAGCCTGGTTTCAAGCATCCACACAAGCAGTGGGAGCTCCCATTTCTCCCCTAAGTGCACATCCTAGGCTAATACAAGTTAAAGTTAACTAGTAGCAAAGCCTACTGCTCCAGCTCTGCAAGGGGGAACACCTGACAGTGGCTGCCCCAAAACAAAAGCAAGATGCTGAAGAGCTCCTGCTGCAATGCAGAGAAGTGGCAGCTGAGATCTTGCTTCTGCTGTGCCAGGCACTAGGTACTGGGCCAAAAAGAGCCTGTTGCTGTGCCAAAAAGTGGGTAATTCAAGCTGAAAGGCAGCTGATAGGGCTTCCCTGCTTTGCCAGGCAGTTGGCTGCAGAAATACATTTTGCAGCAGCAAACATCACCCTGCACTGATGAGGTGGAGAGTCCTTTCAAGTCAGTCCTTATCAGGTCTAAAGATGGGCTAAAGATAGAGGAGCTGTCTGATAAATGGCAATGCTTGGCAAGCAATAAAAAAAAAGAAAAAAAAAGAAAAAAAAAAAGCTTCTTCTCTTCAAAAGGTTATGGTCCTTTTTCCTACTGCTGCCTCCCAGTCCATTAAATATCATTACATTTTCCCTGACTGAAAATATTAGAGGTCTCATGTCTTAAACTTGAAGAACATTTTTTCCACTCAGACAGAGGAATTTTGCTTACCTTCATCAAGCAGTAGTGCCAACAGTTGTTAAAGTATAGTACAAATATTAGTCCTTGCCAGTAAACAGATGCAAATTTTGGCACCAGATCAGACTGAAATAATCACATAATCACAGAATGCTTTGAGTCAGAAGGGACCTTTAAAGATCATCCTGTTCAACCCTCTGCCATGGTCAGGGACAGTTTACTCCAGACCAGGTTGCTCAAAGTTCCATGCAACCTGGCCCTGAGCACTTCAAGACATGGGGAATCCACAACTCTGGGCAACCTGTTCCAGGCTTCCACCTCCCACACAGTAAATCTCTTCCTTATGTCCAATCTAAACTTACTCTCTTTCAGTCTAAAACCATTGCTCCTTGTCCTGTCACTACAGGCCCCTGAAAATACCCCACCTTTCTCCATGTTTTTTTTTATAAGCCGCTTCATATTGAAAGATTGCAATGGGGTCTCCTTGGAGCCTTCTCCAGGCTGAACAACTCCAACTCTCTTTGCCTTTCCTCATAGGAGAGGAGCTCCATCCCCCTGACCATTTTCATGACCCTCCTCTGGACTCACTGCAACAAGTCCATGCCCCTGCCTGTGCTGAAGGTTCCTGAGCTGGATACAGTGCTGCAGGTGAGGTCCCACCAGAGCAGAGGGTCAGGAACACCTCCCTCATACCTGTCAACACCTTACACGGAAAAGCCCAGCTGGGCAATACCAACATGGATTGAGCAAACCTGCCCGACAGACTGAAAAAGATATGCACAGCTACACAATAGTTAGAAACCCCATTTCCATGCTTTATTTATTTCTATTTAACAAACTAAAACCCTAAGTGCCAAACTGAAGGTTCAGTGACAACTCATACTAAACAAATTAGCCACTCAGATCATTAAAACACTCGAGAGATGCTTTACTTCCTTCTGTGTATGCTCCACTAATCTCCACACTTCCCTCAGCCTGATAAAGCAATTAAAAAAAATCCATTTCACTTTCAGTTTCTGACCAGAGAAAGCACCGTGAGTTCACAAGCTACCAGGGCTTTTTTTTTTTTTTTTTTTTTTTTTTTTTTTTTTTTTTTTTTTTTTTTTTTTTTCATGAGAAATGTTATTCTCCATATACTTTCAGTAAATAATCCCAGTGAATTTAGGTATGAAACAGACCTGCAAAACAAAATAGGCAAGAATGTAAACTTGGTGCCTCTGCCTCAAAACACTTCCAGCCTCACCTAAGGAGTGACTTGGCTGGAAAGCTCCTTATTGGAACAAAGAGGCTGAGTGATGCAGGAGCGCTGGAGGCACGGCAGGGAGGGCAGCGGTGTAACACCTAAGCCAGTTATGTAAGCGGGGAAGCACGGGGTGAAAGGACAGGAGGGCTCTGCGGGTCGTGGCAGCCAGCCCCGCAAAGCTCATAAGGAGCTTTGGCAGGCCCGGCTGCCCCGCCGGGCAGGGGACAGAAGGCAGGCTCCAGCAGGACCCAGCCCAGCACCTGAGCCACAGACACAGGTGCTGTGCTTTGCTTTGCTTTGCTTTGCTTTGCGCTCATGCCATGAGAGTGAAGCCTGTGGGATGCTGGGGGAAGCAACAAAAGGGCGTTGGTGCTTTCTCTGCCGTGTATTTCAGGTTTTAATGGTGGTTTTGCCATTCCCACCCCCCGGATTCGCTGCTGAAGTGCCATGGACAATGAGACTATTGAGAATTTACTACAGCATGAGATTAGTTTGGGTTTCAGTTTCTGCTGAGCCAGCTCATTTCCTTCCACGTTCTTACAGGAACAGATGCTAATATATAAAAGGGCAGTAAGCATCCTAAAGGCAGAAAAAGGAAAACCCTTCATGCAACAGCATGAAGTTAAAAATACTTTTTCACAGCTTTAGCCAGAGCCATTCAATAGTTTGCTCTGCTGTCTCATTACATTACATAAAAGAGGCAAGAGATTATTATTTTTTCTTAAGAACAAAAAAACCACAAACACATACACACCTCAAAATAACAAAACCCCAACCAAACACCAAACAACTAAACTGGCCAAACTGGCTGGATTAAAATAAGTGTTCAAAGAAGCTAAACAGAAAAATTAGTTGTGTCCCCTCCCATCATGCATGACTGCAGTGCTGCCTTCAGACACCAAATTCAATTGCTGCAGCAATTAGTCACAAAATTCAAGGCAAGCTGAAACTGTCAGATACTCCAAGAGCATCCCTGTGCTAGAATCAATTCTTCCCCCACAGAGGCAAACCAAGCAGATGGACAACCCGCAGCTCAAAAAAAGCCACAAGCCATCCCTGGGCTGCAACAGCAGCAAGGACGAGGTGATGGCAAACAAACTCCTGGCCTTTGTGCCACCACTCCAGCCAGTGCAGGAGCACCTCTTCCCTTGGAGCATCTCTTCCCTGGGTGCTTTGGTACTCGGTGGCCACAGCCCAGAGCATCCCCACAGGGCCATGCAACAGAGGTGGAGCCACCAGGGCTGGGACTTGCTTTAGGGAAAAAAGAGATGGAAAGAAACCCAGATTGCCCAATTGCACCACACCAGAATGTAACTTCCACAAAGTTACATTCATCAATTTGATTATTTTTCAGAAAAGTCCCAAGTATGGCAAGGTGCTTCTCCATGCAGCTCTGACATTCAGATGCTTTGCCAGCTAGCTGGGCAAACTGCAACCCCTCCAGACACTGTCTAAAGTACCTTTTATATATAGACATAATATCCATTATCCTCTGATGCTTTTAAAATGCTTCCTATTAGCCACCTCAGATGTGCAACCCACTGCTCAACAAGCCCACACCTTCCTGGTGCCACTCCACCAGCCCACAGCTGAACCTGCCAGCACATCTCCTCCAAGCTGTGGGAAAAATACATTAATATAGACCAGAAAACTGAGATCACAAAAGACCAAAGCCAATGATTACCCATCAGGTTGCTTCACTGCTTGATACATATTTTTCCAGGAGGTTTCTAAACCTCTGAGAACTACCAAGCTGTGAAGTATAAATATGCAATGTAAATACAGAGACGTTGGTAGGACTAATGACATGAAATGACTGATAACATTTAGGAGGATTTTCAGACAAATCTTTCCAAATCATTAGTTTCTGGATTTAAGACAAGTGAGGCAGCTTCACAGACGTTCAAACAAGGTGGAGTACAACAAATTTAGCTCCCACCGATAAATAAATGTCTCTGCTGGCAGCCTGGGCCAGAAGCAGACTCCACAACACCTTACTGACTACAACCTTGGGGAATTTCAATCCTGTTTGTAAAGAGCATAGAGCACGATGCAACTTCCAATTGCTTTCGTCAACTTACTCATAAACATCTTCGTATTATGAACTTTTTAATCACCTGTGCATTGCCTACACAGTGTCATTAGGTTTTCTTTCAAAACAAACAACCAAAATGGAGTAACCTTCATGGAAAAATAAACTCCCAGGGCAACTCTTGACAAACACAGCTGCACCATGCCTTCAGGCAGGAGATGCCTTTCTTCCTTCCCTGCAGCTCTCCCAGAAGCGGCTCAGAAACCACCACAGCACGCACGGCTCCTCCCTGGCTGGAGAGCAAAGCCCTCTGCAGCTGGCACGCCTGGTGTCCCACGGTGCCCGGTGGCTCTCAGTTCTGGCACCAGGTACACCACCCTACGCCACGCTGCTGCGTCGGCACAAGGGGCTGCCATTACATTACGCATTTTTGATGGCTTCGCCATTTCTCTGCTTGCTCACCCATTTCACCTAGACCTCTAAGCCATTCCAGACCTCTAAACTACTCCCTGGAATTTAGGCTTTAAAGCTAACTCCTTCCCTCACTGCCAAAACATACACTTGGGACTGATGGAGGACCTAAACATTCGCCCCACAACAAATATTTACGGGTGTAGAGGAACTTCACAGAGCCATCCCAGGTGGGACAGACGCCAACTGACTGCAGTGTCACCCCCCAGCACCCAGAGAAGGATCAGCCCCACGTCACCAGCCCCTCTCCTCGCTGGCTGCCCTGTACTCACCCCCTCACCTCACCCCTCCAAACACCCTGTGCTCAGGCAGGAGGGTCTCCAGGCTGGACTGGCCACCCCATCCCTTTGGCTGCTCCCTCACAGCCCTGTGTGAACCAGGAAGTGGAGGCGAGCCAGCAGTTTATTTTTAGCTTTTTTTTTTCTCCCTTAAATAAAAGCAAAACCACATGCATAAACCACATGTTCGCGCTCACTCCACCCAGTGACGGGTTTTACACTTTGCATCCTCCCAATGCTCAAAAATTCCTGGGCAATGAAGTAGAGCAGACATCACCCCACAGATTTCCATTATGCCCCTCAGTATCCCTGTTACTACACTGGCAAAATAAGAGTTTCTCAAACACTGAATTAAGTCTCTCCATGAAGCAGGCAAAGCCTGAAGAGAGAGGTCAGTGAGAGGGACTCTGCTCTCAGCTTGTCTCCCCCTTTCCCTCCTTCCCAAAAACCATCCAGGACATCCAGGAACACTGGCAGAAGTTGCAGCTCACACTTCCAAAGCTTCCCTGCAGAGTCTTCAGAGAAAGAAGAGCTAATGTGCAATTATGAGTCCCTTCCCATGAGTTCAACAGCTTTGAATCCTTACTAACTAGAAGCTGGCTCTTGCTTCTCTTCTGCAGCTCCTCAGACATCATTCTTGGTAACTTCTTTGAGTGTTTCAGATAAACAAATTAGAGGATTTCAAGTGACTCCTCAAACTTTCATTTCAGAGGTGTAGCAGGTGGAAAGAGTTAAAGGGTTTCCCAGCAGCAGACAGTTTTACAGTCAACAGGCTGAACTTTTGGAGCTAGGAGGAACCACACATTCACCTTAGGAACTTTTGGTACAGAACTCAGCTTCCCTCAAAGTTAAAATAAAAAGTTGGAAAATCCCCTGTTTTTTTCCAAAAGGTCTACTGAAACTTCACCTTCTTTAAAAGGAAGAGGGCACTAGGTCAGTACACACATATCTACACCTTGAACAGCAAGACTTCTGAATCTAAGCAACAAAAACTTTCAAGGAGCAAATACATTCAACAGAAGGCCCACTTTGTGCACACAGTCTGATGTGGCTACATTCAGGCTCTAATGGCAAAATTACCTGTTTTCAGCTTCTGTTCAAAGAGAAACTCCATACCAGCAGAGTGCCACTTAGACATGAACATTATTCATGCAGAAATGCCTGCTTCAGAGCTCTGAAAACACTAATTAATCACAGCACTGGCTTTATGAGTGATCATTTGCAAACGCCATGCCAGCTCTGCACCACCCTGGGATTGCTGGCAATGCCTCATCCCAAGCAGAAAAATGTCCTCACTACTTGCTGAACACCACACTGCTTGGACAGCAAGTGGAAGGCATCAGTTTTGAAGAAAACAAACTTGAGAGATAAAACAAGGCACTTGAAATCACAAGAAGGGATCTGCCTCAATTTTAATATCTCCCTACTGACTTTTATCTCCAAGACTAAAAGAATTTGGTGAGTTTGCACAACAGCTTAATGATGAACTGGACAGCTTCAAGCATTACAAGACTTGAAGACATAAACTTTGCTCCACAACCTCAACAAAAATAATATGTTTGTGAATATAAAAATGTGGAAGCTAAGATGGTTGGGTCACTCCAACCACTGTGCTCTACACTATGATAAAAAGTAGATTCAGTGCAGCCCTGCCGATACCTTAATTAATTAAAAAAATCTGTTGGAAAATCTGGCAACCATTTTGTATCTTTTAGGAAGCAGAGCTGAAATGGAACATCTTTTCCCAGTCCAACCTAACAAAGACGTGGTAAGCTGTTGGCTTTAGGACAGCAGATTATGTTAGCTAATAACTATCCCTTGCTCCACTCTTGCTCTGGCCTCTTGGCCCATCTCAACCAGCCAAACTGGGTTTTAAAAACAGCTCATTGTTGGTTGTTGTGTGTGTCATTAACCACCTTGTCCATGCTTTATCCAATTATTTACTGTGCCCAACCAGCACCCTCTGAAAATGCACCAAGGTGCCTGGTGCCAAGCTTAATTATCCTCTTGCTTAAGAGCTGCAGGTTATTTTATGTGGAGTGATGGAGAGGTGTATTTGCTGGGCAAAGAAAAAGCCTTTTACTGTGCCCCATTTCCTGAAGAAGCCTTGAAATTAAACCTCTTAACTAACTAACCACGCTGTGCAAGGAGCACTGTGCTTATTGTTAGCAAGCATGGCAGAAACCCCACAGTCAGCTACAATTTCCTTGCTCTTCAGAAGCAGCATATTCCCTTTCCCACTGCCTGAGCTCTGCCTCACCTCTCTGCCAAAGGGGCAGATTTGAAACTGCAGTAACACCAGCCATAACAGCAGTAACACCAGCTCCCCTGCCATAACAAGGGAGCTCCCTCTTGTCTCACCACAGGGGTGGACACAGACACCCCAGAGAGCAGCACCAGAGGGCTGAAACATGCTGCCAGCCCCCTCAAGGAATGCTGGCACAGAACCCCTCAGGCCAGACATCATCAAGTTCCCAAAGGAAAAGCATTCAAGTGTCTCCTTCCCAGCCTCCAAAGAATCCTACAGATTCCCCCAGCAGCCCAGCTGACTGTGTTTATTGCTGCATCCTTCACGTTATAGGTCAACATATACCAGAGAGCCAGCAATTCTCAGCTAATCAGATTTCAGTGCAGACTGACAAATGGCTCCCAATAAGAACATAAAAACCCAGGAAAATCAAGAGCCTCTCTAATCAACTCACTAGATATGATGCAGTAAGCCTGCAGAAAGCTCACACGCTTTGTTAACACATTGGATTGCACTTTGTGGCAGGATCTCAGGGGGCTGGTAGCAGTGGGGGGACCCCAGCCCAGGCCAGCTGCTGGAAGGAACATGTTCCTCTTTGTTCTTTGTGCTCTACTCAATGCTGTGTTATTTTGAAACTAATTCATGGTAATTCCTTGACATACTATTAGTGTGCTTGCCAAATGCCAAAGCTTAAAACTGGAGTGTGAAAACACACTCACAAAGGAGGTTCTTGCTCCACCACTGGATTATTCCAACCTGGAAACTTCTTATAGGTGAGTCCTTCCTATCTCCCCAGGCAGACTCAAAAAAACCATGAGCTGACATTGCTGGTGGGGTGCAAAAGTCATCTTTCCCATGAAGGCCAAGCACCTCGCCTTGTTACCAACCCTGCAGCTCTGCCACATTCTGTCCCTCCAACCTCCTGATTCTACACACTTTATCCCACAAAGCTCACTCATGCCTGAGAAGAGCTTCAGAAATGTCATGACATCACTGACATATACATGACACCGCTCCTCTTCGCACAGCAAGGCTCACGGTGACAGCAGGGCACTGCATGCCCCAGGAGCCAAATGGCTGGACCCAGTGAGTCAGGAGAGGAGGAGATGATGTGCAGAGAGGCAGGTGGAAAATCATGGCCTCCTCCTCCACAATGGCCCTCAGCTGCTCTCAGAAGATGATGAGGATTTCCAGCTAAAACACTGGTGCTCTCACAGGTCTGGCACCCGAGCTGCTGAGCAGGTAAGAGACTGCGAGTCTGTCAAGGTCCCTGATTAGGTGTGAAAGAAAAGCCCTGTGCACACAATACTCTTACTGAAGCTATAAATAGTCTCCTCTGCACCAAAGTTGTGCATACTGTATTGACACTTGTGACTTAATAGGATTTCCTGGGTAGCCTGAACCAGCTTGGGCTGCTGCAGGACAGCCTTGCTGAGCCATTTTCACAACACATGCATTCCACTGTGACTGGGGGGAGCATAGGGGATAATCCTGTGTTTTCAGTGTCCTGATCACACTGAGGCAGGAAAAGACTCGGAGAAACTCCTAGAGGGTTGTAATGAGTTTGCATGCACAGCATAATCAGGAGAAAACTTCCAGGATGGCCTTTTCGATGCAGCAAGCTTATCTCCCAGCTACACATCAGAACTTACCACAAGTGCAATTTTTTTCTTCTTTATATTCATCCTTTTTTACAGTGGTAGAGAGAGATAAGAAACAATGTTCTAATAAAATATATAAGTTTTATATCAAATAATGTAAAAAATTATTTTCCCATTCAAATATGTCATTTCAGTTCCTGTAAGTCAATTAAACCAGTTCTCCCACTGATGCTTCATTATTGTCTTCAAATACATAAGATAAGAATTTAAACATCTCTTATACTACTGTATTCCTTCTAAAGAAATCCCACCCTGTTTTAGTTACTGTCTGTTAACCTGGCAGGCTGACCTGAGAACTGTTAACAAAGTAATCTTTTATTATAATATTTCCACTACATCGCCTTTGTGGTGCTTAACACCTTGCCAGTGGTGCTAGGAATCATGCCCAAGTTTTGCCCTGACCCTTCGAGCACGTACCAGATGTATCCCCTGCCTTGGTCCTGAGGATGAACCACGCTGCTGAGCCTGTGCCCACCTTCCAGGGTACAGCCACAGTATTGCTTCACCTCCCCTGTCTCATCTCTTCCATCACCTGATAAAGCACTCCAAAACCGGTCTGCTCCTGTGCTGTGGAGAAAGCCAGTGTTGACCCTTTCATGCCCAAAAGGTACAAGCACCAAGGGCCTGGCTGTAAGTGCCTGACTGCACAGGCACTGTCCCACTTTGCACCGTACTTGCAAGGGTTGGGCACCACCTGGCTGGAAAGATCACCCCAGCATCTTGGGGCCTGAGCCCCAGACCAGGAGGCAGCAAGACTTTATGTTGTACAGATGAAGAATAAAAGATGTTTTCTGGTGCCTCACGTCATTCCCATCATCACTGCCGCACAGACAACTCACCTCAGCAAGGAATGGTGTAGGACAGTTGCCTATTGCACAGTCCCTGCCAGCCCCAGCTTCCTTCAGCTGCTCCATCACCACAAACAACACAGACCCCACAGAGAGCAATTGTGCACACCCATCCACATGCTCAGCACTGCACAGTGTGGACCCAACCTGCTCAAGACAAGCTCTCAGTCGTGCCTGTCGCCCTGGGCATGCTGTGTCTCCAGGGCTTAGGGATGCAAACTCTCTGTGCAGCACTTCTGTGTTTTTTTGGAATGACATTTGGCTATTTGGAGCACTGGGAATTTGTAACACAAGAAGAAAAAATGATAAAGTTGACCTCAAGCTAGTTCAATACACTCATTCTGAAACTAAAGTAGCTAGAGCATGGTGCATCATTTTTTCCTACCACAGTCTTAGCTGTTATGGAAAATGCAGCAATGAAGAAAAGAGCTGGCTCACGAGCTAACACTACCTGTCTGCACCTCATCTGCTCCTTCAGTATGCTCTGTGCACCACAGCAATGATACACATAATGCTTGCATGGCTATCTAAGAACCCCGGGCAGAAGTGATTGCAAGAGAGTCATGTAGTTCAAAATTTCATTAAAGAAATGGCTCTAATACAATCACAAGCCACTCAATGCACTGGAGGCTGAATGTTGCTAAGGAAAATTATGAACCTCCTCCTGCAAATATCCTTATCTACCCACAACATAAAAAGAGCCAATAGTGTAGCAACATCTATATTCAGCACAAGGACTAGACCAGAATAAGGTGATCATTAAATAGTTTAAAACAAAGACGATAGCAAAATGTAATGAGCCTCAACAAACCAAGTGAAACAGGGCTAAGAGGCTGTTCCAGCTATGCCTTGCACTTAGGCACCTCTTAGGAAACCTTTTGTAGGAGATAGAAGGACAATCAGCTTCCCAAGAGCTTACACACTGGATGGATGATGGACAGGTGGCTCCTTTTGCAAAACCCATTTTCTTTATTCTGCACAGTGGATAATTCAGCTCAAGGATAAGGGAAAAAAAAAAAGCAGCAGAGGGGGAGGTAGGGAAAATGCTTGAATGCTAAAATAGGCAAATTACTGAGCTAGAAAATCTAGATTAAATCAAGCATTCCTGCAAATGTGTAATAGAGAAACAAATGGCTCCCATCTGGAAGCTCAGCAAATTAACTTGGATCCTGGTTAAGACAACAGCACCAGAGTCTGCTTCCAGAAATGTAAATATCCAGTGTGCATTTGCAATCCAATCACAGGCTAAAAATATAAGACAACTTGGAGTGGAAATCTGATTTTGTGTCTACCCTCCTAATGGGAAATAAAACAAAAATTCTTTAGACACAGCAATCTGGACTCATTTTTCCTGCTTGGAGAGATGATGCAAGATGTCTTTGCACCAGGAAAGTCTTTCAGCTGCTTCTGATTGCAAGGCCACAGCTCACATGTTGGAGACCTGACTCTTATCCATCATATTCTGGTTCCCCATCTCCTTTCCCATTCTGTGACCCCTGGCTGCTCCACTGTACTGTCCTCAGCTCTGTTTATTTATACCACTTCACTTGATTCTTCTTACTAAGAGTATTCTAGTTCCTTTTTCCCCCAGAGGTTTATCTTTGGTCTTCCAGCAAGAGGAGGGCTCTTGGTCTCAGTGAGAAGGTGGAGAACTCAACCACAGGCATAAATCAGGCTAAATTAAATTTAGCCCAGAAAAGGATAGTCTTTCTGCCTGTAGACCAGGAAGGCAATTTGGAGCAGGAGCCTATCTTAGATGCTCTCTGGTGGTGTCTGCCTCCCTCTAGGCCATAGAGTGTCGGGGGAGACCAGCCTTAGCTCTGAGCATCATCCCTGAGGACCTTTAGATGCTACAAAAGGAAGGAAAAGCTATTACAAGTTAATGTCATCCATATGGTTCAAGAGCTGACACTGAAAGGGAAGTTTTAGGGTGTTCCACCAGCAGAAGGCACTCATGGAAAAAAAGGACGTTTCCCTGTGTATGAGATGAGTCCTTCTGTGATCACAGCAGGCACAGACAGGAGTTTTAAGCTACAGGAAAAAAACACCTCTAGAGACAGGATAATCAGGAAAATCAGTTAATTTCCACATCTAGTTTTAATAAACAGATGGGGGATTGGTAAATGTGGACAAAAAAGCACATAATACCCAAACTTAGGAGAGCAAAGAGCATATGAACATTAATAGCAGCAGTCAGATAGGATGTTAGATAATTAGCCAGAATTCACAGATGATGAGTAAGAAACAAGAGCATGGATTAACATACTGATACCAAGAGAAAGGGCACTGCAAGAGAAAACTCAGGTAGCAGAATAAGAAACTCCAAAGGACTGCAGTGGTATGGGGTCCACATTACTTGGAAGAAGGAGGGGCCACATCACAGGTTATCCTACACCCTGCAGAGCCTGCATGGCAGTGCAGTGCACATTCCAAGGTTCACAGCAAGACAGAAGTGCCAGCAGGGCTTATCTTACTGTGGGACTGCAACTTCCCAAAATACTCAACTGAAGAACCCACTATTAACGTAAAGAGCTGACCACAGATATTCCTGGAAGCAGAAGATAACTGTAATCCTCCAGCCGCTGAACTAGGAAAGGGCAGCTCTAATTTTGACACTAACTAGCTGAAAAGTCCTCAATGAAAGCAACATGGAGGCAATTGTAATCATGGAGAGGTGATTCAGGGAACACAAAAATTCATCTTTTCAATTTCCCATAAGCTTTGAGGAATCTAAGGAACTCAGCATGGAAGTCAGCTGGACAGAAGTGCTCAAGAACACACTTTCAAGAAGCTTAGAATATCTGTATGGCAAAGGTGAAAAAAAAAAAAAGTTGGTACTGAGCAACCCCAAACAAAGTAGGGGAGACATCTGGGGAATGAGTCCTGATCTAAATGGAGATAAAAATAAATCACCAAAAAGGGATTTTTAGGGCTAAGCAGAGTGTATGTGAGGAATGAAAAAGAAGGGCTGCTCATCAAAGACAGCTGTGTCAGGAAACAAAGGGGGAAAGAGAAAAGTCAAGCTGAATTAGGTCATGCAAATGAAAATAAAGAGCAAAGATCAAAACATTCTTCAATTATAGATTTTTTTTAAAGTACAGAATGTGGAAACTAGCAGCACTTGGCTGATGTATCTTAAAACAAAAGCAGAAAGAGTTTTTTTTGTTACTGCATCAGGATGGGAAACAGCAGATGGAAAAAAATAAACCCACAGGCCTGACAAAAAAACCATTCAAACTATTAAACAGCCCATGATCAAGTCGAAACTGAAAGTGTTTCTAGTCAGGGCGGAGGTGAACAGCCTATCCCCAGGGCAAGCATCCAAGAGGGGAGCAATTTGTTTGGTTTGGAGCCTACTCCCTGCAACTACAGGAGATGGGGCTTTAATACAATCAACACAGTGAGGCAATCAACACAGCCTCACGAAAGCTGCTATTTTGAAACATGCTGACCACAAGCACCTCACAGAGAAACCTAAACAAGAGGATGATGAGAGTGTGATGATGAGAATGTAGCAATATGTCTTAAAAATAGGTTAAATGGGATCATTTAACCTCTTGGTGCTCCCCTTGCATCCCTTTTCTGACTTCAGCACAGGTCTCCCAAACTTGGAGGTTGAGAGGAAGGGAGACTGCTTATTTATAAGCACTGGTCATTTGAGTCCTTTCTGAAGGGACACCACAAAACAAATAATAATCTGTTGCTGAGTTGGAGCAGTCTGTCTGACCTTTGCCTACTAAAATTTGGTAGCAAAGGCATTAAGACCAAAACCAACCTTTGCTCTGAATAACCTTAGCCTAGCACAGATATCTCCCTGAAGCTCACTCCTGAACTTCAGCATACTGAGCAAATACAAAGTACATAATTTATGAGCACTTCAGGACTGTTTCTTCCATTGTATGGAATTAAGAAAGGAGATTCCTGTACCTGAGAAAGCTGGGACTGTAAAGGTGGGCAGTAGGAGCCAGTATCAAAGTTTTCTCATTCGCCAATGAAAATGTCACTGTCAGAGCACAGAGGTGCCTTTAATGGACAAGAAGACATTTCCAAGTGCAGACAAAATGTGCTATAGCTTCATCAAGTCGTGGTCAACCAGCACACAGCAACTGGCTTTGTGCCTGATGTTTATTGAGAGCTAAACACAACACCTCTGCAACAGCAGAAGTGGCATCACACAAGCCAGAGAAGCAAACCTATTATTGTCCAGAATTACTATTACATTGTATTATCAACCAAAACAACTTAAGGAAAATATTAAGAAGCTGTGAGTAACTCCATGACTTGTGCCCAGCTTCACTGCTGCTCATTGGCTCCGAGCTGGCTCAACAAGGCATGCAACCAAATGTATCATTGCTGTTCAGAGTAATGAGGAACAGCTCAGCCTCTAACCTCAGGTCACATTTGAGGACATCTCGTTAAAAAGGAAGACAATTAAAACCAGAACTAGCACAGAGGCAGGTCCACAGCATCAACAGGTGTTGAGAGGGTTCCTCTGAGTCAGTTGTCTCGATGCAGCACAGTACACAGTGTTAAGACTCTTAGCTGTAAAAATGTTAAAAATGTACAAGTTTGTAGAATGCATGAAGAACCAAACTGGAATCTTTTCTGTGGTCTTGCCTTTTCTCTCACAAACTATTGGATTTTACAGTGTTTAGTCACCTCCCTAAATTCAGCTGCAGCTCCTTAACTAAGCATGAAAAGTTCTCCCTCCACACTACGTAGCCAAAAGCAGAGACCTTCTGAGAAAAAAACCAGAATATAAGCAGGTAGTCTCATTACAAGAACTGCTCCAGAATAAGAGATGACCAATGAATATTTTCCCATGCTCTGCACCTATGCCATTAACACAAAGCAAAACACTTGTGACCTCCCATCAACAAAATCTTTCAAGTATCATTATTCACCTGGATTAAGCATGCACATGTTTGATTGCACAAACAAATCCAGCCAACACCAAGGTAATTTAAGCATGTGCCTCAAATGAAATACAAGACTGGATGTTCTGGCTCAGGGCAGTCTTCGGATCCTTTCATTACACACTTTTCAGTGCAAGACAGAAGCACAATGCTGAAGCAAAGGAGAAGACTGAAAAAGAAGCAGGCCATACATCACAACTTATTTTACGGTCAGTGTTTTATCTTTAAATCAGAATTGGAGGAAAGGAACAGCAGGAAAGAATCTCAAAAATTGTTTCAAAGACACTACTGCACTGGCTGTCTGGTAGTAGATTAATTATTTAGTTGTCAACCTTGCAATAACTAATTGTTTCGGAAGACATTCATATTGCAAAATTGTAAGCACATACCGTAACAGTGAGTCAAGTTGAATCTAACCATTCTTCATTTTACATTTGCTATAGACATGTTTTCTCCAGTACAGAAAGAACCAACTTAAAGGAAAAAAAACCCCATCATGTAGATTAGAGTTTATTGATTACCCAGACACTAATTCCAGCCCAGCTCTTTGAGATCTCTCCAAGGAGAAAGGAAGAGATGGTATTTACAGAAACTGCTTCTAATGAGAAAACCTTAAGGCAAGGAAGGTGAACCTGAGAGCAATGAGTACCAATTTTATAGAATATAAACAACTGTTTGCTCGTGTAATTGCATTTGCCTTTCTAACTACAGTCCCTATTCTCTACCGTCCTCCAGAAACACCCACTGCTAAGCAAGGATGGCCAAAGCTGGATCACATCACTGTAACTATGGGGAAAACATTATGATTTGCTTAAGCTCACTTTTTTCAGGGAAAGCCTTAAGTTTATCAGTTTTAAAAAATTGCTATAAATCAGTGTCACAGAGGGACTATCCCTTTTCCACCACTGATTTGAAGAGCACAGTATTGAATAGAGCTCTATGATGAAGGACTATTTTATTTCTAAAACAAAATCCAGCGTCCCAAGCAGCTAAGTTCATTTCAGAGAGGGCACCAAGACCAGGGAAATTACTTTCTGAAAAAGAAAAAAGAGCTACTTCTTCCAAGTCTTCTCCTGAAAGGACAATTTTGTTGATAGTAATGATGAAGTTTCCTTTGTTGGCTACAGACCGAAGCCAGCAGGACCTTCACACATTTTTCTGCAGGCAGAAGAACTCACTCCTGCAAAGAAAATCCCTGTTGAACTCCTGTGTTATAGCTAGGGGGTGCCCGGGGTGCTAAGCTCCAACACCTGGGGCGAGCAGGGGACCCTGAGCACGCCAGTGTCACCCCTCCTCTAACAGCCCTTGGCTCTGCAGGCACTGCCTCCATCAGGTGTGAAGTGCCTGCACTTCCTCCATCACCAAAGGAAAAAACCCAAATGAGCATAAAGCAGCTACACTTTAAAGAATACTCTGACCTGAGCTACAGCTGAGCTTGGATGCAAAGAGATTTGGGGTTCGTGGACAAGCAGCAATGACAAGAGAGGAATTAACAGACATTTGCCAAATACAACTTTCAAAAACAATTTGTCAGAAAATGGCAACTTTGGTGGAGTGTAGGAATAGGATGGAATGGACATTCTCACAGCATCACATTTTTATTTAGAGAAGACAACCAGGGAAAAAAATAAATGGTCTGCCTCCAAGTGGCCCTGATAAAAGCTGCTGTGCCCTGACTCTGGGCCAGCCACATTCTATTTCCAACTGCACAACCTTCAGAAGCATTAGCAGTAATTAAGAAGAGCCAACCACAGTGATAAGCCAGATGTCTATAAAAGAAATACATGCTGCACTGCTATTTTTTCTTGCACTTTTTGGTGGACTAACATGGTACACTCCTTATAAAGACATTTTTCAAGTCCTTCAGTTATTCTTCCAGTGTTGACTCACTGAATCCCAGATGGGACTCTTGCATCACTCATCCCAGCAGGTCTCCAGGACAGCACCAAAAGACTTCATGTGTGGTCACCAAGTAGATACTGCTCTTTCAACTTGCCACACAAGTTCCTGAAGCACAGTTCTTCAGGAATTCACTGTGATCTCACAAAAAGCATTGAGAACCTCTGATCTAGTCCAATACCTTTTCATTCAAATAATTTCTCCAAGAATTTTGGCACCCAGTCACCACCCATTTGGCCTATACCACCTGTTTTCAAAAGATATGCAACCCTGACCTAAAAGCCTCCAGAGCACAAGAACTCCCCATAGCCAGAAACCATTTTCTTCAAACAGTGATGTTCTTCTACTATTAAGCAAGCAAAGGATGCACAGGCTTTGCTGTGGTAGAGGTAGGACAGGGGAATTTGATCATTTTGTGTCATCTCCCTGTTTGTACCATATATAACTCAGTGCTCACTTGTGCAGCTCACTGAAAGATTAGTTGGCTCGTTCAGACAGGCAAGGGTAGACTCCTAAGGCGTTTAAGTGATTTGGGGCAGGATGATCATCTGTCTCCTCCCTGCCCACAATTAACTGTTCCACGGCCCCTGTCTGTGCTAGGGCTGAGCCTGCTGGGGAAGTGAGAAAAACAGAGGAGCTGAGCTCCTTCCACCATGACTGGGAGCATGTCTTCTCCCTGAGCCTTCAGTGGTTTAAAGGAAGTTGTCACAAAGGGAACCAATCCCATTGATGATCCAGGATCTTGCTTATTCAACCTAAAGCTCAGTGTTTCAAACAGCAGGGAAATTAAACAACAAAGCTTTGCAGTAAGCTAATAAATCATTGTGTATCTATGCTCAGATGGTTGTAAGGAGCATGACAACTTGAAACAGCCTGCAAATTTCTAAAATTAAACAGTTCTTGATGTTACAGAGGTCAGCCATCTGTTCAAATGTTCGTGTTTCAGTTAATATAACTCTTCTTCCACCCTTCTCTCCTGACTCAAGCATACTCCCTAGGAAGAAGAGAGTATGAATCCCTAGGAAGAGGAGAAGCTGAAGTCATCACAACTAGACAGCCCTCCTCTTCCACAAAGAACTGCCCACAGAAAGCACTTTTGTGGTTAGGACAGACTACAGAGGCAAACAAGAAAAGTGGTGGAAAGAACAGTGAATTGTCGAGGTCTCCCAGGAGCAGCAAAGCCTGCAGAGAGCCACGACTTCTGGTGAAATTTGCAAGGTTTGCAAGAGAGTTTGTCAGGTTCTGAAAGCTGCACACAACATCCCTGGCTTGCCAGGAGACCTCTGGACCTCCCTCCATCCCATCCTTCCTAACCTCTGCTCAGTCTTGCAGGGCTCCAAGGAACATCAGAAAGCACTTCAACATTCAGCTTTAAACTGCCTTCTCATGAGAGGAAGAAAGTGAAATATGACTGCTTTCAACAGACTTCACATACAATTGCAGTGGAACTGCTTGCTTTATAAAAATTTGGAATTATTTGGAGTTATTCAGCAAGCAAGGCCAGCCCCAGGCTGAAGCTGGGTTTATAGAGCAAGAAGTGGGCTCCAAGTTGTATATGGTATGAAGAGATATGATGCAAAACAACCAAATTCTGCTGTTTGACGTCCTTTCACAGTCTGGGTTATTCTGTCCTCTCCTCTATCCCTGGTAAGGGAGGAACAAAAAAATCTATGAGTTGTGATAAAGGTGAAGAACGAGTAGGACAGGAAGACAGAAGCCAAACAAGCAGTTTCAGGAAGAAAACAAACTTGGGCAGAGGAAAAGCCAAAGTTAAAAAGATGTGGAAGTGGTTGACTGAGAATAGGTTGGTCTTCTGCAACCATCAACCTGCTAAAAATGTGTCTTTAAGGAAACTGGCCAATGCATTTCAGATATGGGTAGCCCTGGTCCATGAGGACATCTGGCATGAAGGAAAAGACAAAACATGCATCTTTAACCTTTGGCTCTAGGCTGGGAATGATGTCCTCAAAAGAGACAAAGCAACATGCTGCTTTGCTGGGTATAATTTTAAACCAGCAGGAGTTGGAAGAGGTTTTGATAAAGACATTTGGATAAAATTCTATATAACAGAGATATTGTGCAGAACTGCCTATTGGGTTAAACACGAAGCTGAATTTAGATGTAGAAAAGTGTCTCCATACTCACTTCTAAACCCATCTTGGGAGAGGTGTGAATCCCTGGTATTGCACGTGGCTTAATTCAGGGGAATAACAGTGAATGAATTACTGGAAATATTGCCATTCATTCTTTTCTAACACCTCCAGTTTAAAGTCTAGTGAACACTTCACAGCTTGACCTTTGGGATGAATGTAAAAGCAGTACTACAGCATGAAAACAAAATATTTTCCTGCTTTTTTTAAAGTCAATAGGACCTGTATTATTTGAAAAATGGTAGCCTCAGGGAATCTGTTTCACTGCAAAGCCATTTAGGCAGCTGTCATTAGTTTAAAAGCTCATTTTTGTTTAACGACTGCTGTTTCACCTACTCCCAGTGCCATGTATTGTAACTGTCATACCTAAACCTTAGATTTATGAAAGCATACAGCAGCAGCATTATACTCATGGGTCTGCTGATATTCCCATTATTAAACCACTTCTTACAAGTTTTGATTTGTGTTTAGGCATCACAAATCCCGTGTTCTGTGTGGGTGCTGTCATGGAGGTGGATGCTGCTCAGCTCCCCCAGGATGCCTGGCTGTTCAGGCAGAGACATCACCATCCCCAGCTGGGGCATCTTGCAGAGCTGGGGAGAAGGATGCTTGAGATGCAATGAGAAATAAAATAAAACTTTTACATTTGTTTAGATATTCTTTATCGTCACGGGAAGGATTCAGAAGGGGCAGAAAGCACAATAAGGCCCACTCTCCTACTAAGTCACACTTTATCCAGGGTGCAGAAAAAACGTGGCAGCAGGGGAACACTACCACACAGTTGTTAAACATCTGGAAACAATTGAAGAACCAAACCCTTTTTCCTAGAGTCCCAGGCTATGATCTTTAAAACACACTGATTCAGGAGGACACCCAGAAGTCATTTCCCAGGTACCACACAAAATGCATAATTTAGTACCTGTTTGCTGTGAAATTCCTTTTGCACCTGCTATCTTCTATCAGTCCTCCACTCAGCTGCCACTTTGCAGTAAATTCACCTCCCACTATTTTTATAGTGGAGAACAGGGACCATTTGATCCTCTTACCTCACTCTGTGACTGAAAAGCTGAGTCTATGAACTCTACTTGGTCAAACTTAAAACAAATAACCAACCAAAATAAAAAAGTTCTTTTCTTCAGATTCAAAACAGTTAGAAAACACATGAAAACTCAGGAAAGGTCTTCTTGGCATATTCTGAAACCAGTGAGCACAGATTTTCATTCTCAACTTTATATTTTCAGGCACTTGTATTAACATACGTATCTACTGTTCTCCTTGTTGCAGTGTTAAAATATTTCATTATCATTCAGAGAGAAGGTATTTTTACCTAGAAATAAAAGGATTTAAAAACAAGCTCCCTTAGTGATTCCAACATATTATCAGAACTAGATACTTAACTATTCTGACGAATAAGCAGTAATGGTAAATAACAACTAATGAGACATGATTTATACCCATAAGGATATGTCTTAATACTGATGTACCACAAAATAATTTCTGAATGGTAAATAACTAAAATGAAATTTCCTCCCCAAATTACAAAAAGTAACATTTTTCCTAAATTATTTTGCCTGTGGCATTTCATTGAATAAAATGACAAATCATATTTCCTTTGAAATTCAGTGAAGGAAAATACAATTTTTTTTGGTGGAATGAAAAATTCTGCAGTTTAATCCACTTCATTTTTACTGTAACAGATTTACTACACTCAATTTACTGATGAATTCAATATTGAGACAATGAATTCTCAGGCCTTAGGGTGTAAGATAGTCAGCCAGCAAGTACCTAGCAAAAAAAAAACTCTCCCAGCATTCCTGCATGAAATCAGGAGCACAGCTACAGCTGGGACCTACAGCCCAGTCTTCTTCCAGCTCTCCAATCCTGTCTGCCCTTTAATAGAGCAAAGTAGTTTTCTTGGAAAAAGACCCAGGGTGATCATCCAGTCCAGCTGCAGATCCCAATGCTTCTTTCCAGACAACAACAAAATCTAGACAAGGGACTGATGGCCATGTCTGCTTTTCCTGGAAATTCATGTCAGCTCTCTGGAAAGGAACAACTGGATTTTGACTGCTAAGAGACCAGATTTTATGGTAGCCCAAGGGTGATATTTATAAATACCAAACGCATAGGGAGAAGGAAACAAAACTGCCTGGCTTAGCTGAGACTCTCTTTGTTCACACAAAAAGTTTGCACCCCAGTAACCCCACTGATGCTCTGCTGGAACTTCACCAGAACACCATGCAGGATGAGGGCAATGTCTGGACATGACAGCAGATGTACGTGCAACACTTGGTGGTGTTGGGGGAACTCCCCCCTCCCAAAAAAGTCCCAAACAAAGCCTGCCAAATAAAACCATTAACAAAGAAATCCTCTGTCAAAAATTATCCATATATTTTGTAATGGCAAAATTGGCACTTTATGTTGCTCTACCCTAAATGGTGTAACAGAGACCACAGTTCACCAGCTGATTTCCATACCTGCTGCAACAGCTCGTGGTCAGCAGGGAACAGGACTCTGCAAGAACCTGGCTGGGACCTGCACTGGCAAACCCACAGCATCTTTGCCCCACTCACTGGACACTGTACTGCCCACACCAAACTGTGGAGCATCCAACCATTACCATGGGTTTTTTCCTATTTAAGGTAGTAGTCAAACAGTTATTGAATGTTATTCTGCATTCCTGCTAATTAAGGAGAAGGCTGTAAACCTCCCCATATTAAATGCCTCCTTCATTTCAAATGAAGGCTTGATGGGGACAGAAATGCTCCTTCTGTCTCTCTGCATGCTCATACTCACACAACTGCAGACCACACTCAACACAACCATGGCTGCCTCCTGCTGCCTCTGGGTGCCATGAGCCAGTTTACAGCAATTAAGCTGCTTCCCAGCCAGGCTAAGGATACAGAGCCCAGGAGGATGCCCACATTCAGCCTGTCTCTCCATCATCCCTCCTTCCAAATGCTGATGAAGGCCAGAAAGGTTCCCAGAAACTCCCCCTCAGGAGACAGTGCTGCATTCCCAGCCCTGGAGCAGCCCCCATTCCAGTGAATTTTGGAGATGGGAAGTCTAGGAGTGGCAATGTCCATTCTACTGAGCTCCCCAGAAAGGGAGCTGCACCCAAGCAGCTTTTGGGAAATATTTCTTGGGCTACTGTAACTCTGCTATGCAATTCCTGGATCACCAAAGCAATGCAGTGAAGCAGTTTTTGCACCCACCATCTTTGCAAACCATGCTGACTTTTAGTGGTAACGCCACTCAGACTCATTGCAAAGGAACTTATTTTGATCACCTTCATATTTGTCCCAGCTGAAGAAAATCATGCCTCATCTCACTACATTCCCTTTTCAAGAAAGGCCATGATTTTCTTCCTTCCCCTCTGGAAACACAGTGGTTGGCAGTCTATCCAACCTACAGGCATGCAGCTGGACAGACAAGCTGCCTGTAGATAGAAATTCTGACTGCATCCCTTAGCTAACCTCAACCCCAGGATGCATGTTTATCTTTGCATTACCAGGGTACCAAGCTGCTGCAGGGTAATGAGAAGGAGCTGAGCAAGGTAAGGATCCACTCTAAATTATCATTTTTTAAAATTAACACTCGTGGGGCCTCATATAAAAGCCAGCAAGGTGGATGGACAGAACTGCTGGTCATGGCAGGTCTCATTTGCTTGAATTAGAAGGGTCCTCAAGGCTTCAGGTGGGTGAAAATCACTGCAGTCCCTCGGTGACTGCCCAGGTAACTCCACTGAGCATTCCCAAAGCTTGCTCCTCTTACAACAAAGGCCCCTCACTTACACCAAAGCTTCTCCCAGCCAGTACCAAGTCCCTGACTCCATAAGCCACAGCACCACCTTATTTTATTCCGAGCCTGGCTAACATGATAGAGATCACAGGAATACTAAAAATGTAGTAACTCACTGTAGAGGAGAGGGGGGGAAAAAAAGTGTTGAGTTCATGACTAATCTTTGCAGCTCTTGCCATAGACAGGATTTGTACAGACATGTTGATTTTTTATAAAAATAGTAAATCGTATTACACCCATGCTGCAAGACCAAAGATTCACAACGATACCTTAATGCAGCTTAAATAAAAATAGTACTACCTGAGTCAATCTGAGCATGATAATGCTTTGTAATCCCACACTCTTAGGGGATGAACAGTTGTATAGCAGTGAATCAACACGAGATACTTGCATTAGGAGCCACTCCTTTTTCATGCTATATAGCAACAAGTCTACAAAATGGAGAAGGCAGGTGGTGTTTGGGGAAGCACAGGGCGCAGTGGGGAAAACAGGGCAATTACAGAGCCCCGCTATCTTCCAGCTTGGAAATCTTGGCTAAGAGTTTTAAAAAGAAAGCCTGCTTTAGTTTTCCCTCAGCACAGTAAAGAATTAAGGAAAAAGTTTGAATTTTAAAAGTTTTTGAAAAGTGAGAAATCCCAAAGCCTGTGAGCACTCACACAGGAGATTCATTCATAAAAACAAACACAGCTGAACAGCAGTGTTGCACAGTCATTCTGGGTTTTTTTTCTTGACATCCTTGAATGAGTAAACAGTGAATATGGAAAGTAAATGTGCAGTACAACACAGAAAGGTCTAAACAGAGGAGACATCAGTAAAACCTATTTATATAAGAATGTAAAAGCTGAAGACTCAAATAGCAATTTTTAAAGGTGGCTAAGGAAAAAATTGGAAGCTTTGATTGAAGACATGTTAAACCATAATGAATTATTTTCAATTACTTTGTTACAAAAGCTACTCACAAAAGGTACTTCATTAGCTACTGTGCTCCCATTTGTTCTTTTTTAAGACACAATTTCCAGTTAATTGCACTTTCATCTCCCCTCCCCGTACCCACAGTATAGATTTATGTATGGCAGACATGTGGCCCTCACAGCTCCCTCCAGACAGCAGGGAAGGGTAACAGGAAAAGTTAACAGAACTGAAAAGTCTTCCTTTCCCCAGGAGGACTTGAGTTTGAGTTCTGAAACAAGGCAGATTTTCAAGGCTGTAGTGCAGATGATGCCCATGGGAAGGAGAACACAGCCTCAAATTCCCACTGATCTTGCCTGCTCCCTTCTTCTCTGCCCTGCTGCTCAGCCTGGCACTGCTGCTGGGATTTTTTCTTCCTGCAGAGCCTGAATGTTCACAGGAGGGGTAATCCCATGGGACCCTGGATATGGGGATGCAGGTAGGCTATAGAGAAGGCAGAGAAATGCTGACAAGGGCAGTAGAGGCAGAGCCAAGCTGAAAGGCACCAGGACTCAAGGATGAGGAGATCCAGGTGATGACCAGAGCCAGGTCATGGGGACATGCCCATGGCCTTGCTCTGTGTACAGAACATACAGCATATTTCCAACAAACTTCCCAACACCAATGGCAAGAACATTCCCTGACTTCCATGCCTTGCCACAGGTGATCCTGAGAAGCTCAGCCCTCCAGTACTTCTTGCAACCTCCCATTCAGGGGGACCCCCCTTCCCACAAACACAAAGGCTGCAGAGGTCTTAACTCAGCTTTCAGTTTAAAAATAGAATGTTTCTTAAAGCCAGTTTGGTAGAACAGAACTGTCAGTCCGGCTGCAAAAAGTTTCACTTTCATGCATCAAACACACCAGCTTTGGACCAGAGAAGCAGGGAGCCCTGTTCCAGACTCAGAGCCCCATGTCCATGCTAGCAGCAGGCAGTTTCTGAAATGATGTTCACACCACTTCATGTCCCATCCTCTGCCTTCCCTGGCCATGGGCCACAGCCACTTATGTGCTCCTCCAGAACAGCACAGAGGTTACAGCAATGCCACCACCATGGCCCCCTGCCGTGCCCCTGGGACAGAGACAGTCCTCACAACCACATCCCAGCTCCAAGCTCCTCCACAGTCACCCCAGAACACCCTGAAACACGCCAAGGCACAGGGCCCCTGACCCAGCTGTCCGTTCAGGTGTCCTGTGCAGGGTGGCCTTGATGGGTGCATGTCCCATCATGTGTCTGCCTCCCTGGTCTTCCCTGCCCAGAGCTGCTTATGTGCTTACAGGCAGAAACACAGGTAAGCAGCTTGCTGCATCAGGCCCTGTGGCATCCCAGCAGGAGAGCATCCAAATGTCAATTCCCCCTTCCATGGCCAGCACCCTCACTTCCAGATGTGTGTAGCTGGGGTAAAATTCAAGCTACCTTCAGGCAGGCTCATACTCATTTTAGTTTCACACTTTACTCTGAAGGCATCCATGTGCCACTGGCCACACATTACATTTGGGAAAATGCCCATCAAGCTCAGCACTGGTCTGCCTTCAAGTCTGTCTTTTGCTCCATGTTGAACATGAACTGATGCAGCTGACCTCTGTAAGGCTCCATACAGGAGCTGTTACGTTCTGGAGATGTACCTTCTTCTGGTATGCATCATATGAATTCCCAAACTGAAACCATGGACACACCTGAACTTGAAAATGTGAGGAATATAGACCATTGAAGCATCAAAAAATGTGATGTACAGCACCCAACAACTCTAAATCTCTGTTAGCAAAAGCGCATCAGGAGCCCAAGCTCCAAGGAAAGACCACAGGAGCTTTTCAAAGCACTACCCAAAGAGACTACACAGGAGAAAGACATATTAAACAAACAGTCTGGAGTATCAACAAGTGGTTTTTTTACTCATACCCTGTTCAGGTGTTACCTGAAACAAGAAAACAATAAAATCCAATTTAAAGAGACAGTTTAAAATTACCTGGATTTTGCACACATGGTATTACTGTCATCCATGTCATACTCCTCTCTCTGCTCAGAAGAAGAGTTTTGTTTCATTTTCCAACCTCTCAAAAAAGATCCACTGAATGTTCGGTCCCCATACAGAAATTAGCAATACAAACCGTGCAGGTTTACAATACAGATCCCATCCTAGCTGCAGGGCTGGGGAAGAGGAGGCGTTCATAAGCTACTGCTCACAAGAGCATTCTGGTGAAAGGCACATGGGATTGGTGATTTATGCTTGTAAAACTCAAGTCTAGAACATAAGCCTCAATAAGAATATAGGAATAGAATATATATATAGAATAAGAAAATAAGGATAAAACAGCTTACTAAGTAAGGGATGTTTTCATTGCTGAAAGAGGGAGTTGATAAGATATACATTTAAGGGGTGTTAAGTAAGCCCCTTACAAATACACAGTAATCATTTTCTAGCACAATGAAGACATATTTAAGTTGACAGACACACCAAACTCCATCATCCTTCCCATGTTTAGGTTGACAGACACACCAAACTCCATCATCCTCCCCTGCCCTGAGAAATTACCAGTCCAGATGGCTACATTTCACCTGTATGGACACTTCAAATCAACCTGGGACCATGTGTATCAAAAGGCACCTGATCTATGGGAAGTACACAGACTTGGAAGACAGAGAAGGCCATTAGAGGTTTGGGGCATTCCGCCACGGTTCATTAGTCAGTCTGCACACACAAGAGCTCTAATGGCTTGTATCCTGTGCATAGGGAAATGCAACGAAAGAATGAGCTTCCTGAGGAATTAATGGGTAATTATATAATTTGGTTAATCTCATGGGAAAGAAATCTAGAATTGAAAAAGGAAATAGAGTAGGTATTTCTCTAGAAACAATGAAAACAAACAGCAAAGGGTGTTACAGAGCAGAGTCTCAGCTGGCACCATTGCAGAGAGCAGCTCCAGCAGAGGAAAAGAAATTGCACTGATTGACATCAGCATTTTGCACCTGCAATGACACCAATTGGCAGTTCTTAGCGATCTCATCCTCCTGCAGCTCTTGACTGATTTAATGTTTCACTTACTCACAAATGAGAACCTAATGAAGTGCATAAAAATGAAATACATGGAAGCCTTGGGTGCAGGCAGAACAAAATCAGTCACATGTGGCAGAGATTAGCATGGGTTACGCAGCTCATATAACTCTCTGGAAGTTGCATTCCTTTAGATTAACACCTTGGACAGAACAGAAGGGAAAAAAAATCCTAAGGTTGCTTTCTGACACAGAAAACACTGCCCCAGTGGGATGTGTAGGCTTTTAGTAAAAAATGCAAAGTAATTTTTACAGATTATCCCTAAAGTCAAGTACTTTTTAAAAATGTAACAGTTCACTTATCCAATCTCAGGAAATTATTTTTAGTGCAAAGGTTATTATTAAGTGCAAATCTTAACATTTTGACAACAAACTCCTGCCTAAAGATTAGCCCTGCCAGCTTTAAAATTAAAGCACGCCATTAACTCAGCCAATGCAAACTTCTGCACTCAATGCAGAACAAAAAACAAAGCCTGCATTTTTTACTTCTCATTTAGTTTTACTATTACTAAATTAAAGAGTGCCTTGAAAGGAGCAGGCTCTGCAAAGTACTCACCACCTATTTTGGAATCTCTTCAGAGAAAGTCCACAGGGCTCGATTACCTGGAAGAGAAGACACAAACCAAACATGCTTTACATTACTGTTTTTCTCTAAGTGACAATCTTCACACTCTTGGCCTCTCCTGCAAAAGCTACTACTCCCAGTAAAAAAAAAAAAAAAAAAAAAAAAAAAAAAAAAAAAAAGAAATAGTCTAAATATGCAAAAACCCTCCTGCAGTTTTTACCCTACAATGGGAAACAGCTTTGTTGTGTATTTGCATTTTATTATTTGTCCTGAAAGAAGAAATATTTCCATGTTGAAAAATGCACAGATTTGTCTTGAATTCAGACAGCAAATTCTTCTGATGTTCAATAATCTGTTGAAATCACCCTTCTTATTTTAAAAAGTTTTTTGTAAAAAGTCATCTTTCAAAATAAGTAAGTATCGAGTTCAGATTCAGAAGGTTTGCTTGGCTCATACCACAGAATATTACTAAACCAAGATGTAAAAACTGGAACAAAATAAAGCAAAAATATGAGAGAGCCAGTTCCAAGTTTACTGCCGCCACTAAACATTGCTCTGAAAGGTTAGAAATCACTTTTTTTTCACTGAGCACATTTCTCAAGGAAAAAAAATACAGTAATTTGCATCCCATCAGCATCTGTCAGCTCTGAATGCTGAGGGTTCACAGCCTTCAAGGTGCCACAGATAAGAGCACCAGGAGCAAGGTTCACCTTCTCCCGTGATTCCTAATCTCTCAAAATCTGTGGATTAGAAAATCGAAAGCAAGTGACTTGCTCTGATTCCTCTCTCACAGAGCTGACCATGATTTTCCTCCACCACCAAGGCCAAGCTCAGCTGGGAAGAATTCATCTTCTCCAACCCAATACACCACCAACTTCTTTCCTGCCAGATTCCTGTCTGACCCAGTAACCCTGTAACTTCTGCAAACAAAATCCCACTGTGTTCAGCTCCCAGGTGCCTCCAGCCCACACCTAGCACACACAAGTGGTCTGCCCAATGCCAAACCCCAGACATCCCAGACAAAGCCTCCCAAGAGTCTCCTTTGACACCTCACCATCCCTACAAGCAGGAGTTCCTGCTTTTCATTATGCCACTCACATTCATTTCCACTGGGCCTAACCCCTACAGACACAGGGTTTCACATTTCTCCCCTTACAGCAAGCTGCTCTTTGCTGACACTGTAAACTCCTTGTGCCAATCCTACACCTTCTCTCCAGACCAAACACCCTTATTGCTTCCCATCATTCCTCTTGAGTCCTGTTATTCAGATCCTTGCTGGCCTTTTCCATTTTTTCACATCTTCCCTCAGGTGCAGTGCCCCAAGCAGGCTTTGGTACTCCAGCAATGCCAAAGCACCAGGAGATCCCAACACTGGACACAAAGTCCATCCCCTATTTATGGAAGCACGTGTCTGCTGCTGTTGGGGCAGGATGAGGCTGGAAAAGCAATGTATGACCCACCATGACCCCACAACACTTTTCAGCAGAGGCCCTCCAACCACCCCTGAGTATTCTGTACAGCCAACACATTCACCAGAGATAAATGCAAGCCCATACTAAAAGCCTTTTGGTGGGAATGAGGGACCCTCCAAGGTCATCTTCTGGTTCTGTCCAAAGCTACTTGAAAATCAAATAACTTTCTCCCCCCAAATATTTGTAATATCCCCTAGTTCGGTGCTACTTATTGAGCCTGAACCAGCATTTTATCAAATGCATCAGTAACAATGACCCATGCCCTGGGGTCCACTTTTGGAAATTCTCACCCAACACTAATTCTGAGCTTGATCACACACACAGTTAAGGCTGGATCATGGTCAGCACACTTACTTTGCACTATCCTTAAGTTTCAACCAAATTTCTTTTCCCTATTTTTTTGGTTTTTTTTTTTCCTATGAATGTAAAATCACCAAAAACTTAACTAGGATTGGAGTAAATCATATCATCTGCTCTTTTTCTATCTACAGGACCTGTTAGCCTGCTCCAGAGAGTAATTAGGATGTCTGACATTATTTGTTCCAAACTAACCCATGCTGACTGTTACTCATAAGCACCCAGAAGATGACTAGGTGGCAAATAATTTATTAACTTCCAGAAAAACACTGTAATAAAAGTCAGAGTGACTGCACTGCAATTTCATCTCCTCCTTTAAAAAAAAAAATAGCACTATATATTTTGGTTTTTGATTGTTATGGTAACCTCACAAATTCTTCACAGGTTTTAAGAAGTAAACACCAAGAAGAAATTGAAAAGAAATCAAGCAGCCAGCTGAAATACAGCTCCTTCTACAAATCACAAGAACAAGACAAGTGTCACAGAGGTGAGGTCAGGGTCACCACGTCAGCCATCCCCTGAAGGTGCCCTCTCCCCTGATGCCTGGTGAGTGATGCTGATGAATGGCTTGTACTGAAGACCAACCTTCCCACATGCATCCTCCCATCATCTGGGGAGCAGTTTCAAACTCCCCTAAGGCCCAAAGAGCCTAGAAGGAAAAATAAAGGCAAAGAGAAAACCCCTTAAGTGTGTGCCCCCTAAATGACTGTGCTCCTACTTTATCCTCATCAGGGCAGGTTTTAATTACACCAGTCTTCTGCTCCCAGGAAGCAAATTCCAATATATTTTCTGTTACCATGAAATTTTCTGTTACTCCTGAGATCCCTGGGCAGGCACTCATAAATGTTGCAACCTGACAGCAACAAAAACATTTAAGCAAATAATTTTAGATTCAACATCTTTTTATGATAAAAACTTAGTATCCTTATCTTACAGAGTGATGGATGTTATTTCTCCAAGCCGCAAAACAAACGAGCCCCAGTGGAAAAACAACACAGGGACTGAACTTGGTCAATGGCAAAATAGGAAACACAACTCACAAACTTTTAATTTCTCTTCTGTGTTGCTGCTACGAAATTGTTTTACTTTCCCCATCCAACAAGCCAAATAGTGCAATATTATTTGGCCATATTTATATGCTCAAAGTAAATGGAATTTCACAGTCCAGATCCTGGATTTTGCCATCCCAAAAGACTTTCAGGGATGTCTGAAATCATATAAAACCTTTGTTCCGACCTGCAGGAGTAGAGGGTAACTGGATAGCACACATTAATTTCTATGTTTACAGTCCACGCAGTATTCAAATTCACTGACAATTAAAAGTATGCAATAAATGAATTAGCAGAAGAAACTCATGGCAGAAATTCAATTACAAAGCAGAATTAAAGGAAGAGATGTCAGAAACTTTTGGAGGCTGGGCAGGAAGAGGTGAGTGCATCAGTCTACTATTTTCAGAGCTGCTAGCAAAAAGCTTAAGAAGACTGCTCCAAAAAATCGTGTGTAAAGATCCTCCTAACAAAGAGAGCTTAATTGAGAGACCTGAGAAACCAAGGTGACAAATTATTTTTTCAGAACACATTTTGATCTGACAGGGGTAAAACTCCCTCTGAGGCGTCAGATATCACCCACCCCTGCCTGCCCCACAGGCATGCAGCTCTGCCATGTCCTACAAAATCCTTGGACAGGCCTTGGCTTGTACCAAAGGCACTGCAGACACCTTTACTTTTCTTTTGTCTTCTTTTTCAAAGTGATTTGAACCCCATTCCTTTTCTTTGAGTCATAGGCATTATATTTTAAGCAGATTTGTTTCTACTCAGTGGAGAAGCCTCAAGTGCTGTGGCCACTTTTCTTCCTGTATTGGTCACTGTTTCACCCTGCCCTGTTCTAGCCTCCATTTGCTCCCCTTTGCTTGGTACTATCCTTCATCAATCTTGATGCCAATTACCAATAAAGCCCTCCCACACCTCTGAGGTTCAGCTTTCATAACTGCATTAAGACAAATCAATACTGTTATTAACATTGCCACGTTTGTGGATGGCGTGACCTGCCTGCAAACGCCGCACGCAGCAGCAGAGATACTCCCAGAACTACATTAAGACTCTGCACTCCCTTATTTGCAATTTCTTTTTCAAATAGACTCTGCTATTTTATAAATAGGGGGTGGGTTTTTTAAAATCTTTTTCTTGCAAATACAAACCGATGAGGGCTTGTAGGACACACAGTTTTGCCATTCCCTTCACATGTGGGTAGCAATACTCCATGGACAGTCAAGAACTAATTGTCCTGCCGTTTTGCAGTTGGGCTCAATGATCACTGTAGGATCTTCACAACTGAGCTGCTCTATTCTACTCCAACTTTCCTCCAGTCCCCCGCAGCCAGCTCACTCATCACCCAGCACTGCACCTCAGCCTTGGGTGTTCACTGCTGCACATGCTTGTGGATGCATCCAGACAGCACATGCAGCCATGCCAGCACTTGTGCTGGCTGACCAACTGCTCTGGAGGGTGTCACTGACCTCCTCCTCTAATGCACAGACTCTTCCCACTCACGTCTCACCCCCTTCTGCTCCCCATCTTTCACACCAGGCCCCTAAGCCACCATGCCTGGAACCCACCTCAACATATGATTCAACCCAAAATGCCAGGAAAAACCCCACTTCTCCCTGTCAGAAACAGAGGCCCCAAGGCCCCTACATTCCAGCAGAGCTGTTGGTCAGTTCATTCTGGCCACCAAAGGACAGTCACTGCCCAAGAGCACTGCCAACCTGACTCAAGAGAGCCCAGACACCATGGCAGCCCAGCACAGGCTCCTGGGCAGGTTTTCCAGCCCTTCCTGACCTCCAGGGTGCTACACTTAGGGAACTGGACACTGACTAATGTAAAAGCTTATTCAAGTGTTCTTCTCAATACCCTGCTGTGGCTGCAGTGCAGAAACACCTCGGACTGTGCATCACCTGAGAGGCTGGTACTGCTGAGAGAGATTGATGCTGTGTCCATAGCTGCCCTCCTTTTTCTGTCTCAGATTCCTCTAGTGGCACCTCTCCCGTTACCATTTCACCTGAGCAATGTGCTTGCAACACCCTCAGTAACTACAATAATAGTAAGAATGCCAGAGCATGGGGGAAACACCAGACACTGACAGTATCAGGAAATAGCAACAGGGAAGTGTTCAAAACATACTTCAGAGGCCATGTATTGCTTATTTGGAACACCTTCTACACCTATTGACTGAACAGCTTCAACAGGCTCCCAGGCTGCTTTGATTTCACATGTTGTAAAGCAGCCTGCATTTTTAGCAGGTGTCCAGTTCCTGCCAGCTCTCTGCCTCCAGGGTTTCCCTTCTGCAGTTTACTTAGACACCCTTCCAACATAAATTTTTGCAACCTGAAGCCTGTTGCTGTATCACTGGTACTTACATCTGTTCACAAAGCCACCCTGACACTGCTTGGTGAATTTAACCTGCAACAGTGAAGTGAAATGCAAAGCCAGGTCCACCCCTCAGCAGGGAAAAAAGAACAAAGAATTGTGGAGGCAGAATCATAGAATAGTTTGGCTTGGAATGCACCTCTAAAGGTGATACAAAGCCCAACACCCCTGCAACAAGCAGGGACATCTTCAACTAGATCAGGTTGCTCAGAACAGCTTCCAATGTCACCTTGAAAGTTTCCAGGGATGGGGCATCAATCACTTCTCTGAGCAACCTGTGTCCATGATTCACCACTCCCATAGTAAAAAACTTGTTCCTTACATCTAGGCTAAAGCAACCTTCCTTCCCTTTAAAACCATTACCCCATATTGTACCATCAAAAAATCAAACAAAAACCAAAACAATTTAATCCCACAAAAAAAAAAAAAAAAAAAAACAAGACAAACAAACAAAAAACCCAGCTTAAAACAAAGGAGAGTGGGTCTGCTGGGTGTTGCAGGGATGGTGGTATAATCTCTGCCCTGTTTTCTTTCAGTTTCCCTTGGCAATCAGTCTATCAGGTAAGTCAACAAGTCCTTGAGAGCACAAGATATTCACCTGGGAGCTTAAATTAAACTCTCCAAGTGAGTAAGACCAACATCTTTCTCTGGAAAGCTGACTTACACTCCTGCCTTAGCTGTGAGACATCAGAGGTGGGCTCACAGAAGTCACAGAAATCCTACCAAATGAACACATCTATTGCCTTAGATTTTTTCCTGTGGGATTTTAGAAAATGCTCCATGCTGCCCTATATATGTTCACTGCATATCTGCTCTGCTGGAGCTCTCCTTGTAGCACAGAAACACTTGGAGCAGACTCCAAAATGGTAGGACCTACATTAGCAGTGACTGTTGTTCCACACCTCCAAAACCCCCATTCTGAGAATTCCAAAAGGTTTATTTATTGAACACAGTTGCAACGTGGTAGCTGAACCATTGACAGCCTGAAGCCTTCTGTAAAAGAATTTTATCTCTGACTGACGTTATCATAACAGGCAGTGATCCCTGCCAGGTTCAGGGAAACAGCAGGGAAATCAACAGAAGCCAGAAGAAGCTTGTGCAAAGGAGAAAACTGCATGCCAACCAGGCCTTTCATGAAACACATCATGGGCTACTTACCACAGATTCATCTTGGTGGAGGCAGAAAAAATTCCCCCAACCCAAATTTCCAGATTGCATTTCTGCATTATGTGTCAGTTTTGGCTACGGTCCCTCCTGACTTCCCTTACTGAATCACAGAGTTCTTAGATGTTGGGCTTTTTTCCCCCAAGAAGACTATTGACAAATGCCACATACTGCCTGGTCTGACTTGCACACTAGCAATCAGCCTTCAGCTAAACACAGTACAGGCAGCTGGGGACAGAACAGTGCCAGTTATTTATCCTATTTCCTCTTAAACTTTTTTTCCAATACAATTAACTAAATTGTGCAATTACACATTCATTGGCCAGGAAGTTTCTCTCTTCCCCTTTTTAGCCCCCTTTTAGTTGCATTTCCCTGCTTCACAGGATGCTCTAAACTAAACATTACGTTCAAGTTACACAATAAAGATTTGGGAGTGATAGAATGAATGAGGAAGGTCACAGGAAGGGAGGTATCTGCTAAAACAAGATTTGCTGAACAGCTACACAGGACTTAGTGTCAACTGCCTTTTATTACAGCAGACTGTAATTTATATTAGCTAAGATACCAGATGGAGGGATATAAGAGATCAACAGTTGAAATAGTTCAAAAATTTTCCAAGGACTGAATGAAACCTGAATTAATTCAAAACCCAAATTATAGTGATATAAGCTGTTACGCCAGAGCCAAGGTGCCTCATATAACCTTAATCCTCTCTGCATATTGAGGCTCTTTTATGCTACATAAAACCACACTCCAGCTACAGAATATGCAGCTGCATTTAAATTAAGTTTATCACAAACCAGTGCTCCTGGGCAGATCATTTATTAATTTAAAAAAATCTACACACTCTCATCTTTATAAGGGGAAAACCATCTTGGAAGCGAAGCAAAAACCAGATGCACCAGTGTCTTGTTAATCTCCAGAGAGCTGGAAAAGCAACGTTAAGTGCAGAACTTCCAGCACACATCAATCTCAGTTTCAGAGGCTGTAAAATATCAACCTCAGGTGATAAAGATTTTTCTAAGCTGAGGGGTCTTCCCTGCTCTGCCAGGACAGGCTGTCCCTTTCTCACAGGCAGCCCTCCTGCAGCCCACAATTTACCTTGGCACAGTCTGTCCCAGCACAACCAGGGCACGTGCAGATGGGATCAGCCAGCAGCAGAGCTGTCTGGAACACATCTGGGTAAATTCCTCCTCAGGAGCCACAGGGACACCAGGGTCACAATGCTGGGAGTCCCCTTGTCTTTTCACTCGGTGGGAGCCATGACCTGCTTGAGAAGCCAGGCTCCTGGAGAAGTCTGACAGGGACCACCTTGACATCTTTGAGACCTGTCACCCCTCTCCTTTCACCCACTTCTGACTACCAATTAAGAAATGGTTTTAAATGGAGGCTGATACCATGAGCAGGAGCCTGGCATCTCCGTGGCTTGATGTGGGCAGCGGGGTGACATGGGGGAGGAGAGGAGACAAGCAGTGACAAACTGCACCCTGCAAGCCCCGCAGCTCACCAGCCACAGGCTGCGGCCGGAGACACGGAACCTGGCACGGGGATGTCACTGTCACAGAGGGAGGTGGCAGTGGTGGCTGGCCTTGAGTAGCTCAGCCTGTGGCACTGCTCTGCCTCAGCACCTGCACGTCTTGCTCAGGCCCCACTGCATCTGAACAGCGGGCACGACACAGGGAGTGTGCTGGCATGGAGAGCCACAGGCACAGCATTAAACCCCTCGTGCTACTCACACACCACAGTCCTTCTTTCCAGTCTAAGGCTACTCCACCTCAAGGCACACTTCTCACAAGCCCCTGAGGAGCCATTAATATTCAATAGTTGCCTGGACTTTTGCATGTATACGCCTTAAGGATACCAAAACTTCCACCAAAATGTTTTTGCAATGCTTTCCTGGAACTGAGCAAGCAGTGCAGAATGTTTTTGTTAGAAACATGTCTCCCCACCAGGTGTAAAAAGCCATCAAACCCATTAGTGATACATAGAACATCCCAGCACCACCAGTGGGCATCAAACCTCTGATAGCTCAGCACAGCTAATTCAAAATGTCCCAACACAAATGGGACTAACCAACACCTGGATGTGAAGCCACTGGTGCTCAGGAGGTGATGGCTCAGTCAAATCTGAGGAATATCATCCTTGAATGTGTCCTGCAACAAATCAGAGCTCTGAAAAGGGCCAGCAAATGCACCTTCATTTCCAAACTGTGCCTTCTGAATTACACCCATAAAAGCAAGCACTCAGTAAATTCAGCTGTTTCTGGTGCTATCAGTTCAGAACAGCATGCCTTACTTAAGGGACAGGACTGCTGGGAAGCTACAGCACACACCACGTGAACAGTCTGCCAAAAGCCCCCAGCAGGGGCCACGAAAGACACATTCATACACCAGGAAACCTGAGAGAAGAGAAATCACTGGTGTGACTGAACAGACCACATCTGGCACACCTCATGTATACCATGACATTTTATCAGAAGAGAGACAGGGAGATTCCCCCTGTGAGAGGCTCAGCAGTTGTGTCCATCCTCCACTCTGGACAGTGCAGTGGTACCTCGGCAGCTGTCAGCAACAGAATTTTCCCCCACAAAGATTCCTCTCTTCTTTGTGGCTGGTAAAGAAGCATTGCTGGAGTCACAGATTATTCAGCCTGAGACTGCAAGCTGCTTTGGGGGGCTGTTCCATCTGAACAGGACGAGACGGATTCTTTGCTCCCTTGCAAATCCCACCAGGTCAGGAGGCTTCCCATGGGAACAAACCTGGCTGGGAAATTCAGCCTGCAGGTTCAGGGAATCCTTGAGGAGATGGGAGACAAAGGCTGGAGAATGAATTAAAGCATGATCTTTTCCTGTCTCCTGAGACAAACACAGCTCCTTTTAACAGAGCTTTAGGGCCAGATTTAGGAATGAATGCCATTTTAAGAAGCGTGACACCAGCAGAACAGAAAGTTGTGGCTGCAGTCTACAGAGCTGAATCTCATTTACTTTCAGACCATTACCACTGCTTCAATTACCCTCAGCTGGAATGAAATCTAATTTCCATTTTAAAAAATTGTCTTTTGATGCATCTTCTGATAACCCTAGAAGAAACCCTGACTGGTCCTGGCAGAGCTGCTGCTCCTGGGATGAACCTGGCATGGAGGATCAGGCTCACACTGTGCTCCTTGCAGGGACAGGCACGTGCAGTGACCAAACTCTTGACATCCAGAGAAGGGGCTTCAGCCATCACTGAGGGTGCAGCACCCAGTGAACCATCCCCAGCCGATGAGCAGGGGAACCACCTGAAATTAAAAGGTCTCCCACAGCTGATTTCAGCCAGTTTGCTTCATGTCAAGCCTAAGCCAAGGGAAATCATTTGCCATGGGATTTGGGGAATCAGGCTTCTTACATCAGGGGTGCCATCTTGGTCTGCCATCCTCCACCTGGATGCAACCATCCAGGGTTCACTGCACAAAGTCACTGGAGAGGCTGGACACAAGCACGTGCTCATTCCACTGGAAAGGTTCTGACTTTCAGAAACACATGTGATTCCACAACTGTCAAACATCTGTGTTTTCAGCCCACGTTTATTTGGCATAAGTACCTCCTTTAAGAAACTCTTACACACAGGAGCACCCATTTTCTGGAAAGCCTCCCAGAACCCCTCTGAAGCAAAGCTGACATATGTGAGCTCAAGAGCAATGAAACTCAGCCCAGCAAAACCTGTGGTGACCAACCAGAGTTGGTGGGGAGGGCTTTATGCTGATGACACTTTCTTCCCCCCAGCCCTTGTACCGTAACTCCAGCTCTCCCAGTACAAGAGCTTTAGGAAGGTGAACACGATGGAGAGGAGATCAGAAAGATGACACACTTTCTGTTGAAAAAGAACCTCGAATTGGATGGAAACTAGAAGGAAAAGCAGAAACCCCAGCTTGTTCCAGGACAGTGCTTTGATCACTCTGCAGATGATGAAAGGCAGCTGCCTGTGACACCCACTGGGCAGGCAGCTCCTGCCAGGCCCCTGCTCCCTAGCCCAGGCTTCAAGCTGCTGCCTTCCCTTCAGCTCTGGCCAGGGAGATGCAGGGTTTTCAAGCGTCTTCTAACATACTGAACAGGTGTTGCTTCTAGGCCTTTCCTAAGCACTGCAAAGTTTGGTTGCTTTTCTTTTTTGAACACACATTTCATAAGCAAAGTTGGGGCTAATGGTTATGCATCCACAACATCTTCCCATGGAACTCCCACTCTCCTCTCACACACTAGCAGCTTTCAGCCAGCAACCTCCAGCTGCCCTACAAAGAAATTCTCCCCAGATAAGTTTTAAGAAAGAGAAAGTGATTTTGTTTGGAGAAACAAAATTTGCCTGCCAAATTGAAAAAAAAAAAAAAAAAAAAAAAAAAAAAAAAAAGAAGTTTTATTTACGAGAAAAAAGAAAGGATGCCCTGCATATGCTAACTGGCTTTGACAGTGGCTATCTGCATTGTGACCAAACCAGTGAGCTTTCTCCCCTCACACAGTGGGCGAGCTGCCAAGAACAGAGCATCCTGCGCATAATGCCCTTTTGAAAGAAAAAAAGAAACCTGAAAAAAATTCCTGCTACCTCCGAGCAAGGAAAAGCTCCTTTCTGCAGAGCCAGGCCAGGCCGTGCGGAGCAGGGGTGAATGAGAAGCGCAAGGCTGGCGAGCCCGGCTTGCAGCCGCCCACACGCTGGCTCCCAGCCCCCTGAAGGCATTTCTTTTCCTCCCTCCTCCCACCGCCGCCCCCGACTATTCTAAAATGACTTTGCATGAGCCACACGCCAACTTCTAAGCACAAGGCACCATGTATTTCCTTATTCCATGCCCAAGCTGTACCATCCATCACGTTCTTATTTGCAAGAAATTATAAGAATCTGGAGTTTACACACAAGGGACACACACAAGTGTACATGCTCGCACTCCCAGACAATTGGTGTGAAATGCTTCTTGCACTTCCATTGCTGGGGTGTACGTGCCCAAAGCAGGTATGCTGCATGGTTGGTGAATCAAAAACAAACCCCTTTGCCACTCTGACTAGTCCACCGGCTAATTCAATACGATAAACCCATTGTCCAAAACAAAAACATTATTTAATTGCTAAACCAGCTGCCCAAGTTTAGCTGTTGCTCTTGGCAAACATATCAGGATCTCAGTTACGCCTGTTTTTCAGCAAGTATCTCTGTAGGTGCAAGCCATGCCTTCCACCCTTGAAGTCTCTGTCACCAATCCAGTGCTTTTCAACCCAAGTGGATATTTAAAGGGATACCATCAACTTAAACACCTCTCTGAATGCATTAAGATTACAGCAACTGAAATACTAGCAAGCATCCTTTTTTCCCCCCAGATGTTAAACATGCAATTATGCAGCTGCACTCTTCCCCATCAGACAGCCTGATTTCCTTTCAAAACAGAGGGCAGAAAAAGAAAAAAACCGGTTAGAACATATTTGAAGGAGTCACCAAAAAAACTGGCAGAAGCTCTCAAAGACTGATGCCTGAAGTGCATGCAACTACAGCTAAGTCTAAGTTTTCTTGCTGCTTTTTCAACTAGATTGTGTCCCTTCACACAGGCAGCTCAATCACTGGGAAATACGTGGCATGCAAGGGAAGGAAAAGGCTGGCCAGGTTGTAGCTGGTGTCTTTTGAATGGAATGCTGCTTGGCATGGGTTTGCAAGTGTCTCAACTAACACTGACCACCAGGGAGAATTCCTTAAATTACTTGCTATTCTTTTTGAATTTTAAAAGATATACACCTAAAGGATAAGAAACACTGAAACGACCCAAGAACCATTGCCATTTCTTTCACCCTGGTTACTCACAGGTATCTACAAACCTACTGCACAAATGATAAGCAGCATTTCTTAATAATAATAATAATAAAGGCATCTTTCATGCAGTGCAATCCAGAAGAACTGCAATATTTCTTAGATTACAAGACTGATCTGCCCTCCCCCCCTCAGCTCCTGCCTTCTAATTCCAGCACAATCAGAGCAGGAGAATGCATAATTCATCCTGCGGTCGACCCTGTGGGTCTCTCAGTCATTAAGCAACACCAGACTTCCAGAAAGGTCACATTTCCAGGAGAGTCAGATGAAAATTCTCTCCTATCGACTGAAAAGACTCTGAGAGGTAAAGTAAGGAACTCCTCATAGAGTATTTGCCCCCACTGTTCAAGGATTCACAATTACTGTGCCAGCAGAGCATGACAACGGGCAGAGAATATCTATTTCGGTAAATCAAGAAATGCAGAAATCAATGGGTTAATTAGCAGGTTAGCAAAACAAAACCGACTTGTGGAACCTTTTATACAGCAAAAGACTGATGTAGCAAAGATAACTGTTTGCATTTCTCATACTCTCTGGCTGGTAGAGGATTATTGGAACAATGGAAATTTTAGGCACTGATTGAAAACAAGTTCTGTTCATTAAAGCTAAACTTCAACAATTTTGCAAAAGCAAATCCTTTCATTATCCATGGGTAGGATCACACACAAAACAGTAACACAGTTAACACAATGTAAGATAAACCTCTTGCCAAAAGAAATTTAACTTGTATCCAAGTTAAGCTCAATGAAGATACAGATGCTGGACACAAACAATTTTCTAATACAGATAATGAACAAAGAAACTGATCCCACATATAAAAAAGCATCCTAGGATCATGATGGAAAATATATTTAAAAAGAAGGGTCTGTATTTCTTCTGTTAGCTGGAAAACACATTGCATTTTTTTGTGAATCTGACCTAAAAGTCATGCTTGAAGGAAATTCCAGCAGTTCTTTGGAAAAGTGTGAGATCCTCTTCCCATGAGTTTCAGTGCATCTTGCACATGCAAACAGTGCGACATCATTGCTTACAGTTTCACATCACTAAAAGGAAGTAAAAAACCCAATGATATAGAATTTTGATCCACACTGCCCCCTTGGTCTACCAGCATTCTTGTCTCCCCCATGTCAAAGTAATCAACACTCAGAAGAATGTTGCCTTGCTCGTAAAAAAAAAAATAAAAAAAAACCAAAAGAACAAAAAAACCCCAAAAAAACTCACATTGCATGTGGATTTTTAATTGCAACATTTCTAAACCCAGATTACATGCTTTCTTTTTTTTTTTTTTTTTTTTTTTTTTTTTTTTTTGTGGAGTCATAATCCAAGTTTAATGTTGCTTAGGCTACGAATTAATCTCTATCCCCATCTCCCAACAACTGGCCCATGTTACTTCCATGCCCATTAGCTCGGGTGGTAGAATGGGGGCACCACAGTGCCAGCTGCGACACGCAGCGAGCACAGCATCGCCTGCACCGGCAGAGTGGCAGCCTCATCTGAGAGCTAGAAAGGTTTGCCTACACAAGTTCCTGCTGGTGCAAGCAGCCAGTTGCAAGAGCAAACCCCACTCCAGCACTGTAGCAATTCCCTGAACAGACTAAGCTATGCCAACAAAAGCACTTTTCTTGCCAGCAGAGCTGACTCCTCAGCAGAGCTCCTGACAGTGTTGCAACAGCCACTCAACAGTGGCACCCATTTTTCCCCTTACAGTTTCCTACACTTCCACCTCTACACAGAGAAAGGCAAGAAACAAAGAAATGCAGAGAACAGGTGTGAGGACAAGGTGATGCATGTCCTGCTGGCTGGCCAGCGCCTCCTCGCCGAATCAAAGGAAAATGTGATATGATCTGCCTTCTTCCCCAAGCCCCACCACACTACATGAAGGCAAACACACTCAGCTCTGAGATCCATTCACCGGAATCAAAGGGTTCCCAATCCAAGCACCCGAGATGAGCTGAGATACTCGGCCCTGGAACAAGCGCTAAGGCTCCTCCTGGCTCTGCTCTCTGGCCAAAAGTACCCAAAAATGCTGGTGGACCCCAGCACTGACAGCATCATATCAGTGGCTGCTGAAATAGTCCCCCAGCCTTTGCTCAAATTTCATCTCAGGCAAGAAGAGCTTTTGAACCTGAAATTACGACAAACGGCTCCCATTAGGAAAAACAGAAAATATTTTGGGGAGCGAGTGATTGTTTCCTCCTTTCTTCCTCCCACAGAGAAAATTTGATCTTCCTACCAGATTTTTACTTGCGAATGGGATTACAGGACAATGCTGAGCTACAGTGCTTGACTACAAGTATTCCTGTGAAAAAGCTCAGGATTTTGTCACGTAGGAATAAATCACCCAGCTATGAGCAGGAGACACAGACCTACTGAGCACCCAGCTGTTTTTCTCAGCAAACCTTTTGTTCCTGACGATGCATTAGATGACCTTTTCCCAAACCGAGCAGGAACTTATTTACATAGAAACTTTCTTGTAAACACACTTGCCTTGTTTTATTTCTTATTTCTTGCAATTCTCCCTACTTCGGCAGCTAGTGTGTGCTGGAGCCATGTGCTCCAGCAGGTCCCGCAGCAGCCTGATGCAAACTACGGCTGGCAGATGCCTTTGCTGCCACAACCTCACAGGAGTAGGGTGTCCCCCCTTGCCCGCATTCCAGGGAACTGGGGTGACCTTGGCCGCAGCCATCCGGCCTCCAGCACAGCCCCAGACATCCCTCGGGCGAGGAGACAGACAAAAAAGCCAACTCACCAGAGGCAAACGCCAGCATTTTTAAAAGGCCGATTGGGAAGCTTGGCAATAGGAAGTCCGGGTCTGTAGGAGTTGACTCAAAGGGCCCTGCAACATTCATGCGTCGGGAACTTCGCCGGGTAAACCATTAACCACCATAAAGCAGCGCTGCGAAACGCCCCTCACCATCGGGGAGGCTCACACACAGCCCAACACACACGCGGGCTGCACGGGGATACGCACACACAGATGTACAGATATCCGTACACCCACAGACATACAAGGACACAGATACACACGGCTTGGGGTTTTTTGAGGGCAGGGGAAACGTTGGCAATTCCCTCCGCTCGGGGCGAGGCGAGCGCTGACACCGCAGCCCCGCGGCGGCAGAGGGGGGATCCGCTCGCATCCCCCGGACGCGAAGAGGGCGCCCGGCTCCGCTCCGCATCTCCTGGCGGCGAAGGGAGCAGCCACCCCGCTCCGCGCCCCTCGGGGATGTAAGAGATGCGCGGAGCGCCCCGCGCCCACAATCCAGACAGGACGTTCTGAGCCATCTCTCCCCGAAAATACCCCCGCCAAAAGCCAGGAATCTCCCCCTTCCCTCCAGCTTCGCTCTCCGACACGCCCCGCGGCAGGAGAGAGCGCGCAGACCTCCCGCAGCCCTACCGAAGTTTCCGCGCCGCTCCGCGGGCAGCGGCGGAGCAGCCCCGGCTCCTTACCCGGCTGGCGGAGCGGGGTCCCGGGGCGGCCTGGAAGCAGCGGCGGCGGCTGCGCGGGGGCGCGGCGGCTTCCTGGGAGCTACAACTCCGCGGCGGCGCCCGGGCGAGCCGCGCGCCTGCGGAGCGGCGGCGAGCGGGGAGGAAAAGAGGAAATGAGCGGGAGGCGCATTGGAGGGAGGGAGGGGGAGGAAGGAGCCGTCGCCGAGGGACCAGGGAGAGCGAGGGACAGAGCGCAACTTCCCCGGCGGGGCAGCGGGCGCGCCGGGGGGCGGAGCGCACCGCACCGCCGCTCCGCGGCCGCCCCGCGGCGTGCGCCGCGGGCAGGAAGTGCGGGGCCGGGGGCAGCGCGGAGAGCTGGTTCCGCGGGGCTGCGCGCCCGCGGGGAGCTGCGCCCGCCCCGCCGGCGCTGGCTGCCGGCTCCACCGGCACCGCGGGCACGGGGAGCGGGGCGGGAAAAGTTCTGATTTTTGATGTTGGAGGGGTTTAACCCCCCCGCCCTTTTTTTTTTTTTTTTTGTGGTTTTTACCCCCAAAACAAATAAGGGAACGCCGGGCAGGGACTTCTCTCGCGGCCCCAGGCCCTGCACGTATCCCGCAGGGCGGCTGAAGCTGGGCAGTGCCGGGTGCACGGGGACGGAGGGAGGACGGCGGCAGCAGGAGCCGCTTGGAGTGGCTGCTGGAAGCGAGCGCCGCCGCTTCCCAGCGCAGGGACCCCGCGCTTCCCTCTGAACGGGGCCATGGGACAAGCTCCCGGCCACCACAGTGCGCCATCCCGTATCGGCAGTGGCCCCAGCAGGGTGGAGAGCGGCACAGGTGAACTTGGAGCCGTCGGCTGAGTCTGGACGGGTGCCGTCCCTCTCGCCGGAGACAGGCGCCCACCCTTCGCTCAGTGTTCTGTACAAGACATGAACTTGCAGAGCCTCTCCCCGTACCCCATCACAAAATGGAGGGGATTTAGGGATTGATGCTAATCTGCTTCCTGAGGGAGGTGATTGGAAGCGTTGCTCAGAAATACGGCATGTAGCACAAAGTGAATCTTCCTGTTAGGATATTCCTCCCCACCTGCCCCCTCCCAGCTCCTGCCCAGCACATTTTCAAGTCAAAAATACTTGGAGAATTTAATGTAGTTGTCACTGTGCCTTATCGGTAGCTTTCATTCTGCCTCCCCTTATAGGATTCTCCACGAGTACCTTCAGTGCTCTCTTGAGATAAGAACTGAATAGAGCTGAAATCAAGGGCACACTGGGAAAAAGATACTAAAAGATCTAAGCGACAAAACGGGGGGAAACAAACAGAAAAATTTCAAAACCATCAAAGCAGTTTTTCAAAGCTTATCTTTGCATTAAGTCCAACAGATTTTCATAGGAACAGAGGAAAATAAAAATAAACCAAAACGACCAACCCAAAATACACAAAGAAACCAAACCTTTCACGTGTACTCCAAAGCTGGAATACCTTGAAACTGGATACATAGATGCAAAGAGCAGAAAATGTTACAGAGATTAAAATGGTACTTAACAATAACCATTTTCTCCAGGGCCCTTCAAAAATAGTTGAACCATCCTGCCAGTTTAAAAAGAAAATAATAAAAATGTCAGCCAAAAGAACAAACTTGGAAACTAAAGCACATGAACAGTTTAAAGCAGAAGCAACTCAACCAGGAACATATAATGGAAAACTCTATTTAACCACCGGTGCTGCCAACTTCACCTGCTTGAAGCTGGATTCTCCTCGCAGGAGACATGTGAGTAACGCCCTTGATTTCCCAGCAAACCTTCCCTGTGCCAGCATTGCCGACGGAAGCGCGGCTGGACTCAAGGATGGGGCTGTGGCTCCTGCTGCTCTGCCAGCGAGGGCGGTGGCACAGGTGACGACACCACTCCGCCCAGGAATAGGTGGCAACGGCGCAAGTACCTGCTTGAGGCCTCCTCCAAGATTTACAGCCCTCAGGGCTCACGTCTGGCGAGAGAAAACAGTTTATGGTGCTCAGCCCCACTTTCATTATTGGCGTGGCTGTCACCCGCAGCAGGTTTCCCTCTGTGGCACTGCCCTGTGACCTGTGGTGGACAGGTTTTGAGGTGAGACCTGCAGCCATTGCTGGGGCTGCAGTGGCTCTTCTCCAGGCTGCCCAGGTTCAACGGGGATTGGCAGCTGTGAGTGCTGTGTTCTGTTAGGGGGGATGCTCAGATGGCTCTCTGTGCTGCTCTGCACCCTGCTCAGCCTAGCTCTGAATGTGTCTGCCAGGAGCTGCCAGTGTTGGGAGGCTCAAGGACGTTCCACGGACAGTGGGTACTTAGGAAATGGCTGCTGCTCTCTTCGGACCCTCTAATGTTATGTGTATTATCCCACAAGAAATTGCATAAACACTGAAAATAATTCTGTATTCAACAACTATTGGGGAACACACAACAAGATTCAAATGAGATGTTGCTATCATTTATGCCCAACTTCTTTGAGAATTGCAGCTTTCCAGCGTGCAAGATGGTTCAATCCAGGTAGACAGCCAATCAGAGAAATACCACCAAGATGACAGATGATTTAGAGTCTTAATGCTTGCTAAAGATCAATTCCTGAGTTACAGAAATCCCTGGGGAAATTAAGAAAAATGGTAGAAAGCTGACAACTGTTCACAAACAATCTGAGATGAAAGGAGGCTGCAGATCCATTCCTACAATGAGTTTGTGAGGGCTACTTCTCCCCTCCCAGAACAGCAATGGAGCTGGTGAAGGATCTAGAAAGCATGTCTTATGAGGAGCAGCTGAGGGAGATGGGCTGTTTAGCCTGGGGAAAAGGAGGTTCATGGGGCACCTTATCACTTCCTGCAACTATCTGAAAGGAGGTTGTAGCTAGGTGGATGTCGATCTGTCCTCTAGGATAATAAGTGGTAGAGTAAGAGGAAACAATCTCAGGGGAAGGTGCTAGGGAAATTTTTGATTGGATGTTAGGAAAAATTTATTTACAGGGAGCATTGTCAAGCATTGGAATGGGCTGCCCTGGGTGGAGTGGTGTAGTCACCATTCCTGGAGGTGTTTAGAAGATGCATAGATGTAGCACTTAGCGACATGGTTTAGTGGTGGACTCGGCACTGTTAGGTTAATTGTGGGACCTGATGATCTTAGAGATCTTTTCCAACCTAAATGATTCTCTGATTCTGTGAAAACATTTGCAAAATTGGTCCCACTGGGTATATTTGGCTTATTCAAAGTTCTTTTGATGGGATATGTTTGTTAAGCCTATCTGTAATAATCCCATGATGACCCAGCATGGACCTTCACAAACTTAAATCTACAACTGCTCTGGCATCTCACCTTTTGTTTGATTTTTCTTTCTGCTTTTCATTCTTTTTCCATAGTTAGGAGTGAGAAACAAAGAGGGATTAAATTTGATTCATTTGCATCATTCCAACTATGCGGAATTTGAAGATAATGTGTGAATTTTTTTTTTTTTTTTTTTTTTTCTGTCTGGGGTTTAATTATCAAAGGATTAGATGAAAACTAAAGTAGTTTAGAAAAATTTGTGTTTTTTTTTTTTTTTTTTTTTTTTTTTTTTTTTGCTGTCTGGGGTTTAATTATCAGAGGATTAGATGAAAACTAAGGTATTTGAGGTGTGTGGCTTTTTAAATTTCTTCGGTAATAATGTGAGCTTCATAAGGCTATTGCTAATCTTGAATTACTATCTGCCTTCCTGTGGTTAACCATGATTAACTGGAGGAAGAGATTAAAGTGGTATTTACCTTTTTTGAGCAGTTTATCGATTTGACCTGGCCAGCCCAGCACCAAAAAGCAAAGGAAGAAAATGGTGGCAAGGATGAAGGATGGAGGTCCTCTTTTCCCGTTGGGCTTCTGATATCTGTCATGATTGTTGGGATGGAAGGCGCTGCTGGTGTCCTTGAAGGTGACAGATTGCTCCAGACACGGCCAGGCGCCTGGCGAGGCAGATTGTTGTGGGTCAGGCGGGCTCTGATCTGCCTCTCCCAGAATAGCCAGGACTTGCCTCCTGCAAACAGTGACAGCCAAAAGCATGTCTTCTGACGTTGAGCTGGGACATCCTGGCCATCCCCACACTGCAGTCCTGGAAGCACATGGCACTTCCCAAGGGAAGCCTCTGGCCAGCAACTTTGTCTGGGAAGGAGCTCCTTCCTGGCTGGGCCATTTGCAGAACAACCTTGCAGGGGAGGTTGGAGGAGCAGCCCTGAGACCCCCTCCATCACTGAGCTTCCTCACAATGTACGTTTGATGAAGAAGAAAGCAATTTCAAAATTTCAGAATTTCAAAAGACAATGTAGTTTGGTTTTTTTTTTTAATCCTCTTTTAATCTTGTTTTTGGAAATCCCTTAATGAGGGATCACTTTAAAGAAATTCAAGTGAGAACAGTAATGGAGACATGAGCCGTGTTATTTACCTGTGTTAAAACCAAGCTGGTTGGCAGGTGCTTGGGGAAATAAGAGGAAAAGCTGTTTATCAGAATATTATTTTTTTTGATAGATTTTGAATTCCAGTGATAAACTGATGGATGCTCATCTATAAAACCTCTTATTTTTGTGTCCAGATGCTGGGGCTTGAACCTTTGCCCCCTCTTTGTTTAAGAGCTTTAACTCCTCTTTGTGCTCCTTTGCATTTCCAAGTCAGACTAACCAAGCAAACATAACTTGGGAAATGCCAGCTGCATCCATGGCTCTTATCTTCCGTACAGGTAAGCAGCATCACCTGAACAGGCAGACCTAGTATTTAATGTACTACTGAAACAAATATGCCAAGGGACTTTGCCAGTCATCTGTATCACAGAAACTGGGAAGCGAAAAAGAGCAGGTAGACTTTTACAATGCATTTTCCTGCCAAAGCAAGATTGTTCCCTGCAGTATTTTCTAGTGTACTTCCCTGGCCTGTTTTAGATGACCTTGTAGGATGGGGAGAGGCAGGAGAAGGAAATCTGCTAGTTACCTCTGAAGGCTCTTTGTCTAGTTTGACTAATATAACATAAAGCAAGGGAAAATGAGTGTTCAGAGGATGTAGCTACAACAATATTTAATGTAATTTTTGCATGCTTTTTCATCTCCAGCCTACTTACTATGCCTACCACTATGCCAGTAACATCAGATAGATGAAAAAAGAAAGTAACAAAAATAGTGTCAATAGTCCACCTTTGCATGCTTGCTCTTCTTTCTCTTAGCAGGATTGTCTTGGGTGCTTTCTTCCCTTGCAAGGAAAAATAAATGGTAAGAGCTGTAATGATTGGCAGCAAGCCTGAGAACAGCAGATGTGAGCCTGCACAGCTGGACAAATACAAAAATGCACTTTCAACCTACATTTGTATTAAGGTTGCCCCAGGGATACCCCAGTGCCTACAGGGGGGTTCAGTATTTGAACAGCCGAAGCCATCAGGCACATTTACATATATGAGAACACTAGGTATCCTTTTCAAAGTCAAAAAGAGCAACAATTAAACCAACATAAAGGAAAATTGGCTGCGTGGTTTTTCTCTCCCATAATAGAAAGACTGAGGGTGGAGATATTAAAAAAAATGAGGCTTGACAGAGGTGAAGAATTTATGAATTAAACTGACACGTTTTCTTTTAATTTACTGTTGTCTACCCATTTATTACATGGAAACCTAAAAAGGACCTGATTTTGCCTCCCAGGCTGCAGTTGCTATGTCAGACACTAAAGTTAGGTGTTTTAGACAAGATTTTAATATTAAAGTTTCTTACGCAAAAAGAGAAAGACTTTGCTAAATAAGGAAAATGTAAAAGCTTCATTTCTTGCTGTGGTGCTTTGCTAGAGATTTCCACTCTGGTGTTTGCTACAATATTTGCTGGGATTCATCATCAAACAAAATTTGGGGCCAGGGGCATTTTAGCTGTATCTATTAGCAAAAGAATTGGAATTTCCTACACTCCATAGCCTGCACATGATTATTTCCAGTTGCATCTACCAGCAACCCTGCTGTCCCACAGGGTCTCTGCACAAGCATCTCCACCATCAGGGCAGAGCAGCAGGGCCTTGGGTGTCTGCCCGTGATACCCTGGCATTCCCACCTGGGCTTGGCATTCCCACCCAGGCTATTTCCTCATGCTGGCAGCAGCAGCAATTTCTAAACACACAAAATGACATGTCTAATTTGTCTGAGCAGAAAATAACAGAGAGCCCTTGAAATGGATGAGTTCTCACAGAGAGAAGTAGCCACTGAAAAACTCGTTTCTGTGAGGCATAACAGAGTAAACTCTGGTTTTGTCATTCAACATGGCAAATTTATGCTGAGAAATGGGGAATAGAATAAGAAGACTCAAGTGTTTCACTGCAGCAGAAAGTACTGGGGTACTGTTACTTGTTTCTATTCTGAAACACAACAGGAGAATGCAAAAGTCAGAAAATATGTATTGAAAACATTGGTGGGTCTAAATGAAAATTAGTTTTTGCCTTGCAAAGCTTTTCTAAAGCCAGGTATTTTTGTTCAATCAGGGCAATGAAAAATAATATTCTAAGCCTGGTGTTTCCCCACAGCAACTTTCAGTTTTGCTGAGACCATTTTTTCATATGGCTGAACAAAAGAGAAAGATAAAGAAATGTGACAGCACTTCCTGGGATGCTGGAGCCAACAAGATGGTACTGTAGTGCTCTTCCAGCCTGTCCCAGCTCTTCCTGCTCTGGGACACCTTCCAGAGCCCTGCAAAAGCCAGGGCATTGCACTGCTTCCCCAGCACCCTGGGGTTCAGGGACTTTGTACCATGTTTGCACTTCTCATCCAGGGCTCAAACCTTGCTGCTGGGACACCCATGTCCTCACGCTGCTTCCATCTACATGAAACCACCCTGAAATACTTATTATTGAAATTCATTTCCATACTCAAGGTGGGCTTATAGAAAGATAGGGGCAAACTTCTTAGCAGGGCCTGTTGCAGCAGGACTTGGGATAATGGCTTTAAACTGAAAGAGGGCATGTTCAGACTAGATAGAATGAAAAATGTTTTACAATGAGGATGGTGAGACACTGGCACATCCACCAGAGATGTGGTGGATGCCCCATGCCTGTAAACTTTTAAGGGCAGGTAGAATGGGGCTCTGAGCAACCTGATCTAGTTGAAGATGTCCCTGCTTATTTCAGGGGGTTTGACTAGATGACTCTTAAAGGTCCCTGCTAACCCAAATCAATCTGTGGTTCTGTGAAAACAGAGTGCCTCATAAAGCAGCACTTCCCATGGGATTGAGGTCTCCTGCTTAGTACCTGAAGGCACAGCCATGTGGATCATTCAGTGCAATTTGGAGAAAGTCAGTTTAATTTTGACACTGGCAGTGGAGCACACTTGTGTTGCTCCTGTTGGTAATTAAGAGAAAGCAAATCACTGGGGAGGACACTAAAAGTATTAATTAACAACATTTTCAATGAGCAAAAAGTTAGTAATTTTGGAAAGGTTGCTTTATGCCTGAAGAAAGTACTTAAATAGGGTAATCACACTGTTGGACATTTGACAAATGCACACTAGTGAGTCAATGGGGATATTGATTACTCATTTAGATAATCACCAGATCCTCCATGCTCCTGCAGGCGTGTCCTGATTCTCCTGGCTCAAGCTTTGACTTCAAGTAGTGAAAAGCACACATAATTCCGAGCATGTAGCCAGCCACGTTCACTCGCTGGCCTGGAGAATGCGCGTGTGTTTCCCGTGCCCTGGAGCGCCCAGCGCGCCACCCCACAAAGCCGCAGTGGCCGGACTGGGGCAGGCACAGGGGAGCAGATCCCACGGCTGGGGCTGCCCCAGGGAGATATGACAGCCAAGAGATGGGGATTCCTGCTGGAATGGCAGGAGTTCTCCCCGGGGCAGGCTGCCTTCCAGCCTTGCCAAGCATCCTGCGCTGCCTTTGCCACAGCTCTACCAAAATGTGCACTTTTTAAATAAAACAAACAGAGAGAGAGGCAGCAACTTTGCAACTAAAAAGACTCACAGTTTCCATGGATGTTTGATCACCTTTTATCACAACACAAACCATGAGGCAATCTGCTTCAAGCAGAGGATATTTTCCCCTCTCCAAAGAGACAATAATCCAATAAAAGAGCCCACTAGCAGGATCCTGGACAATGTGTGACACTGTGTTATTATCAGCATCCTGTTGGTGTTCTGGCAAGCCACAGCCATGCTCACCTGATCCTCCTGACAGCATTCAAAGGCACAGCTTATTGGAGACACAGCAGCTCCTCTGAGCTCCAAATGCCATGCAAATACCACCAGACTTTTTAATATTATCATTATACCAGGTGTTTCATATCAAATTATATCCAGGCAAGTAAGAGAAATTCAGTTATTTACTCCATGCTGGTGGTATCCGAGCAAAATTTATTCTGACAGAGGTTTTAAAGGCATGCCTTTATGCTGACAGAAACTGAGAAATAATTAAGAGCATCCCATAAGTTCTTAAACTAGATGTATTCCTAAAAGTGTTTGATTGGGTCACCTTTCCTTTAAGAGTTTCAGTACTGATTAATTAATATACAGTTTGGCTTCAACTAGGCAAAGAACGTGTTTCTGCCCTTCCACACATGAGCTCCCAAAAATGACACAACTGCTGCTTTTCTTTGGTATCCTGTCAGAAACAACCAGCCTTTAATGGCACATAAAATTTAATTTTTGGTAACAAAAAGATAGGTAAACAAATTACACTGGCAGGGGCAGAAAGCAAAAGTAGGGACTCCGGAGCTTTTGGGGTCTTCCAGTGCCTTTCTTTTCTGGCCTCTACTAATTATGTTTTTCTTTCACACTGACAATGCATTTTTCCATTGGAAAAAAGGCTGCTTGTTTTGAGTCATCACTGCAGGAGCTCTCCTGTTGTAGTGGGATTCTCTGTGCCTGGCATCAGTGGCCACTGGCAGCCACCCCTTCCTCAGGTCCTATCTCCCAGATGTGGCATTGAAATAAAAACACAGACATCCTATTAATAGCTAAACTGTAGACAGCTCCAGATGTGGAATTTGGTGTCTGAAATTACAGATCCAACCAAGCCAGTCCCGAGCCAGTAAAATTCAGTTGTGTTTCCTCTGACTCATAACTGTTTTTCAGAGAGGTTTTTAGCAAAATTTCTTCAGCAATTCCTCTGTTGTTGCCTGACTCATACTGAAACACCAAAATCATTATTAAAGTGAAGTCATGGCAAAGCGTTGTGAATACTTGCTGCTTATCAGTTCAAAATGCTTTAAAAAACATATTTTGCTATGAATTGTGCTTTCTCCAATAATTAAATACTGTATTAGTTACAAAAGCAAACAAAAATCTGTCATATAAGGCACAGAGGAAGTTTAGCACTTACAAAAAAAAGTTAATGCAAGGTTAATTTATTCTTCAATAAGCCTTCATTTATCCTTCTGGCATCTGTGTAATATTTGTGTTCAGCATCCCACCCACTTTCAGTCTGAAGGCCTGTCCATGGCAGTGGGAAAGAGGATGCTCAGTGTGAAGTAGGAGCTGTTCAGGTGTCCCAGGATGAGCAGTGGTACAAAGTACACAGCTGAGGGCAGGGAGTCCTGACCATGGGAGCAGAAATAGATGCAGAGGTGGGGGCAGAGGTGTCCTCACAGCTCCCCTGATGGAGCAAAGGGATGGGAGAGAGGAGTCACGCTAGTTAGCAGTCACTGAAGGCTCTGCTCCTGAGAAAAATCTCCAGACCTGCTGTGGTTTGCCTCTGTCAGAGGGTGATCTTCTCCAGGAGGGTTGGTGATGTGGTGCAGGTGTCAGTCCACCACCCTCACCCTGGGTTTGCAGCGTGGAAACAACAGCCCTTTGCCTGATGGAATGCTGTGCCTGGGAATGGCCTGGCCCCCAGCTGCAGTGGGAGCCCCACCAACCCACCCTGGGCTTTGCAGTGCCATAAAGCTCAGAGCCCTGTGAAGGTGGATCTCAAAGGTGTGTTTTGGTGGAAAAAAATGTTGCAATGATTTGTTTGCTTTTTGAATTAAAACTCAAACTGTTGCCACAAAAGAAGGGACTGAAGAAAATCCCCCAAGTCTAGGAGCTCATATTTACCTTCTTACCAGCTCTGCAGATACTTAATTTGAATGTTGCTTCATCTCCTGTCTCCCTCATGTATCATCACTAATTAAAGTACACACTCTGCATTTACCCCAAGGAGGATGTGGGAGGCAGAAGAGGCTCAGCCTCATTTGCTGGTGCTGCTGTGCTGCCTCTGCAGAGCCCAGCACAGGGAAAGCAGGGTCCTGCTCAGAGCCTGGCAGTGCAGCTCAGACCTTTCCCTTCGCTGCTCTGTGGGATGGAGATCCCCAGTGTGTGAGTGCCCTTTCCAGGGGGAAGAGTCCAGTGAAAGAAGGGGCTGTAGCTCCCTGGGAAGAGGGGGTGAGCCTGTTGAGGGCAGGAGCAGCATCTCCATGTGGGCACATCTCCTCACACACCTACTTTGGGGACTGCTCAGGCCTAGCTGAGCAAGCCAGAAGAGCTGCGCCAGTAGCAGCCCAATAGGTCTGTGATTTGATGCCTCCACAACCTTCATGTATTCCTAATAACTTCCTGCTCAAGTGAAATTCAAACAAAGCTTTATGCTTTATTTGGACACATCTTCCCCAGCCTGCATCCCAGAGATCCCTCTCACATGTCCCCAAGAACCAGCCATCCCCAAACACACATCCACTCTCTCTCAGCAACAAAATGAGATTGCTGACTTCTCCCCAGCTTTTGGTTCCAAGCTAGAAGTCTGTGTCCTCCAGACTCCGCTGCACCCCAACTGCACCTCACCCCCATCCCAGCCAAAATGTGGAGGTATTTTTGGCAGTGCTCAGCTCTGCAGCCACACTGGTCCTCATGCTCACAGCAGCCCCAGCTGCCCCACAGTGCTACAGGTGTCATCAACCTGCAATAGGAAAAGGGAGACTTTAAAGCCTAAAAAAGCTAGGGAGGGAATACAGACACTTTTAGCCTCAGAGATTATCTATGTCTCAAAAGATTCAAGAAGATGGTGTCAGAGGAGGATGTGCTGAACTCAGCGTGTTTAACATCTGGACAAAGTCTTTCCCTTGTCCCCATCTGAAGTTCTAGTGCATGCTCTGCTCTACATGAGTGAAATGCATCCATGTCCATAAAAGCTATGGAAAAGCACTGCTTAGAACTTCTACAGCTCTGAATAATTAATTCACAGAACTATAAAAAGCTACAAGGGAATGAAATTTAGAAAAATCTAGTTTTAGGATAATTATAGTTCAGACCAGGAGAGCACTTGGACCCAAGACAGATGCATTAGTAGGACAACTGAGCATAGTGGATCAAATTCAGACTTGGCAGAATTGCACAGTCTTACAGACAGCTCCTCCTGGGTGGATTCAGCCCAGAGAGAGAAAGCAGCCCCTACCAGATAATTTGATGGAGTGAGAAGAAATCTAAAGTAACACTGCTTGGTAGGGAAAGCATAAAAGCAAGGAGTACAATTGTTTCAGGTTAGCATTCATGCCCCTATTACATGAATGTAATAGGGGCACCTATTACACCTGGGGCATGAATGCTAACCTGAAACAATGAAAATTCAGAAATTTTCATTTTCTGGTTTACATGCTAGTTTAACCTGTTTCCCTTCTACATTGTTTCTACTGCCATGTCTACTGTGTTACCACTAGTTCATAAAATCCCAGTTTTTTGCAGACCATATAACATGTAGGCTTTTTTCAAAGCCCCAGATGCTGCAATTAATGTGTTGCTTGCAGACACAGACCTTCAATTCCTAACCAGTTATATTTCCAGTCCATAGTTTTCATGGCAAGTTGGAAAACATTAACTCTGAGCCCTGAGTCATCAGCAAGCAAACACAGAAGTTTTCTTTCATTTTCCAAAGTTTAAAGCCAGTCATTTGTGTGCCCAGTTAGATGTTGAATCTTTGGGACTGCCCATTTAATTCATCCCTCTCAGGTAGGGAGATGTGGGATTTTTATAGTTTATGTGCTAACACGTGCAGTCAGGCTGTGTACTGGGCATGTTTTAATTGAGTGCTGGAGGAGCCAGTGTTGGGTGACTGGTTTATGGCAGACATGCAATCCCAGAGCCCTCAGCATCTCAGAGAGCTCCACAAGGCTCTGCACAGCATCTCCCAGACCAACTCTGCCTTTACTTGTTTTCTGGTAAAAGAGCATACCCACAGAGAGGCAGGAGTTTATTGCTTTCTCTTAGTAACAGCAGCAGATCACCTGAGAATTCAGTTTTACACAAGCCAGAAGTGGCAAGCTACTCACAGACAACAAGGAGATTATCACTATTTCACAAGAGCTGTTTTACTGCTACTGTCCTGTTTGGCACAGGACCAGGCACTTCCAGTCACACCTTCTGACTGAGGACGTGTGTGAATTGGCAGAGGGGTCTGTCCTGTGTCAGCTCCTGTTTCCACAAGCTATGGCATTATTCATTACCAGTACAAAGTTACTGGGCACTGCCATAGCACATAACCAAACAAGGGCTCTTTTCATAGTGGTGAACTATGATTTTCTAGAGACTTCATTCGCTAAGAGCATTGATGTCTTCCAGAACAAAAGGTTCTCCTTTATGCCATTGCCATTCAATGTGCACAAGAGGGGTAGGTACTATAAGAAGATATCCTCTCCTTTGTTTGCAAGTGCAGGAGTTATTTGACACAACATGAAGCTAATGGAGAGAGGAAGCAAGAATTACTGTATCAGCCAAAAATGCATCCAGCTCTGCTGTGGGGTTCCTGCTCCAAAGGGAACAAAATCAATTTCTCTGAAACTCAGCTTTTTAGGGCTCTAAAGTGGGTGGCAGGTAAAGCATCACACAGTTTTCCCTTGTGTTTGAAAACATTAGGGTCAATTAAAGGGAAGAGCATCTGCTGTGGGTTCAGATGATGGAGAAATGGAAAGTATGCCTGTAAGCTGATGGATAAAGCAAAGCAGGTGGGAGCAGTGGGAGGAAAAGGGCAGAATGACATATCAAAACATAGATGTTCTAGTGTGGATATAGTAGGAGAAGAGCCCATACAATGGGAAATTACCCTTCCACACCAGACAGTGATGTGCTGTGTCTTGAGGAGTGGAGCTTGCAGGGAGCCCAGCTGCCAAGCAGGGGTGGAAAACACCCCAGGAGCAGAGGCTGACTGAACAGGGATTTAGCCTAAATATGTGAAGCCTGAAGGGAAACATAATCCTCCATCTACATAAAGTGTTGTCAAAAATGGATGTCTACCATAAGCAGGAGCAATGAGCTTGAATTAAAGCAAGCAAAAATTCAGAGCATGCATGGAAAAAAAAAATCCTACAGGTAAGGACAGCAGTAAGGGAGATTGAAATTTCCATCATCCTACATGCAGGTCAGACAGGGGGTGGTTAGAAATGATGAAGTGGTACAACCTGCCTTGAGGCTGGAGAAAAAATTAAATGAGCCCTTGTGACTCTTTCTAGCCCTGTTTTTCTGTGATTTATCAGAGGATTCACAGCTGCAGTTTTCCACATTTTCACAGTTTAAAAATGCAGTTCAACACCTCAGTGGAGATGCCGAGAGAAAGTGGAAGCCCTCTTGTCTAAGCCCAGTGACACCTCACCACTTTTGGAGCAAAGTCCCCCGTGAAGTCACCAGTAGGCTTTGCTCTGGTCTCCTCTGAGGCTGAGAAAGCAATGCTCATAGCTTTTCTCTCTATTTGTGTGGAGCTGAAATATAAACAACAAATTACAGATGGGTCAAAATAAGAGCAGTGTTTCTGTTCAGCTTCCAGGTTGTTTAACCCTTCTTTTTTCATCATTCCTTGTCAATCTCTAAGTCTCTTCAAAGTCAAGATTAAAGAAAGCCCCCTCAAATTCCTGTTCTGGAAGTGCCAATGCCAAGCTGTTCACTTTTGTGAATTTGTTCTGCTTTTGCAGCAGAAATGATTCACAAATTGAGATTCACGTGGCCTTTCAGTCTCCCAGAAGTTATTATGAATATATTGGCTCAGGCCTAATTTCTTCATTTGCTTTTTTGGAGACAAGGAGCCTCCTGCTGCTTAACAGCCTGGTGGGTTACAGGGAAGGACAAAACATCTCAAAAGGTGCTTCACCTCTTCACAGATACACACCTCAGAAGGACAAGGGAGAGCAGTCAGAGATGCAGCAGGGGAATCAAGCAAGACATTTTCATCATGAGGGTGAATAGTCCAGCACTGGACTTGTTATCCAGGGAAGCAATGCTTTCTCCATCCTAGAGTTTCAAAATTCAGTGGAATGAGGGTGTGGACAATATCACCTAGCTTTTAAGTTGGTCATACTCTGATCAGAGGTGGGACTTAGAGCTGGAGGACTGTTCCACGATGCCAGCAGAGTTAAATCATAGACTTCCTACATGCCAACAGAATTTCCCATACTTTTTCATAGGTAGAACATACTTTTCCACTGTATTTACATTGCCAATGATTAGGGTGTGTCTCCAGGCTGCCCCAGTCGTACCCAGTGCCACCAAGCAGCTGGCCCAGGGCTTGCTGCTGAATCTGTTCCACACCACATCCCACCCCTCATCTCTCCTTGTCTCCCTTCTCCTGCTGGATTCTGTCTGGGGGCTTGTTAATAAGGACAAACATCTTACTTCATTGCTTTGTTTCATGATAACAGAATAGATACATATATCATTATGGTCTTTAAAATAAAATTCAAAGAAAAGAAAAATGAATACCCTTTCTTTCATTGCTGTGCCACTGCAGCATGGGAGACAACAATTTATGCCAACTCCTCTCACTTTGTTATAGCATTTGTTGGGGTTTAGGGCCAAATACCAGCCAGAGAAGACACACCATAGCAGTAATGGTTGTAGTCAGAACAATTTCAAAATGCACTTTGCAAATACTGAAAAGCATTCTCCCTGTCTGAAAGAAGAAAAAAACGCCTGTGAAATCACCACTGTGTTACTCAGATCAAAATGAGCACATATTTTTATGTAGGCTTTGCTTACGACTGATTTTGCTTTCACTGGATCTGCTGGATGCCTACCCATGATTACAGGTCACCAGGAAGGGCAGAAGCCATTTTGACTTTCAGAGCCTGGGTGATTTGGCAAAATAGAGCTATTAGGTGGTGACTGTCTGTAACCAAGCCAATTTCAGTGCAGCTCTGGGAGCTCTACACTGACATGGACATAAGGAAACCACCCTGTCTTCTTGCAACACTTTTCTACCTATTAGCTAGACAATAAATTATTAGCAGTATTCTATTTCTTTGCATAGAGGTCAGATACCTAAAGCCAAGATGATGTTTAAAACCAGAACAGAGACTTCTTGGTTAAAGCACTAAAAATGTGAGCAAAATGAACATACCTTTACATCCACCATTGTAAAGGAATATGCAGGGCTGCCAGGGCTTCCATCACCTCCATGGTGTGGCTCTCCTGAAAAGAGGGGTGCTTAGTTGTAGGTGGTGCTAAAAGAGCCTTTCTGGGTGCTTGCATAGGAAAAGGATGGACGAGACAATCGATCTGCTTGGATTTAAAAAGACAGATTTATGAAGAATAATTGCCTTCTGACTTGGCAGACAAGTGTACTGCCTTGAAGGGACTCACAGCTGTGTCTTGTTCTCATGGAGTTAACTGAGCTTAGAAAAAAACATTTGATCTATTCTTCCTGCCTTAATTCAGCATAACTGAGAACCTCCCAGGATATTTCTATTTGAATTGCAGCAGGCTTTCCATTTTGATGTGTTGGCAGTGCATATCTGTCACACTGATGGAATTTTCTACATGGGAAGTATCACCAACACTTACAGTAGACAGTAGCATATACATCACCCAAATGGCTGACTGTGTGTTGTAGGAAAAGCAAGATGGGCTACCTTAGACTATTAATGCAGGTTGCCTTGAGCAACACGAGTTCTGCAGCCAGAATCCCAGATTTTGTACCATTTCTGAGCTAGATTGACAGCTGGCATTTAGCTTCATTTAAAGATAAGCCACAAATTAAGTACATAGCAAATAGATCAGGCAGCAGCACCACTCATGTTCATAACAACCTTCCAAACTTCATCTATCATTTCTTGCAACTCTGTGCAAAGATGTCTGGCTCCCACCTTTTAAAAATACAGATTTTTCATTTTTAAATTTCATATTTGCTCAGTACTTGAACACAGCTGGAAAATTCCTGCATAACCTTCTTCTTAGGGAAGAGGAGGAGGCAAAATCCTCTGCAGGAGATCTTGAAAAGTGACCACAGAATTAAATGAGTAATACAAAAACAGTGAGACTAGAAGAAGAAAGAAAAGTAAATTTCATCTCCAAACTGAAACTTTTTTTTCCTTCTCTCTTTATTTCTTTCTCTGGGCACAGTGTTGCTTCATTAGCCTATGTTGATGGTATCAGCACTGAAACCAGCATTTATAGAAATATGATGCAGCCAGCAGGAGAACCAGTTTGCAAACCCTCTCAAGTGTTACCTATCTGCCCTGACTCAGACTCCAAAGCTCATAATTTATGTTCTTTTACTTATATGAAGAACATGAGTAAAGTTCTAGAATCATATTTCCAAGGTAGATCATTAGTACTCAAAGAAAATGTCCCATGGAAACTGTCTTCAGGAAAGTGTTACTTTGGGATGAATCCTAAATTCTCTGTGTGTGTTGACCTCATTAGTTCTTCACTGAAAATGTGTCTCAAGGCTGGTTTCTTTAACGCAGACCTTTGCAAGGCAAGAAAAAGCCCATAGTGCTACACACAATATTTGTAAGGCTCTGTTGCCTTACAAACCAGACATTGCCCAGGTCCATGCTAGGACTCTGGTCATGCCAGCTTCTCCCTCCACTCTGCAGGAAGGAAACCCTGAGCTCGGTCCCAGCTGGGGGCTGACACTGAAGGGGACAGGGCCAAGGAACTGCCCCGTTTTAGTCTCAGTCCAAGTGCAGGTGAGACAGCACTCAATATGAAATTTGCATTAATATATTGTTAACATTAAATTGTTGCGTTGAGTGTTTCTGCTAAATCCAGTATTTGAGTGTTTTAGAACCTACCCAGTTTTAAAAGTAAGACCCCACACACTTCTTTGTATTGCTATGGTGATCAAAAAGGACAGTTTAGGCCATCTCTGCCAGAAAAGCATTGCCCTGGAGGGAAACTTTTCAGTCTTGCTTGAAATATCTGTTCATTTCCCTAAATGAGAGGCCATCCAAAGGTCTGTTTCATGACCTGCATATTCAATTTCTTCTGGCACTTACAAGACATGCATATACTAAATGCATGCAGATCTCAAACAAGGCTTCAGGAAAAATTTCCAAATGAGTAAATTCAATTAACTGAGTTTGCTCTTACAAAATCATTGTTTTTTTAACAGTCTACAAACAACCGTTGAATGACCATGGGATGGTTTGTATTGCATCCCATCAAGGTGGACAAACTCAGGATGTAATTGGCAGCACAGGAGAGGTTCCTTCCCTGTAGGAATGTCACAACTGCACTCCAGAGAGGTCTGAGAGCCACCAACCCCTCAGTGCTGCTCTGGGGGCCTGCTGAAACTGCTCAGTGGTCTCCTGGCCCTCATTCCCCAAGAAAGGTGCACCTGATCTCCCTGCAAGGTGAATCACCTTCCACAAAAGCCTCCTCAGCTGGGTTTGAGAGCACTGATCTCGTATTGGAAATGTATTGCTCTTGCACATGTTACCTCCAAAAAATACTTTACAGAGATTCAAGGCTACCCCTTCAAACCAAGCCTGCATCAGTCATTTACAAATGAAATACCACTGCTCACATCTCCCTGGCACTGAATGGAAGCACAAAGCACTCCACACCCCCCCCATCCTCCTTCCTTCATGACTCAGCTGCATCCCTCACTTCTTTGCCAGCTTTTCACTTCTCCCAGCCAAGGTATCACACTCAGTCTGTGCTCCAACTGCAGGACTGTCACTTTCCTGTCATCAATGCCCTGTGTCTACCCACTAATTTTAATACCTGCCTTGTCCTTTAATTATGTCTCTGCATCAACCCTGCTCAAATGCTGTCAACCCTTCACAGTCCTTTCCTCGAGGAGAAAAGCAGACCCTTAGCCCAGATGGCAATAAGTGCTAGGGTTCAGCATATATGGGGAATGGATCACTTCAGGTTTAGCAACACACAGAGCTCTATTTTCTGCTGTCAGGGTTAATACAAAAGGTATTAAATTCAGTATATCCTGTCTACTGTACTTCCCTCCCTCAAAGTGTCACGCATCCTGCAGTATGATGTGCTCTGCCAATCTGTCCCAGTTCTCTTGATGAAGCTTGGAAAAGCAATTCATTCCTTAGCTGATATTATACAAGATATTAGAGTGTTCTGAAACATGTCTGCCAGCATTTTGATGGTATTGTTCAAATGCTATCACTAGAGATTAATCTGCTTAATATGGCAGCAGTGTTCCTCTGTGGTGACTTGTCCCACACAGTGGCTGGGAGACCTTGTACTGAAATGTCTCAGCACTTTTCTGCTTTCTCTGATGCACTAGCCCATCATCTCTTGTGTGTATGAGGCATCTCAATCACCTCTGTGCTCCACCCCAAAGCAGTCCTTACCCCACTGGGCTGCTTTGTTCTGTGAGTCCCTTCAAACTCAGCTCATGGAGCTGACAGCAAAGCTTTACCTTCTATGTAGGAGGACATTCACATTTTACTTGTTATTTCCAGTGCATTTGTTGGGGAACATGCTGAAGAAACTCACCCATCCTGAACTGGATCTTAGAAAGTCATATATTCCATTGATGACAAACCCACCTGCCTCCCCACTGTCTTCTCTTGCTTCATATCCCAGCTTCTTACTGTGCTTTTTTGCCCTGCTCCTATTCCTACCATCCAGATTACCCTGTCTATCTCTACATCTGCTCTCCACTCGCTTGTCTGTCTCCACCTGCTTTTCACAGCTTTGCTTTATGCATCCATATGCCTGAACTGCAAGTGTGGCGTTCCTTCATCCTTGGCTCCAATGCCCGATTACAGAGGAAGAGTTCCCGAGATTATGTTGGGCTGCAGCCTTAAGTCTGGAGACGAAATCACCTGAGAATTTACCCTCAGCACCATACATCTAAAGTGTAAGTGAAATAGAGATTTTTTTTTTTTTTCAGAGGTTTATGTCTTGGCCAGATTTGAGGAGAGAGAAAAATGAAAACCGATCCAGTTGCAAATCAAACCCTCCTACTGAGCTTCATTTCCTGCTCCAAAATGAGGCACTGCAGTTCAGGCTAAAGAGCTCAAAGAATTCTGACTTAAGGAAATTAAACTGGTTTGTGTCAGGCTTTTTCCAAATTTGATAGATCAAATTTGCTGAAGCTTGAAAAGCCACCAACCTCTGGGATAGGTAGTATAATATGTCATTAATTTGGATTCAATCTTATTTGATAAGGCAGAATCAACTGAAAATAGGAGTTGAGAATGGAAATTGTTTAGTAATTCTAAATTCACACAGCTGTGAAAGTTTAAATGTTTTTCTCCTCCAAGAGTCTGGAAGACAGAGAAAAGGTAATAAAATACAAGTTACTAGTGATAATATTCATATTTAGTACGAATAAAAGATTAGACACTAAACAAGGTTTATGTCAAGTGCCATTAAAAAAAAGTCAAATTTTTGTGCCAGTAGTCATTTTTAGCCCCTTTAAAATGCTCAGTTACTTTTTTTCTGGAAGTAAAAAATGCAAGATTAAGTTAGAAGCTGATGGAAGACCTTCCATGGACATGTGCTACAGCTCCAGGATCCCATGCTCAGTTACCCACAAGAGATGTTTCTCTGTATTACCCTGCACCATACTGCAGAACATGAGATTTTCAAGTAATTTGGGTCTTTCATGGCTTTAGTTTACCCCCATTTAAAGGGTGTTCTGGCCTCAAAGCAAAGCTGACATTTGTTCTCATTTGTTGATGGCAATTATGTGTTCACCCGGTATTCAACAGAGAAGACACCCAAAAGTTGCCTTCTCTGAATGTTACAACAGTATGAATCAACAATATCACTGCTCTGTCACCAGCACAGCTTTTCCCATCTCCATGGTTCAGATAAAGCAGGTGCCATTAGTCCCTCTCCAGCAGCAGCAATAGCTGCACTTTCTGGCTCCATTCCCACCCCAACCCCAACACACAGGATGCTTTTCCCAACCCAGTCCTCTTTCACATGTGCAGGCAGAGACAATGGTCTCTGGACAAGAGCGGGAGCTCTGTCTTCCACTCAGTGAGTACCTGCAGCTCCTCTCCAGAGGAGGCTGGGGCACTGGCTTTTCTGGATTTGGGGATCTGCTCTACCCATCCGTCTACGGTAAATGAAGAAAACCCAATACCTCTGGGTTAGGGATCTGCTGGACCTTCCTTCAGCTCTTTATGCAAACCTTTCTCCTTGAAGATCACAAGTTGCTGGACCCTCTATGCACAGCACAGTCCCTGGGCAGGCAGCTTCATCCCACCACCCTCATCCTCAGCCACACACGCTTTCTCCAGCTGCTGTCACAGCCTTGGACAGGACTCCAGCACTGCAGAGGCCCCTTTGCCACACCACCTTCACAACGTCATCCTTACTGCCATCACTGTGTCGAGGTGTTGCTGTCTCTGACAAGAAACCCTTGCAAACACCCACCTTCAAACAGCCAAGCAGGGCCAGCCACAGACGGCCTCCTGCAGACCCTCACAGAGTTATAAAACTCCCACAGCGTGCCCACAATGCCTATGCAGCACATTAGCCACATCTTCCACTGCACAAAATTTTAACACAGAGAGCCAGAGAGCATCTTCAGTCATTTACCACAAAGAATGACACAAAATTCAAAGAGAAAATACAGCTGTGAGTTTCAGTAACTCAAAAGAAAATATGCTCTTTCAAGACTCCATACATATATCTTCTCACATTATGTAAAATTAATTTCCGTATCAGACAAAGCCAAAGAATTATTAGGATGAAAGGTCACTTAAAATGATCTGTGTTACTGATTTTATCAGCCACTACTTACAGCTTTAAAAAAGTCAATGCCATCTAATAGTGTCCATATTTCATCTGTTGGGAAATCTAATACTCTCAGAAAGGAAGCAATATCAGACTGCATGGTCAGTCTTATGTGGAAATACAATTCTGAGAAACAATAAGAGAAAGAAAATCATGGAACCTAGATAATATGCTGCATTTATACACAGAAGGGGAGAAGAGGAAAGAGAGAAGAAACAAAATTATTGTGATGAATAGTGAGAACATCTTGCAAATAATGCAGATGCCAACATAAGATATCCTTTATTTCTGGAGTTGGTAATGAAAGAGATGAAGATTACTGCAATGTCACTCCAATACTATGAGAGCGCTGTCAATCCTGTCAATAATCCCAGTTACAGAGCAGCGTGTGTATGCAGAAGGTATTGGCTTCTGAAATTCAGGAGTGCAACAGTAGATGTCCCATATTAGCATCTCTTTTTTCCAAATTTTATGTTGTGCACCTCCACCCATAGGCTGCTGTTGACCCTATGGTAGCATCCAGATGCCCTGACTCAGGGTGCTGTTGTGTGGGAAGCTGCAGTTTCAGCTGGCAAAGGCTGTGGCTGCTCCCAGCAGGTACCAGCACGGGGGTGGAGGGCAGGCAGGGACACACGGTGCCCAGGCAGCAAGAGAATCCTGAAAAAAGAGCATGTCTTTTCTTCATTCAACCATACTCATAAATGTAAGGAAACCTAACTAGAATTATCTAGTAGCCATGAAAATCTCACTCCAAGGGATAATCTTACCTCGCAATTGGCAGCATTTGTGGCAGAGCTTGCTTCCTCCCTCACCTAGTCCAAGGCATGGTCATGCACATTTCCATTAACTGTATCAAGTGGCAATAAAAGCAGAGTAAAAGAAGTGCTTCTGCCTCCTGTCAGAAGGAATGCAACTACGGCACATCAGGGCATCATACATGGAAAGACAGAGCATGTTTCTGCACTGAGACAGGTGAGCTCAGTACTGGGCACCGAGCTGCCTCAGTTACTGGCTCCCAGCTGCTGTGGCAGATTGTCCCCTTCAGCCTGGTCCCTTTGCTAGGAGCTGTCCCCTCCGTGCCACCAGCTGCCAGGGCTGGGAGAGCTGGGCACGGGAAGTGTTTCCAGGCTATCGAAGCTGTGATTCCACCTGTCCCCACGTTCATTCACACATCCTCATGCCCTTGCATTAATTATCCAGTTATCCCTTTCTGCCTGGTGGGCATTGCCCCCAGGGAAGAGCAAGGTCCTTTCTGAACTGCTCCAAGCCACCCAGACATGCAGAACCTGCACAGAAGTCTAGGCCTTACCTCTTATTTTATCCCATGCCATTACTTGCTCCTGTTTTGCATTAAGAGATTTTTTTTTTCTCCTCCTCATTTCATTTTTATAAAATATTATCTTTGTCAGTGTTCTGCTGCCTGAGCTCTGCATTAACTCGGGGGGCAATGCTACCAACACAACCAACAATGCTACCAACGCTTGTTTTGAAGCTGGTAACAGCATTACTAGTGTTTTGCTTTGGCAAGTTTAGTGCATGAGATTTCAGCATTTTACACCCTTTCTTTACATTGTAGTTCTAGTCACATTTTCTTTGCTTAAAAGGTGGGGTGTTTTTTGGTTTTACATGTTCAATCTGCTTTTTAAGAGAAGCTCCATCTCCTCGATCTGGTCTATCCACAAAAATACCACAGTCAAAAGAAACCTGCCTGATTGTACAACATCACTGATCTGGGGTGAGAACATCTGCTCTCAAGTTCTGCCTCAAATCAGCAACTGAGATACTATCTCCCTAATCAGGCAATCTCTTATATTTTGCTTTAAAAAGCTATATGTGACAAAAACAAGTCAGCTGACTCCCTGAAACTTTTAAATTATTGTCTACATATGCATCTTATCAAATCTGAATGCTTACCACAGTGCCTTGTTATCCCAACTTAAATCTAGTTAGGAATGTTATTCACAATTGTTATTTAAATAGGAATCCACTCCTAGAATTACCTGTCTGATCAGGACTTCTGTTCAGTGGATGAATTTCATGGTCTTGCAGAATTAGGCCTTACATTATCACAATTATGTGCAGAAATTGCATGACCTTGTTTTGTATTTCCCTGACATGAAATTTTGTGTTTCCCATTAGCTCCAGATTTTTATCTGATAGCACAGTGGTAATTTCTTCCTGAATGCCAAATATAGTGTACTTGGCAATCACAGACTCAAAAAAGAAGCAATTATTTTGCTTACAATGCTTTATGAATTAAGTTCATGAAGGTTGAGACAGAGGTGTCATCTATTCTTCATATAATCTGGTATTTGCATGTTGACTGAATCCTCCTCCAGGAAGGCCACCCTGTTTAGCTCATCAGAGAAGAAGCAAGAAAGTTAATTCATACTTCAAAGGGGGTAGATGAAAAAGGGCAGCCATTACGAAAACGAACAATTACCAACACGAACAATTACCACATTTCTTTTATATTAAAGGCAAAACACACACATGCATAAACAAGGCCAGGCCATGGCTGCTGTCAATGGGCCTCCTTTGCATGGGTTTATGTGGATTTGTTCTGGCTGGGAATCAGATCGGTGCTGAAAGAGTCCAGGAGGAGCCCATGGAAATGAAGGAAGCTCTCAGTGCCAGACCTCACCTGACAGAAGCTGCAGCATTTGATGGCCATTTGCATGGCACTACCAAGGTCCCTAAAAATCAAAACTTGCCCAAGTTCAGGGTGTCAGAGACATTATCAAGGAGGGAATACCTGGTTTGTTCCAAATCAGGAGATCTCTGCTGTCAATGACTAAATTTAGCTGGAATAGCTGCTAAATTGCATCAAGATTTAGCCAGAATATACTCAGGTACCCAGCCATTTGCCTTTATTTTAATCTATTGCCATAAACAAATATTGAGTGTGACTCTGGCTCTAGTGGTATCTTGCTCAGAGACTTGGAAGCAAGATCACGAGATTAGGACACCTACAGTGGCAGCTGCTCTCTCCTAAAGGGTGGACTCTGGCCACCTGCAATTTTCATCAGTTTCCGTAGGTTCTGTCAGCTGCAGATTGAAACAAATCAATTTTATTCTTATCTTGAATAAGTTACTTAAATTTAAAACCCAAATCATTATTATTTTCTAGCATTCACCAGGATACAACATTTTAAAACTTAATAAAAGATTGAGATACGTGAGGTAATATCTGAGGACTGGTGGATAAACTTTATCTGCACGTCTGGCTTACAAATTTGTAGTGTAGCTCATAATTTCCTGCTTTAAAATGTAAGTTGAAGATTTGTTCTTTGCATGTGTTTTTTTCCCTAGGTAATTTTTTGTTTTGTCTAAAAATACAGATACAAAGCACAACAGCAACCTAAAAACAAAAAACAAACAGCAATGATATTGGTTGTATAGTCCTTAAATCCTTAATGAAAAATGATTGCTATTGAAAAAGTTTCTTATTTAATAAATTAGGCATTTTCTCTGGTAAATTAATTGACCTGGCCATCAGTAACCACAGGGTCAGCCAAGACATTGAAACCATTAAAACAGCTCTCCTCACATCCCACTTCTGTAAGAATGCAGAAAAATCACACTCATTTTTTCCTATTTTGAAACAGTTTTTCAGCTTTCAATTAATTTGTTTTGAGGTCAACTAGATGAACTTGCTGGAAAAAAACCCACTGCTGAATTCCTGCTGAGATGAAATGGCTGTAAAAGTTCTTATTTTGACAAAAAAATCCCCTTGTTTTAGATGCTTGTGAGGTGGCTTTTATGAGCTTTATGGTCTTACTTTTTCTAGTTTTGAAAATAGGCAATATCATTCTTAAATAGTTTATTTAATTTATATTAGCTTAAATTCTCAGCTATTAAAACAAGTTCTGCCCTAATACACTTTTCATAATTTCATATCTCAAAACAGATCTTTGTTTCATTATTTGCTTCTTTAAAAAATCTGATTTAAATAAATATATTCTGTTTTTTAAAAGCAACATAATTTTCTATAATGGCAAATTAAATTCAGTGTAGATAAATAGACAAGAGAAGAACAGCTCTTGCTTTACTTCCATGATAGTGGTTTCTGAACAATCCATTACTACTCAGGAAAAGGATGCTAAAGTTATAATGGATGTAATGAGCTGTAAAGAGATGGAATAATGACATCAAAAAATGTTGCTGCTGACACAGAGTTATTTAGAACAAAAAAAGTTTTGAGGAATTTCAGAAGGACCTCATTGAGCAGTACTTGGGCAGCAAGCTGGTAGGTAGTTAATGGAAAAATACATAGTGACACAGATGGAAAAAAATCTAATCCTGCCTAAGATGAATTTTAAATTATTTTTTCCATATTGTTAATAGATGGGATAGTTTAGAAAAAAATCAGCACAGTCACAGTTAGAAGTAGTGATAATAAAAATAAGGAAAGAAGCAAAGAACAGTAAAGAAATTGTCCTTGTGGTGCTGGGGCCATGCAGAGAACATCTCCAGGTCACGGTGTGTGGGTCGGGGGCCCTTCATCTCCAGCAGCATTGATGAGCTGGGAGGGACACAGAGCAGGGCAAGGAAGGTTTGAGACACTGGTTGTCTTCAGGCCAGTGAGACAATAGATCAGAGGCACCACAGAGAGCTCCAGAGTTCAGGTGAGACAGAGAAGACATGGCAATATCAGAGAAGCAGGATGGCAATTTCTCAGCCTGTCTCTTATCAGTTTTATTTTATGCTCTCCAGCTGGACAAAATATTGAGAGTTCAGAAAATACCTGATTACACAATGTCTCTAGAGCTCCTTGCCACAGGTTACAAAAAGCTTGTGGGTGCAAAAAACAAGAATTACACAAATCTGGGGGAGGACAGGAGCCCACTGAAGAGTATCAACCTGGAGAAATACCACCTGTGCCTCTGAACAGATGGGAGGTGCAGATGGAAAGAAGGTGTGAACATGTTACCACACACTCACCCTCTTGCTTCACTCTTCTATAACTTTGAAAATAACCATGTTTCTGGGAAGGGCTGGATCATCACCTAGGCAGGTTTATGCACTTGAGCAATTCCTTGTGCCTGAAACTGTAACCTATATTATGCTATCATTTTTCATGTTTTACCAGGCAAATCCATTCTCTAAGTATGATACTGGCATCTTGCAGATACTGGTGACATCTCAGAAATTAAACAGGAAATACTTCTAATGGAGAAGCAAGCAATATTTACTTTTCATTTCTATTTAATATGTTTGATTCTGGTATTGCAGATAACAAAATCTGTGAAGGTGCTTAAGCATTTGCAATTGATGAATTATTTCAGAAAGTAATCAGAAAACAGAATATATTAGTCTGATTGCTGCAATAGGAAGAAAAGATTCAGTTATCAAATAAGTCATAAAACATTCAAGTATCCTTGACCACTGCCTGCCTCCCTCGCACAAAGCACATTTTAGTATCTCCATGGATCAGAAAATAACCCTGACACTCAGCATCCAAATGGGACCTCTACAGCTTGACTGGAGCTCTACCCACATATGGTATTTGAATTTTCAAACTGACAGCAACTTAGAAGGAACATAAACCACCCGAAACCCAACACTGCCTTTCACCTACCCAGGCATTACTATTACCCAAATGGACAGCAGTACATAAGAAGAGCTTTTAGCCATAGGGACATAACCCAGCAATATTACCATGGCTTTGCATCTTTAAATTAGTGAGCTATTTCTACACCTTACCACAACAAGCACTGGGACACTTTGCTGCTCAAGGATTTGCAGAGGTGTAAATGCAGCTGGAGACACAAGAAGAGCTTTCATATCTAGGTCTCATTATTTTTAAAGAATGTGATAACCTAGTCTTGATTGACGAAAGCGTTTTCACCCAGCCTCTCGGGACAGAGCGGCCAGCAGCAGCCCTGGCTGTCTCCAGCTGCACTGGAGGAGGGCTGGGACCCCTGCCAAAGCCTGCAGCTGTTCACTGGATGTGACAGGAGGGCTTGATGGGCAGAGGCCAGCTAAGGATGGCAAAGAGAGAGGGAAAGGGACAAAAAGGAGTGCCCTGGTCTCTCAATTTCTCCTGGTTCAACGCTTAATCACAACATTAACGATAACACCAGACTCATATTTAGCCCTTGTTTCATCAATTCTCAAGCACTTTGTGCAGAGGCAGAGCCATGTCTCCTCCAGCCCATCTTCTGCCAGTGCATTGCACCACCCTGCACCACCCAGGCATTCAGTGGCAGCCCAGCTTCACATCTTACTTTCTTAAAGACTTGTGCTAAGAGCATCTGCCAGGAACAAAACCAGTGTTTATCCAGCAGGTTTCAAGAGCCAAAAGGTTCCCAATTTAAATCTTCCCAAGTGTTTCTTTCCCCACAAAATTAGTGTTTTGCTGTCAGGGAAACAGACACTGAGCACTGATCTCTGCACTTGGTGTGAAAAACAAGAAGCACTTGCCTCAAAACAATTCAGATGAACTAGACTGTCCACCACTGGATGCAGTTCAGATGTTAATGATGTGAGGGTTGGCAGATGGGAAGAAAAACATTTCCTCCCCCATCTTTGCCATGAACTTGCTTTCCTGGCAGTTTGGGAAAGGGAGGTCCCAGGACAGTTGGGATGTGAGGGAGCTGGTGTATGTGGCCCCCAAGGAGAGCAGGAAAGGGATGTTCATGGCATATCCAGCTCCAGAACAGATATCAAACAGATGAATGATACCTCTGAAAGCTGCAGAGCAGCCAGACTGTGAAGGGGTTTCCCAGGTAGCCCAGAAAAGGATCATTCAGAGAAGCCTTTGCATGAAAGCAGATGACCCTAAAGAGTCCCTTTCTGTGGGACCATGCCATGAGAGCTGACCCAAACATGCAGATAACCCCAGCCCAGGGAAACTCCTTCCTGGCTCCAGACCAAGACAATGCCCCCTCCATTTTCTTAGTTAAATGTAAATGGCAGAATCCATCAAACTAAACCCTTAACCAGATAAAGGTAATTTATCTCCCAAGAGTACTGTGCACATACTGTGCATATAGTGAAAACAGATGCTATTTACATTATTGGTAAAAACCTGATCATTGTCAACAAACCTGATGAGCAAAAAAGACCCCAAGCAACTTAAATACTACAGGTAGAGAAAATGCTTTTCTGGGGATATTTTTGAAAATGCTGGTGCTGTAGAAACAAGGCCCTTGTCCAGGAGCCTTCAGCCTCTGTCCTGTTGCCAGTGAAACATTCCCACCTTTGAAAGAATTTCAAGCAGCCATGATCAACCCTGCCACCAGCCGTGGCTGAGAATGGATGCTTGGGAACCATCTCCAAACCTGGCTGAAAGCCAGCATGGGGTGCAGTGGAGCCAATGGATTTGACTGTTCTTCATCTTGCAGAATTGGACTCCCACTGGCAGTGCATTTGATAGATTGCCAACAAAAGTGGAGACATCCCAGCGAATTATGATCTCTGTAAATCATTTGAATTCCAAAAGACCTGCTTCTTCCCAGTAGTGACAGTCAGCAATAAGAGGGTAGCTCTGAAATATTGAATGATTACAAATATTTTGATTCACAAAATTTCTGTCACCCAAAAGGGTCATTATAATTAAAATTACCATTAAATGTCAGTCTAGCCTATAGCACCGTAGTCTTGGTTTGCTCCCCACTTTAAAGCCCCAATGAAGTTCTTGAAGTAAGTAGTGATTCACGACCTTCATTTACTATTCTGTGCCAGAATTTCACTAGTAATTAATAGTACTACTGTAGCAGTGTCCTATTATACAAATTATTTCACATGCACAGAAGAACACACTTGCCAGCTTTAGCAAATAGGAAGCAAAGGCTGCACATCTCATAAACAGAGAAAATTTAAATCCAAATTCTTAAGTTACACTGAAGTTAATCAGAAATTATCACTGCAAATGGAGTCAGACTTCTAAAGTTATCTTTAGTGACACTGACCTACCTGACTTAGAAAAAAAAGTCTGTGTCAAAGATAGGAACTGAAGTCTCTGATTTAACTCCAAGGTTTTAGGGACTTGGCAGCACAAATCCACAGCACAAGAGGCACTTGGTGCTTATTTGACCAGAAAAGTTCACCCTTTCCTTCCTGGGGTAGAAGCTCCAGTGCTAGTCCCTGATGTTCCCATCTGCTGCTAGAGCAGCCAAACCCAGGATCTTTAATGATTTCATAGAAGCCGAAGGGACACCCAGGAGCTGGCCCAGGTTGACCATTCATTCCAAAGGCAGTCCTAAGGATCAAGCCAACATAGCCTGGCTTTCTAAATAACATAAGGAATCTGTTGCTTATGTGGAGAATAAGAATTTGGGAAAAAAATTATTTGCTTCCACTGAGGTTATTTTTGTATCCCAAGACCCAAAAAGAAGCCCTGTCACTTTCCAAGGATGGAGAAGAAATAAAAACAGAGAGATAGAGGAAAGAATTCAACATGTACAAGCTGGGGTAGGATGTAAAGACACCTCCAGGGAGGCAGAAGAGCCTGAGAACTTTGGGAGGGCCAGTGAGATTTTCAGTGTGGAACATCACAGGAGCACCCCTGAAGGACTCCCAATGGACATGGGAAAAGCCATTGAAGTTGCTACCATGACTGGCAGTGCTTTAGTGGGAGCAGTGCACATATGAATAGCACTGTATGAAAGGATATGGCCAGGATTTATCTCTGTTGGGAAGAAGTGAGGTGGAACCTGGTTAATTTGCATTAATTCAGGGACCTTCTATCTCTCACTATACCAATGCACGCACTACTAAACCGTTCACTGTGAATAAAACTTTTTTCATCCAAATTAAAAATAAAAAAATCCTGTAAACCTTCCATAGTTTGCTATATAAGAACCTGCCTATTTTATGATCCAATTAATTTTGGCAAGTGCTGAATTCAAGAGTTATGCTGATGTAGAAACCTTAACCAGTTTAATCTTCCTGTGAGTCGGAGGATCTTTGATACATAATGTCTACATTAAGAAGATTGGTATTATATTTTGCCTCTCAACTTAATTAAAGTCTCTTTTTATGAAATGCTGCATTTGCAACTGCTTTCCCCTTCCTGAAATGAGCCATCTTGTCTGGTACAGTAATTACAACAACATCACTGAATCTGTATTTATAAGCTGTTTTTAAAATAGCTCCATTTCTGAGTAAAGACTAAAGATGTTGGTGGGTAGAAATGCTAATAAGATGGGTCTCTGTGGCTACATTCAGCCATGGATCACACAGAACACCCCTTAACAGGAACAGAAACTGTACACCACCAAAGGATGACACCCCCAAAGTTTGCATTAGAACCACGTTGCCCTCAGCCCTGCCAAGCAGCCACCGTCCCCAGAAGCACAATAGGATACAGCCCACCACGTTTTTCCAGATGGAAGTTACAGTTAAAATCCATCAGTTCAAGCTGGGAAGTGAATGAGCTGCACTGGTGAGACCCTCCAGGGCTGAGCACCCATGCCAGGTCTGCAACTGACTGATAGCACATCCACAAATTACTTACTTCATCTCCTTGTGCAAGACTTTCCTCTCCAGTATTTGCCTCATATTTCATTATATGAGGAAACTGAAGACATTTTCTTGTGGAAGACAGTGAACTAGTTTTCCGAACCTGCAAGCTACACCCACAAACAACTGTTGACATTAAGAAAGCATTGTGCCTTTAAAATGTCATTCTGGAAGTCTGAAGATTTCCATTTCAATGTTTCAGAGAATTTAATAAAGGAAAAATTAGTTTAAAAAGGAGCAGCACATTTTAGGTGAAAGCTTTTGACCCAGTTCTGCTCTAAGAAAATTTAAATTGGTTGTCTTCATCAGTTTCTCAAGTTTAGGCAGGTTACAAAAAACCTCAGGATTCCAAAGAGACCAACAGAACACATTACAAAATCTTTAATGTAAAGAAGCAAGAATTTGTCTGACATAAATCTGCAGCTGTCAGATTCAACTGACATGGATGGAAAAAAATGATCAATGCTTAGAGAAATTGTTTTAAAAATAATTTAAAATTCCCCAACCAAATAGTTGAGGAAGAAAATTTATTCCCTTTCTGCAAAAACTGTTGTTGGCCTGCAGTAACTGAAACAAAACCTAGATATCCTGAATTATCTTTAACTGGCTCAGCATTATGAGGCCTTTAACAGAATGCTAACTGCTCACCCCTCAGCCACAGACACATACACATGTATGGAAGACTTTTCATCTTCTTTGATGCAGTATTGCAAGTGAGGAGGGTAGAAATGCCTGGAATTTCAACCCTGCCATCTCAGATCAGCACCAGACTGTAGCATCACCCCAGTGAGGAAAGAGAAAGGAACATTTATAACAGAATCACTGTCAGAATTGAAACCGGAGTCACCTCAAGCCATGAACTGGGTTTGTTATGGTTTCCAATTATCATTTTAATTATTCTTCCACATCTCTTTTCCATATTTCCAGGACTGCAACTGCTCTGTTCTTTAAGAAAAATGTTTTCAAAAGGAGTCCAGATGACCACAGTAACCACTCATATACAGGAATGTCAGCTCAGATTTGTACAAGAATGCCAACTTCTATTAAGTGCAGTACATTTAAGAGCTGAAATCCTGCTGAAGATGGCAAAATGAGGAGCTTTACTGAGCAGGATTGGGTCCCAGAAGGTTTTAGTAATACATGGAAATGGATATTCAGCAAAAGCAATGGAGAAAGCCCAAAATACGGTGTTCCTCTGGGAGATTTTGTCTAGGCTTTGTTTCCCTTCCTTTCCTTATTATTAAATGGTTCAAGGAAGACCCAACACAGGTTTTTCAGAAAACACCCTTCATACAGACCCAAGTAGAATCTTGTCCACTGAGCTGACAACCTGCATCTTCAATAGATAATCCTTTTTGCCTTTTTGCTCTGCACAGTGACCCAGCACATGCAGTGGTCAGGAGTGCAAAGGACACCCTCAGTGTGCCGAACAAGTTGAGATGCTTTAGGACATATTGTGCTTGGCATGGCAAAATAACATGGAAGGACCTAGAGGGAAAAAAACCTCTCCATAATGCCTCAGCATGCTGCCTGATACAACATGAAAACTTGGACACTGGAAAATAATTTTCTAAAATATGCAATGATGAAATATGTGAATTTGGCCCAAGTTTTTAGAAACTTTGCTCATTCTGGCCAACTTCCACTTGGTGTTCCTCAATGAACCATGAGAAACATCCCAGATTCCCAGTGACAGAGCATTATGACCACAGGGCACCCATGCAGAATATGTACACCAGAACAGAGTCCTTTTCACCAAGGCACAGTGAAACCATTCCCTGTCCCAGCTCAAAGCAGCCGTGCTCTGCTGCTCTGCATCTCTCTGCTATAGCTAAATGGTATGTGGAGTGAAACCCCGCAGTGGCAAAGCCCTGATTCACCACAAAACACTACAAACTAAAAGGTGCATCTCAAAACCAATAAGAGAGTGAAAACTCAGACTTTTTTTCACATGCAAAACAAGACTGTATGTAGAAAAAAATCAACTTTCAGGTAAGATGTCTGCCAGTATTTTCCTTGCCATCCATGACCTTGCAGGGCAGATGATTAGAGGAATGGAGCACCTCTCCTATAAAGAAAGGCTGAAAGAGTTGTGATTGTTCAGCCTGAAGAGAAGGTCCTGGTGTGACCTTACAGCAGCCTTCCAAAACCCAAAGGGGGTCTACAAGGGAATTGGAGGTCTTTTTAAAAGGGCATGCAGTGACAGGACAAGAGGGAATGGCTTCAGACTGAAAGAGAGTAGGTTTAGGTTGGATATTGGGAAGAAATCCTTTACTGTGGAGGTGATGAGGCACTGGAACAGGTTGCCCAGAAAAGTTGTGGATGCCCCATTCCTGGTCAAGTTCAAGACCAGGTTGGATGAGGCTTAGAGCAGTGTGGTCCAGTGAAAGGTGCCCTTGCCCCTGGCAGGGGGGTTGTATATGTGTAATCTTCCAATCCAGGCTGTTCTGTGTTTCTTTGGCTCTATCCCAGCCTCTGGGCTAAACTTTGGTCTCCTCATCAAGGCTCTTAGTTTGCAGCATGTCCTGTGCAGTCCCTCTGGGCCCTAACAAGAAGTCTCTCTTCTCTGAATCCAGTTGGAAGTGTGTTTATCTCAGTAGTTCCCAGTCTCTTTGGCCCCTCCTGGCTCTCTGTGAGGCTGTGCTGAAAACATGCCTTCCTTCCCTGGTGCAGGCATGCAGTCCTTTTTCAAAATACAGTCCCCAGCTCACCCAGGATGAGCAGCCAGAAGAAGGCAACCAGGGGGGTATTCCTGGTGCCTAGTTTTGCCCTGCTGACAGCACACAGACCTGAGCGCATGGAGATACAAATCAGAGAGCACCTGCACATTCCCTGCCCGTGGCCGAGCTCTCAGGAACAGGGAGCCGGCTCTCCCTGCCTGCCATCTGACAGCAGAAATGCTTTTTAGACAGGTTTCTATGGGAACAAGCCTTAATGCTTCCACACTTTCTTCTTGTCTCCTTCTAATAACTTCTGAACCCTTTGGCTCATCCCAGCCAGAAGTTGACAGAAGAAGAGAAAAAATGCAGAGATATTCTAGTTCCTCAAGTATCATAAGCACAAGGGCTGAGCAAGTAGTGGAGAGAGAAAACATGCTGTAAGTGCCTTGACAAATGGAAAAGCTGTAGTCCAAGGCACAGCTCAATACCAGCTACATGAGCCTTTTTATGAGGTTCCTCTGTTCCCTAAGGATAAGACATCCACTGGGCCAGGGGGCAGCTGTCAGAGAAGCACACTGGAAACTAGGCTTCATCTGTACCTGTGCACACAGAATTGCTTGTTCCTTCTTATCATCCAGTAGGTAGAAATAGAAATAGTACTTGATTCTGGAAATCCTGAGGGATGAAAGATCAGTCTGATTGTCACACACTGCTGGACAGAGTTTCTCCTCTGTTTTTAACCCCTGCTTTTCCTCAGGATTTTTTATTCACATTTTAAAATTCTGTTTTCTCTATCAGTATGAACATTTGCAAGCAAACTTGCATACACACTTTCTTTTGCTATAATTATATAATCAAATGATTAAAACTGGTAACAATGGGATGAAAATCTATATGTTGTTCCCATTCCTGTATTGTAAACCTAGCTCCAGCTGATTCGGAAGTCTTATCTTAGTCTGTAATGGGCTTAGAATTGCAGTTCTGCTGTATAAGGTTCAGCAGTATTCACAGTTATGGCTTTGGAAATTGCAGAATTTAATCCCAAATGAAATAAATGTCATTAGAAACTGCTGTAGAAATAAATTTGACTTCACACAAAGGTTTCTAATTTTACCAACAGATAAAATCTTATTTTTAGGTGAGTGAGCCATGTCATAAAGAAGCTAGAAGGTCATACTGAGGGCTTTTTTAAACTGTGTTGTTCACCTGGGGATGCTACAGAGGAATAAGGACGGGGTGTAAGTGGTGTTTTCCCCTATGGCAGGTTCTCAGCTGACAGAGCAACTAGAGCGTAACTGAACAAAGGCATAAAAGCTGCTCTAGGACCACTGAATATTCTGCCTGTCAGTATTTTAGTGTGCTTGAAATGAAGGATCCTTTCTCCATTAAGAGAAAAAATTACCAACGTGCTAAGCTAGAAGATTTGAGGCTTGACTGTGCTGTGAACTCCTCCTGTGCTGGCCGAATGAGAGCATCCAGAGGTGCCCAGAGCCACAGAAACTGCAGCAGGGACTGCCTACAGCCCCCTCCATTAGCAGCCTCAGGCAAAAAGACTTGCCTTTGGCTAGCAAGAGCCTAAACTGATGGCTTGTATTTTGCTGTGCTTCACTTTTCGACTGCTATTTGCACCACATAAGTTTCTGTACCAAGACGCTGCTGCCGAAGCCGCAGGTGAAGTGCTCAGAGCAGCCTCAGCAAGAGCCTTTCCAGCCCACACACCACAATTCATGTTCTTCATCTCAGTTGTGCCATGATTCACTCCTTCTCCTCTGCCCTCCCAAGAAATTGTGTTAAGTCCTGTTGTGTATCTTGCTAAACTGTGACATCCCAGTCAGGGCAGGCTTTTATTCTTGAGCCTTGAGAGCAACAATAACAGTTTACCAGGCATACACACTGTGCACAGCAAAAAAACAAAGACCCCAAAAGGTTCAATCATAAGAAACAAAACCCAGTATTTCCTTGTAAATTTTGCTATAACATTGTTACACTGGGTCACAGATGTTAGTCTCCTCCTGGCATCCTCTCTTCTCACAGTTCACATACAAACAATTCACTGAGTTCTTGAGAAATCAGCACAACATGAAACAGTATATATGAAATGTGATTTTTTTTTCCCCTTGGATTTACTAATTTCTATAATTTTATCAGAGGAATATCTCAAAACAGTCCCAGGTCTGTTTTTCCTTACCAGCTCATTTAAATTGTCTCTTGGGTACCCTAACCTACTTTCTGAGACTATACAACTGCCTTTCCTTGTAGCACTCTTGCTTTGCAAGTTTTCCCTTTAAAATAAGGTTGGGTATTTTACTCTCAACTACTTTGGCTTTTGTTATTTCCTGAAATAGTACTACACTCATTGAAATACACAATCTGTATCCTGCCTTATGTCACAACCTAAATAAAAAAAGCAGTAGGCTGGTATAAAAACATAGATGTATTACAGAGCAAAGCTGTCATTAGAGGGAGAGGCACTCAATTCTCCTGCAGTAACTCGGCAATGTTTTCTACTTCATAACCTTCCATAATGTCTCCATTGAAGGAGAAATAAAGCAGTACATTTTGACCTGAGAGTATTAAAGAGGTTTACATTGTTCTTACTTTGAAGATGGATGAAAGTGCCTAAACAGCTGTAATTCAGAAAAAACGACCTTGTAGCAGTGTTTTGCTGGGCTGATCGTCTTCCCCAGACTTTCATGACCTACTGTACAAGCATTTGTTCTGTCTACCCTCTAAGAATGCCTTTTCATTAGGCTTCAGTTTATTATGCTCTTGTCTTTCCCCTCAACCGTCTTTTGCCCAGATATTTTCATCCTTTGCAACTTCATATTTTGTCTCCTCTGGAAAACAAAATCAACTGTTATGTAGCTAGTAACAAAGATCAGGTATAAAATTTTCCCTTCCACAAGTCTAATCTCTTATGAGCCAGATAATCATCAAATTTTAAATTCTGTGGCATATGAAACAATTAGAAGAATCTTTAGTTGAAGTTTAGTTGTCAGTTGCTTTACACAACCAAGTTGCCCCTCTAAAGGAATGAGGTTTTAGTTTTGAGTAGCCAATGTCATGCAAAACAACACAGCCTTTTTAGCAACTACACTGTAGTAACTTGTGCATTAAGGATACATCCACCAGTAGAGTTTGTAGAGGTTTTCACACTCTACACACACGGCAAGCATTCCTTAACAGTGAACAAACCAAGGCCAACACTTGCCTTGTCCAAATTAAACTACATGACTAAAACAAGGTTATTGACAGTTTAGGATACGCTCATTGTTAGAAAGGTTTTGCCAATATTGGGAAAACAAACTGAGCATCTTGGTGAGATGGCAAGAATGTGAGGTCTAGTGACCCCTGCAACTTCATAAAAGAAAAATATAATATCTGGGGTGAGGATCAAGCAGAAAAGGGCAAGGAGGAGACAGGGGACATCTCACCCAGGGCCTACTGAGAGGTGAGCATTGTGATGGGCTGTGAGGCAATCACCATTCAGACAGTGGGAGTGACCCTCTTATGCAACAGGAGCACGTGTGTATTTGGATTCTGAGGGGCAGCAGAAATGTTAAACACTTAAGGAACTGTAGGGTATCTGCTATTTTCCAAATTTAACTAGCTGGTAGCACCTAGCTCTGTGGAGTCATCTTGTGCAGTCAGGACTCACAAATACTGGCACAAAATAAATACCACCACTTTGGAGGTGTAATAATGCTCAGTCATGAAGGATTTCAGGATTTACAAAGCAAAAATAACACTTAACTCAGTGGGAAAATTTTCTCATCCAGAATTTAGTGAAAGTGAACCAGGGACCCCAGGACTTGGAACAGCAGTTTTTAAGTAAACATGGATGTAGAAGGCCATGGAAATTCCTCCCTAGCCCTCAGTCTCACTGCAGAGAGGAGCTCAGAACAGGGATATACTGGGGAAAACTTGATTTTTAAGCTCCTCTAACCCTTTCAAGCCTTGCCTGAAGCCATTCCCTGGCTCAAAGACTATATATGGCTGTCAGCTGCCTGTTTTACAGTAAAGCTGTGTATTTTGGCACAGATATGCCACATCTGCATGTGCTGACAATTCTCTACTGCAGTGTATGCCCACAGAGCTCTTCCAAGGCCATGTCTGAGAAGGCTTCACTATCAGGACTGGTGTAATGTCCAACCTCTGCTTCTCTGGATGCACGATCCAAGCTCCACAGGACCTACTCTGAGGAGCTGGCAATTAACCTACCTCAGCTGGATGGTTGGAATTAGACCTTCTGCAAGAAAGAACACCTCCCTCTCACCATTTTATCTCCAGGTAGATGACAATATGATTTCTTTGCTTAGGAACTGGCCAGATTGTAGTTTTCAGCACCTGTATGGAGCCCATTCTCTCTCTGTAGTCTCTCAAATCCCTTTACATTTTGTCTGACCTTTTCATTTAGCAGCTTCCTAAGCAAGAGGCTTATTTTCCCTTTACTGTAACCTATAAGGAAAACTGACTTCAAATCTGCCAGCCAGGGGATCCAGGAGACAGGACTTAGAAACAAGCACCAAAGGAAGAGAAGCCAACGCCATCATTGAGAGCAGCTGAAAAAGATGGACATCTGTGTATGCACTAAACGAAAGGCAAGCCAAGGAGGAGACACCAGGATCCCAAAATCTCCACAGACTGTGGCAAGAAGGAGGGCTGACTGGTCACCAGGGCAATGCAATGGTTTGACAGGACATGTGGATAGCCTGGTCCAGAGGCAGTGTCCGCAGGTCTCTCTCAAACACCCTTACAAGTCTGCTGAGCCATGGCTCATTCTGCAGACTCATGACACAGCCAGGCAGGTGTGAGCACTGAGCTGGCAGGTGGGTCTGATACAGTCCTGGAAGTGTTCAGGGCCAGGTTGGATGGGCATCTGAGCAGCCTGCTCTAGTGGAAGTGTCCCTGCCCATGGCAGGGGGGTCACAACTGGATGATCTTTAAGGTGCCACGCAACCCAAACCATTCCATGTTTCTATGATATCATGCACCCACAAGGTTTGCAGCCCCAGCCTCTGTCTCCCTCTGTAACTCGTAGTAGTACATTGCTTTGGGATTGTTTTTGCAAGCTGCCTGAGCCAGCAGGCAGAGCTGGATGGTCCTTCTCTCACTGGCATAAGGATCTCTTCTTGCTGGTGGCCAACTAAATTATTTCTCTCCAACTTTGAGTAAAGAACCAGTTTAATCTCAAACACTGACTAAAACCCTATTTCGATCTTAGATTTTAAAATCACGTCAAGCTTTTGGAAAAAAAACCCCAGGCCTTCATTATCATGAAGTGGGGAGTTAATCAAAGGATGTTTTATATTTTCCAGGAAAGGAACCTCTGAAGCATATCCACTTAACTTGCTGGAATTTAAGGAACAATCTAATTAATTTGTGGCTTGTGGAAGAACTTGAGGCCTTACTGTAAATTCTTAAAGACCCTTTAAGGTGATTTAAATGTTACAAAAAGTACTGAGACACCACCCTTGGAGACTGAAAATACTTTATTTTCTGCAGAGGGACTCGAGTTGCCCTCTCAGCCTCAGTAAAGCAGCATGACTTGGACCAGCTAACCTGGGGCTGGAAGGCAGGTGTTACCCTACACTTGTTCATGGCTGAACAGGCCTTTACATGGACCCTTTTTCACACACACACACACACACACACACACACACACACACACACATTTGTCTTGAAGCTTGTCAAACTTCACTGGAAGACAAACTTTTCACTAAACTGCTATGCTGAATTAGGTCCTTGTGTGTGGCTTCTCTGCAGAGAAGAGTAAATGTCAGCAGTTACAGCTGTGATTCTCTGCCACGTAAATTGAAATAATACCAGAACTGAGCCAGAATGCCATCTGCAAGAGATGATAGAAAGGTAATAACAGCTTTGGCTTTCATCTTCAGAAGAGATGTAACTACTCAATGTTTTGAGGAGCAGCTGAGCTCACTTGGTCTGCTCAGCCTGGAGGAGACTGAGGGGAGACCTCATTGCAGTTATAACTTCCTCTTGAGGGGAAGAGGAGGAACAGACACTGATCTCTTCTCTGTAAGGACCAGTGACAGGACGTGAGGAAACAGTCTGAAATTGTGTCAAGGGAAGTTTAGGCTGGATATTATAAAAAGGTTCTTAATTCAGAGGGTTGGGCTCCCCAGGGAAGTGGTCACAGCACCAAACCTGAGAGAATTCAAGAAGCTCTTGCACAATGCTCTCAGGCAGATGGTGTGGTTTTTTGGGCTGTCCTGTGCAGGGCCAGGAGCTGGACTTGATAATGCTTGTGAGACCCTTCCAACTCAGAATAGTCTCAGAATATTCCGTGATTCCCAGAACTACCACTGAGCAGTAGTTAAAGCCATTCTGAAGGCTTCACTTTGAGAGCTGGGAATTCATGAGGGCACAATTTCCTTCCTGTGTTTGAGTACTTTACACCATATCTCATTTTTCTCCTCATATGAGCTGCCATCTCCCTCCCCAGTCACTGAGCTCCAGATATTCTGGCCCCTGGTTTTGGAGGGATCCATCGCATTGGATGGATGTGAAAACAGCTGGCTCTTCTGACTGAGTTGAAGGATGCCTCTTTGCTCTTTAGCAAGAGTAGGCAAAGGTGACTATAACACAGCAAAAACACAGCACTTCCTACTGTGCCTCTGCTTTAACTTTGAAATTCTACTTCATCCCTCACATCCTGCAGAATTTCTAAACCAGTTTCCTTGGAATCCATATGGGAGAACCCTAGTCTTTTCCCTAGTACAAGCTCTAGTTAGGGTCTGGTAAACGGTTTTGTCATTGTCAGCTGCCTGCACACCTTCCTGACATTGCCTGCCCGGACACCTGACTATACTACAGGAAACCTCTTTCCCTCCCTTCAATTCCCTCCAAACCTGGACTGGAAGGTGGTGTCCACTCACCACAGGTGTCCCCATCTACAGTGAGGGCAGCAGACCTAAGTTTTTGTATTCCCAAAGCAAACTCATTACTCCCAAAATTTGGAAAAGGAATGAAGGCAGCTTTAGGAAGAATTAGCATACCTCTTTGAGGGTCCTTCCCTCTCTCTGGAGTGGGCACATGGGAATTCAACACACAGTTCCCACAGACCATCTCCAAGAGTCAAGAACCTAAATACTCCTAAAAGTGCTCAGTAAGCACTTTAGTCGCACAATGCTCTGCTTTCAGCCTTGCAGGCAGTGCTTTTTGGACAATCTGTGCACATTATATGCAATACTGAATACTGAATACAGGGAGGAAAAAACCAGGTGATTTTATGACAGGAAGGCTGGCAGCAGAACTTCTGACTGCTACTACACTTCAGAGCTCTGAGTTTACTCATTTGCTTGAGCAAATCTGCATTAACTGCACTGAATAATTTATTTTTCCCCTTTACTTCACTCCTGTATTGATTCAAAGGGACATCTCACATGCCACGAACTTAGTATTGTTGCAACATAACCACATGTGAAGGAGTCAGAAGACTATTATTTGGCCTGATAATATTGTTTCCGTAAGAAAATTACAGTGGGGCATCAAAGGGAAAGGAATTACTCTGAATGGCACTTCATTAAATCTTTTTATTTCTTTAAGGAACAATGTTGTAGTGGATAGATGGAAAAACAGGCATGAGCTGGAGGTGAAGGCTAGAAATGGGAGAATCTACTTTAATTATAAAGAAGTGAAAGCTAGAAAATATTTAGCACAAAAAGGAGGTATATTTTTGTGAGGATTTCTGTATAATCCAAACCCACTTCCTCTCTTCACATTGACATGACATTCTAAACGAGCACTTTGGTTCAAACCAGAACATCACTGCCAGACCAGTTTGCCAGACCAGCCAGTGGGCTGATATCCCAGCAGCTCTGCACAAATCAGAAAAGCCAGTGGCTAAACTCCACTGGCAGAAACATATTGCAGCCCTTCTACTCCTGACTCATTAAGCAGCTGACATGCCACGTCAGGGAAGCATTTAACATCAGTTCCCACTTATAAAAGACCCACTCAAGAACTTTAAAGAGCACAAAGTCCTCAGCATCAAAGAGGAACCATAGTACAAATGCACATCAGAGAGGCTGTGACAGTAAGAGGACATAGCTCCACCAGCTTGAGCAAATGTCCCACACAGAGCATTCAGGCTTATGCCTCGCCCTGTGCTTTATTACAGAACTACCAAGAAGACAATCCAGACTCCTCCTGTCCTTGACTATGCCTCACAATATCACTCACTAAGAAGCATCAGTTCTCTTGCCAGAGCACAAGAGGAGCAGTGGGATCTGTCATGCACAGCCCGGGAAGGGGCACCCAGAGCCAGCGCTGCTGGGACCTGCCAGCTGATGCAGTCCCCGTCACACTCGTGCTACACCACCTGTGCCAGCAGGGAAAATGAGGATCCCTGGGCAGGTCTAGCCCCTTTAGCCTGCTGTGCAGACAAGTGCCAGCACGTGCCAACAGCGTGCTTTCAGGTGCAGCACACACAGCCTTGCACTGGAGAGCAAAGCATGACCTCACCCCAAAGGAGCCAGCTGTGCTCTCCAGCTCAGCTCTGCCAGAGGGTGCATCCCAGAGATTCTGTGCTGCTGCAGCAGCTGGGGCCAGTGGTCACTTCCAGGGGGCCTGGGGGTACACCAGCTCTGCTACTCAAGGTGTTTTTATGCAGCTATTCACAGAAATGTAGATTTTTGCATCAAAAAATGAAATTGTGGCAGATATGGGACTGTTCCTTATTGTTTTATAGAAAGGGTCCTGTCTTGCAGAGGAGTCCAGCTGGGCAAGCCTCTACAGCAGTGGGGACTTTCATGAACAGGGGCCAGGGCCGAGGTGGGGAGAGCTACACCCCTGCTGCTGAGAGCTGAGTGTGAACTCGCTCTCCAACCCAAAATGTTGCATGGACCATTCATCTGTAGCACCTTTAAATCTCTAGGGTGAAAACGAGGAACACCTCTTAAAATTAAAGCTGAACCATTGCTCTTAAGAGAGTGCATTTTTATAGCCCTGCATGCTAGAAAAGCACGTTAGAAAAGCATGCATGGCTATTGAAATGCAGCTATATTAATACATGCAATTGTACAAAGCTACAATTTATTAGTTTAAATGTCACTTAGTATATTTAATCAGTGTATAAGCTCTTTAAAGGGATAATACAAATTAATTTGACACCCTTCATCTGCAAAATCAATATTTTGCAGATTTATATAATCTGTCAAACTCTGTTAACACACAAGCAAAAAGGTCTCTCCATTGTCAAATTTCAAGACGAAATGAGAGGAGCAACTTCCATTAGTTCTGAGAAGTGGAGACAGGCAGGAGCTGAAGATAAAAATACCTAATCACTTCTAACCCAAAGATTTCTGAAACATATGGGCACTTTGAAAAGAAATTGTGAAGTCAGAATTGGAGAGCTAATATATGCCTCATTAAATGAATATTTTTTCTAATATTTCTTTATTCAACCTAATTTTCATGTCAAATTTTAGCACATATATTCAGATTTTCTAAATTTAATATGATACCAAGAAAGTACTCAGGTTATTGTGAAAAAGCTAACAGTACTCAGGAATAAAGTATCTGTCCATCATCCCTATGGTTTTGTATGTGCTTAGAGAAGGAAGAAAATCGTTGAAGAACTTAATATTGTGGTGAGTAAGCTTCACCTAAAACCCTGTCTGATTAAAGACATTTAACAGCCATCCAGCTGGACATGCCTCAACATTTCCACAAGTTCAAGTACTGAAAAACTTAATTCCCTTCTGTAATTTCAAGGGGTTGTCCTGCCAAGATGTTTGACTCAAGCTGTTGTGAATATAGGAGGACCAATTTTAAATTTCCTGCCACAATCCAGTGCTACATATAAGAAAAAGCAGAGAAATCTGAGGCAGCCTTCCACTGTTTCTGCAAGTCATTATTATTTTGTACATTCCCTTTGCTTTACAAAAAGATGCAAGAGTTTATGTCTTATATTACAATAGAATTATAATCTATCCCTTTGGCATACTCTTACACTTGACAGTCCATAATGAGCAAATTAGTAGGTAAAATTTGCATAAATTATATTATTCCTGTTTTTACAGGTCTGTATGAGATTTCGCAACTCAGAGAAGTGTAAATCTCCTCTCCTTTCGGGGGTGTACCTTCAGATGCTGCAACCACTACCAGTGTCATGGTCGCCATTTAGGTGGAGCTGTAATTTCAATGACTAGGAATATATAAATAACACTGGGATTCAAACCTAGATTGTGACTATTCTCCCAGTTCAGCACTTTCATCATTCCAGGCCAGGAGATCCTGGAGACAGTCCCCTGTACAGCCAACATCCAGGATGTGGTACAGGGACATGAATCAATAACACCTTCAGCTATCAAATGGTCGTGTTGTCATGGTCATCCTTACAGGCAGATGACCCACCCTGTAAAAATATTTTAGGTGTATCTCTTTGCCTTTTGGTGGCTGTTAAAATAATTTCTACATAAAGCTGATTTTAAATATACTGCATACATGCATACTGTTGTTTAAGGAAACAAAACAGCCATCAGCAACAATATCACAGACTGAGTCATTCAGAAATTAGTATTTCCTCTCCCAGGGGTGTATCAGTCATCTCAGATCTTTACTTCAGTCTGATCACATTCCTCGTCCTTCTAACAGCAGCCTTGGTGGACATTTGCCAGAACCTCTTCCCTAGTGTGTCTTGGACTTTTACCTCCCTTTCTCCTTCAGCCTTCATCCCAGATTCGTGGGGAGCTCCATCTGAAGGCTGTGCCACCATCCTGCTCCAGTCCCCTTAGCTGTGATGGAGGCACCTCAACCATCTCCATGTCCATGGGCTGCTCATCTGGGAGGAAAGTTTATTGCAGCTCCATTAGCACCCTCAGCAGAAGAAGAGGTTGCTGCCATTACTCAAGGACCTGTCCAATACAGAACCACTAAACCTTTGCAGTGGAAACACAAACATCTACTGACAGCAAGATTTTGCTGTTTGCACAGCCACAAATGGACCTCTTTAGTCATGTCCTACCTCTTGATGCAGGTAAACACGCACATTTCAGAAAACATTTCCCCCCAGGTGACATCTCCCATCTAAAACTACACCCTGAATTTTTTGTGGATGTGCAGTGCAGGAGAATCTGAGGTAAGTTCAAAATGGGAATGTGGTTTTTGGATTTTTTTCAAGCTCTTCTGTCCTTTATTAAAGGTTTGCTCAGGATGACATTAGAGAGGGAATCAAATTGCATCAAGTTGCACAGCATCATCATACTTTGCAGAAGGTGTTTTGATTGATCCTGCACTCCTGTGAATTATTTAAAACATGGACCAGGTACCACCTTACTGGGAAATAGTAACAAGAAAGAATACCCTCCCAAAAGGGAACAATTATTTTTAAATTATTTGAAATATTGGAAAAGTGAATTTTTACAACTGGAGACCTAAATAATGCATTTGTCAGAGTAATGCTGAAATGCATCAATGGGCAAGCCTGGCAAAAGCATTGCTTTACATCCTGGAGTCTTCCATCTCCTTAAGGATAAGCAGTTGCTTCTTGGCTGCTGTAGTTACCATGCAGCCACTTGCTGGTGATATCAGAGTGACAGATGTCTTGGTCCAGGCCAGGGATCCATGTGGAAATGGGCTTTCCTGTCTGCTCAGAGCCCCACAGGAACCTGTGGAGCTCGGCCAGACACAGATCACATAGCAAGGACGATGTTCAGTTTCCTCACAGCAAAAGAGCTACTAATGGGAGCATGGAAAAACTATTGTACAACATAGTGGGCAGCACTCACAACTTGGTAGCTGCCACTGAGTCTGTCTAAGACTCCTCTGTAAAGATTCCAGTTGCCTTAAATTCTCTGTTTGTGGAGTTGGACACACCACCCCCAATAGCTCTGTGCTCTGCTATTTCCCATTAATATTTCCACAGCTCACATGCCATGATCACAACCTTTGTTTGGGTCCTCTTTCATCCATGCACCCTATTTATTCTGAAGATCTGTCCTTAAATGGTCTTCTGTGGAAACCCAGGGCACCGGGAATATTTCTCTGTCTGCTCTGGGGTGCCCTGACCGCCAGGAGAGCACTGACTCTGACTCTCATTCATGGAGAAAGTTTCCTAGACTTCAAGATAGACTAGAATCCACAAAAGAGTGAAATAGATCATATGAAGTAGTGTAAGTGCATCACTTGGTGAGAAATTTACGTTTTGGGATTTTTAGTATGCTGTGGATGGAAGCAAGATGGAGGGCACAGGGTGCTGTCCTGGGTTTCTTCTTCATGCTTCTTCTTCCTCCTTCTTCTTGGGTTTGGGTGGCACTCTGTAACTGGGCAGAAAAGTCTGCATTGCAGGCTCTTTGGGATCAGTTATTGGGTTAAAAGGGAAAATAATCTAGGTGTCAGTTCTTAATTGGATAGTTTAGTCTTAAAAGACTTGTAACAAGAGATGGTTAGCCATTTTGTGCCTTCTAATGAAAAGCTGCTGAACTCACAGTAGTGAGACTCTTTTACTGATAAGAAATAATAAACACCTGAGTCCAAATATGAAACTACTGTCTCAAGTGCCTTCAATCCAGACCCAGAGAAACCAATAGTCTTCCACTCTTATTTATAGGTGATGCCAAAACCCAATTCATTAGCACACTGCACTTTGTGTGAAGATCATTATTGCAAACATTGCTGGGAGTTTTCCCACAGGGACAGGCCCCAGGGAAACTGCTCTAGCAAATTCCTGCTGCCAAAGCTTTCATCCTCACAGCATCCTCCCTCCCTGTAAGCCAGTTCCTCACAGACAGTGCAGTTGCTAAAGCAGCAGCAGTTCTGCTTGCCTGTCATTCCTCCCTGCAATACCACTTCATGCATGCACAGTGCAGGGGCACCTTACCCTGTTCCCCAGGTACAGGTAGCAGAACCCTTACTTTATACCTTATTCTGTCCATTCTCCTTTGTTTCAAAAGTTGTCTTCAAGTATTTTAGGCTACTGAAGTCAGACTAATGAAACCTATTCCACTAGCACTCACCAGCCTCAACAAATTATGTAATGAATGCTTAGGAAACCATCATACATTTCCAGCAAGGATGAGGAATCCGTATCAACAGAAAATTAGCTTTATTCTGCAACATTGTTTTGCCCACTGCACACAAGAGAGAGGGGCTAAAAGCAGGGTAGTTGTAAAGAGAGGTTAACTAGCAGGAAAAGGAGATTACCATTTGTCATGAGGAGTGAAAAAGGATGGTTCATTTTGCTCACCCTGGGCTGAGAATAAATATTATTGCACTTTCTAAATAAATACATCACAAAACAAGGCATAAAGAGAAGGAAAATGTTTTATATTGTAAATGTGTCACAAAAGTAAGTTATTACCAGTCCTGGAGACAGGGTGGCCAAGCTAAGGAGTATCCACTTCCGTATAAAGCAATTATTGTATTTAATAACGAGACACTATTGTTTGCTATAGGGAGAATCCCAGCTCAGTGCTACTGAAGTTGGAAACAAACTTTCAGAAAGTGTAGTTCCAAGCTTCTAAAATGGGAGCTTGCCCACCTCCCAAGGAGCATCCTGACTACCAGTCTCTGAACTCTCCATTCCCTCTGTGGGAGCATGGGACCCTGGGGAGTGAGGAGACAGCAGCACTAAACTCTGTGTCTAGTGCTGCCTGCCTCTGCTGGACGCAGCAGCAGCTCTGGAGTTTTCACTTACTCAGTAAAGCAAGTTCAGCCTCCTGATCAGTGCAATGTGTACACACACGGAGCAATCATCCTGTTCCTGGGCTGTCCAGCTCCTCCATTCACTTCCCTTGGCTGTCCCTCCTAAGGGGTACCTCCTCTCTTCCCTCCCTCTGGTAGCACTGCCAATTTCCCTCACTTTTCTTCTTTCCATGGCCTCTGCAGTTTACTTCTGCCCTCTGATACTGGGGTACAGGGCACCCCCTCTTTCCTGCCCCATGCCAGGTTCCTGCTCCCTCACTACACTGTGCCTTCTTGCAGCTCCAGTCTACCAGCAAAAGCTCAGAAGTTCCCCTGCCAAGGGAGCCTCTGCTGCAAATGCATCCTCCCAGAGTATAAAGCAAGGCTGCATCAGCTCGCTGTTGAACTGCAGGTTTTTGCCTGGGAAAGTCATTCAAACACCACAAACAACAAAGAGGCCGCCTGGGTACTGTGCCATTTTTGTAGTCCAGCCACACACTGAGCCCATTATTCCTGTTCTGTCCTCACTCATTAATGGTGATACTCCATCCCTGACCTCTTCACTGTTTCCTGTTGTGTACCTGTAGCCATCACATTTCCTCTCAGACAATCTTATTTAAGCTCAGGCTGCTGTGATCAATCCTGGATTTCTCGGCTTTTCCACCCAGGATTAATTTTCAGACAATTTTGTGGGTTTGCTGAGTGCTGAATTCCCTCCAATTTTGTCTACTGGAGACAACAGAATTGTTTATCAAGGTGGACAGCAGTACTGTCTTTCACACATGCTAAATCCCAGTCCCCCCTTAAAACAAACAATTTGGCAGCATGGGTGGCATATGTTTGCTTTGGATCCATCTTTCACTCCCAGTCTCTCAATCTCTGATGCCTCCTTCCCCATCTCTGTCTCAATTTCTCCTAATTAGTAGTCCTTGTGCATAAAATTTTCTCAAAATAATTATTTGCACCAGTTGTCTGATTGTCATTTGAAGGCTTGTTTTGATGTCCTGTCAGATGTATCAAGATGACCTCAAATGAGGGCAGCATGTGTGGAAATGCAGAAATTACCATTGCAATGGGGTGTGAGGATAAGTGCTCCTGCTGCCTCAGCCAATAAATCCTAACAGTCAAGCCCCACCAGAGATGTGAATACCTCTCCTTGCACTGCACTCCAGGGAAGAATACTTCCCCTGCTAAAGAAAATGCAACAGACACTATTGATTAGCTGGAACAAAGAAAGATGAGTGCTAAAACTAAAGAAGGCAGAGCTTCCCAAACATTTCCAAATCATCCCCCACATCACAGGGTCTGTCTGCCACATCTCTCCTAACCCTGGTGTTGTACAAGCAGCATCTGGGCTAGAACAGCCTGGTGAGGCTGCCGGACACAGCAGTGCCCCAGACCAGAGCAGCAGGCATGAACCCACCAAGAAGGCACCAGCAAGTGCTGTTTCTCTAGCTTTCATTTTTCTTTCAGACTCATTAAATTTTATTTTATCCCATCATCTGTAAAACCACAATAAAACCTGTAACAAAAGTATAGGAAAGGCACTCCAAAACAAAAAGTATCCACATACATACAGCAACCTACCTTCCTTAAAAGAGAGAAAAACTAACAAAAGAGCATTTAAATGAGCTGGGATATTTCATACTTTATTTTTGCATTTGTACTACATCTCAGCTGTTGGATCACAAAGAAAATTCAGAGGAATGTAACCCTGATGTTATAAATTAGACGTCCCTGGGATGTCAATCCGTAACTCTAATATAACCTCTGTAGGTTCTCTCAAGAGCTTAGTCTTCACAGATGAAGGGGTTGACCTGATAATTCCTAACAGGAAGAGGCTTCCCTCTGCTTTCACTGATCACTGCAGGAGACAATAACTCACAATAAAGCTTTCAGCCCAGCAAGATTTCCCTCTTCCCTCCCTGCTTTTATATTTGTACATTCAGACATGATCTCTGCAAGTGTTCAGTCTGCATGCTGCGTATTCCAAAGGAAATAGCTTTCCACTCGCATGTGAAAGGAGACACACAGGTAGATTTCTCTTAAGGGATCCTGAATTGCACCATCCCTTTCAATGTGTTAAGGCATCTGCAAGACACATTCAGCTCCTGCAGCCAGTGGGAAATTTCAGACTCACTAAATGGATGAGGTTGGAATGGTCCTCAGCCCCTTGTACCTGGGTTTCTCCTGGAGGACACCTCATCTGACCTCATCTTTTCAGAGCAGGATGCTCAGGACTATATCCAGGTTTTGGCATCTCCACCAGCAGGGCATCTCCACAGCCTCTCTGGGTAACCTGTGCCAGAGTTTGACCACCCTCACAAGAGAAAAAAGTGGTTTCAGATGGAAATTCCATGTGATTTAACTTGATTTAACTGTCAGCATCTGGCTTTCTCTTCCTTACTCCACTCTCTCTTCCTTTCCAGCAGGTGTTTATACACATGAAAATCCAAAAGAACCACCAGGAACTTTACCCCCCAAATTCAGCATCAGGCAACTCTTTTCTCCTGTGAGAGTGCCTTAGGGTCCGAAAGGCTCACAGGGAGTGACAATGCCACAAATCCTTTGGCAAATCCTTTGGGCTGGAAGCCTGGAGAAGATTTGCTTCTGAGTTTTTGAAGGGACTATAACTTGGAAGAATGGTGCTGTAAAATATCAGTTCCAAATATTTCTTTGGGAACACCTGAAAAGGACATATCTGAAAATGAATTTAACTCTGGCTTCTAACCTGTGCGTATTTTTAGCAAAGTGTAGGTGTGATAATAATAAAGATAGTGATGTCTTAAAAGAAATTATGAAGCATGACATTTATTTTCACTCTTCTTCAAAATCCTTTTTTATTGATCTGGCTTGTACAATTTATAACCATGGCTCTATAAAGATAAGAAAAGGGACTGGGCATGCCTAGGGGTGAACTGTGAAAATCCTTTAAGTGCTGCAGAGCTGAAAGGTAGCTTTAACCACTGAAGTGATCTAAGATGATGATATATTATCTGCTGAACAATTTCCAGCTAATCCCATACTAATAATATGTGTTGATCATGTGTGAGCTAGAGATAGTGTTCTGGGCAGAAGCCTTCAAGAAAGAAAATTACACATTTTTATATGATGTTATTCAGTGTGGTAGCTTCACAATAAGGCAGACAAAATCAATACAATAAATACAAGTGCTTTACTGAGGTCAAATGTGGCATAATTAGTTTAAATATTTGACCAAAGGAAAAACATTGTCTCTTCAGATTAGTGAGGGAGTAGATTCTATGAAATACAGATCATATTTCCAATTTGAAGTTTACCTCATTTTACATTTGTTTTGTCTGATGGACTTTGTGTCTGCATAGAAAGGAAGCACAAATTCTGCAGCTGGGAATTAATGCTAAATTTGCAATGCTCAACAAAGCCTCAGTGGTAAGAAATACCTTTACCTAGACCAATTATAGTTCTAGTATGGGCCCATATTATGTCCATGCTTTGTGCCAAGCCAAAGAATTTGTTACCATCTACAGGACTTTCCTTCTCTATCCAAGAAAAATTCAGATTAGACTAGGCTTGCTCTAACTATGCTACTAATACCTTGCTATCTCTTCCCAGCACAGTGCTCCGGAATATTTTTGGCTGGTGCAAGGCAAGTTCTCCAAAAACACCTTTCCTTGTGTATTTTCATGAAAATGTTGTCAATATATTCATGACACCATCATCCCAGACATTCCATGGTGTAACAGTTTATACTGGTATATGTAACAGCATAGGAAAGCTGCAAGATCATAAAGAGTTGAGACAACCCAAATAAAGAGGAATGTTGCTGAAGGATCACAACAAATCTCTGATGCTGCTCCATACCTCAGCAGACAAACTGGATAGATTTATTCAGCTGGTGTGTAGTAGTACGGCTAAGGATGCCTTTCATCAATGTCCACAGCACAGCTCATTTTTGTTGCAGCCCCAACTGAGACAGAATTTCATTCTGCAATATTCACTGGGTGGAAAACAAAACAAACAAACAAGCAAAACTCAGTAACTGCCCCCACACCAAACCCTAATGCTCATGCTGCAGGTACCTCAGGACACCTGAGCACGCTCCTGTAAGGCTCTGGGCTGCAGACCACTGCTCACCTTCTTCCTCCGACCCAGAGAGCCTCCAGCCAGGGCGTTTTCACTGGGGACAGCCTCATCTGTTGAAGAAAGGGAAATTTCTGGGACTAGTTTAGGACAAAATGCAGCCTTTATCAAACCACCAAGTCCACAGCCTGCACTGCCTGTGAAAGGCTTTCCAACAGCCTCATGCTACGTATGCAACACATACATGCAAAACTCCTACTCTCTAAGAATCTTGCCTTAGAAAAGAACAGAAGAACCACTGAGGTGTGATACATCTAAGTCACATCACTTAACAGAATCCCAAGTAGCACATGGTGGTTATAAGAAGCTGCAGTAAATTAAAGTCTCTAGAGCAGAATGAGAATATGTGCTATGGCTAGTAATATATGCAGCATAAATGCTTTTAGAAAGAGCCATCTGGGTGGTGTGTGTTGCTACATTGGCACTACCACCACTCTTCCTTTTGAAAATTTGGGAGTCTTGATAACATTGGAGGGGAGAGGGAAAACCAAACCAGGAGAATTTCTGGTTTTTCAGCACTTACCTATTATACAGGTCAGATCAACAGAATTTTCAGAAAACTAAATTGTAACTGAAACACTTTTCATGCAATGTGTTTCCGTGAGTTCAGTAACTCTCACTATGACTGCTTTCAGTAAAAAAAGACAAACCAAAAAAAAAAAAATCTTGCTTCTCCCTACTTTTAGCCATTTACAGCCAAATTTTCACAAGCATGATAACCTCTGACCACATGCTTACACCTTTTAAGACATTGCATTTTTCTGGTGTTTTCATCATATTCCTTTATTGTTTTTTTCTATTTTCCCCCTTCTCTCTATATATATGTATATTGATTAGATCATGTTTAATTTAAAAAACTATTTTTTTCTTCTTTCAAATTTTCCAGAAAGAAGGAAAATTAGTTTTAACATTTCACAAGGAAGATTTTCAGAAAAGTTTTTTTTTTGAGAGGGAACTTCTAAGTTTTTGACATCACCTGGGTTATTCCACTTTCAGCTTTCCCATCTTATGCCACATGAACAGGGTACATTTTTCCAGAGTTCATGGTTCTTACCTATTGATTTTTCAGGTTTCTGAGAATATATCAAGCAAATTTGCAGTTAATGGGGCCATGTTAACAATTGTATCTTAAAACAAACAGCATGGTTGGTTGATGTTTGAACAGCAGTCAAGTTTACTGAAGCAAAAATATTTCTTTACTTATGCTTTTCAATGCTTGTTGCAACCTCTCAGGGTGAAATGCAAGAGGCATTAAGGAGTACAGTAATCTATGGTGCAGAGGGGATGAAAAATTCTAGCCAATATATGAAGAAAGACTGAACAGACAAGAATCTAGATGAAGTTAGGATAATACCTTTGGGGGGAAAAAAAGAGAGGAAAATACCCACTGCATTTTAATCTAATTAACATGAAGAGAAATCAATAATCCTACATTTTAAATAAACTTCACAAAAAAAAAAAAAAAAAAGGTGGGCAGCAGGAGAGGTTTTAATTAGACATGTATCTTTAATCTACTTAGGCACAGAGTTTTGTTTGGAGAGCTCTTCATCAAGTGCCAGGGCTCACAGAAGCAAGCAGTGCCAAGGCTGCTGCTTTTTGAGTCATAGGTCAAAGAGCTAAAGGGAATGGTAGGGCGATTTTTCAACCAGAAGGAAATATTGGCCCAAAATTAAGTCACAATGAGTTACAGCTGGTGGGAGGAATTTGGAGACGTGCCAAAGTGATTTTTGTCACTCTTGGTTAACTTACTGGTAGCTTTAGTGCTTGGGAAACAGGAAGAATAGTGACAGACACAATGTGCAGTAGTGGCACCGCGCTGCCGCTGCAGTACTCACCCACCTGGGAGCCTGAACAGGCACTCGCCGTGTAAGCCAGAGCAAATTTTATTGCTTAATACAGTTTGATTTCACAGTGCAAACTTCAATTTCACCTCTGTTTACTTGGAAGCTGCTAGAGAATTATCCCTCTCAATATCTGTCGGGCAAAGAGCATATCCCACCCCTGTGCTGAGAGCATGAAACTCACCTTTGATTGAAACATCTACACCCTACATAACGCAGGTTTGACAATAGCAGTACTGTAGTTATTACTCTGGTGGCAACCAAATATTTCCCCTCCTTTCCCTTATTTTCCAAGCCTCTAAGCTTTGGTGACATCACACAATTAATTTACACTAGTCACTCCTGCCCCAGAGAAATACAGTTTGAGGCTTTTTATCTCTGCATTAGTAAAGCACATTCCTGATTTTTGATAACTTGCTTTGCAGCAGCATCATCTGTATTCACTGAACCCAGGGCAGCAGAAATTCCTGCTCTGTTTTAATCACCTGCAGTCAGACAGCACATCATGAGAAGCTGAGTTTGTACATATTTTAGAGACATTGGGAGTAGCTAAATTCCTAGCACAGGTGGAGGCTTGCTGGCACAACCGAGAGGAGAAAGCTGTGACTGCCATCACAGCAGGCAGACCCAGGTTATTTCTACCTACCAGCAAACTCAGACCTTGCTTAACTGGTTCAGCTACAGCAATTCTGGAAGTTGTAATTTAGGAGATTGAAACCAGATATTAGCTGCCAATTTTTATCTCTCTTCAGGAGTTCTGAATTGCCTCTTTTTCCAGTTTCATGTTACAGAACTATTTCCAAAAACTCAGTATTTTCAGAAGTTGCCTTGCAGCTTAGCTTAGAATATCAGCTCTGAGGCCAACACAGCCATACCAATGTCCACTCTTACTGGTATTTAGTTGGCTCAGCTCACTGTCAACAGTTCTGATTCCTCCTGGCTGGTAATTACAGCATGTGTGACACGAGCCTGGGTGTGCTTTAGTGTGCTGGGTAGCACTTGAACTCGCTTTAGGCTCATCCACACTGAGCTTGCCCTGTTTACAGCAACTAACACTGAGATTACTCAGTAATTGCACTTGTGGGAACTGTAGCAAGTGTGTTAGAGCTCAGTGTGTTGTCTGCATCACCACTGACCACATCCAAAGTTAACTCAAGCAATCTCCAAGGAAATCTCCTCGTCAGCTATCTGTGGTCAGAAAAACAACTATAAATATGTCTTGAAAAAAAATGCACAGCTCCTTCTCTGTACATACACAACTCAGAAATGAATGTGAATCAACACAGCCCAAATCGCAGCTTTGAGAAAATTCAGCTAAATAATGTGCATGCTAAAATGATGTGGAAGAAGGGACCCTCACAAAAAACCAGCCCAAAACCTGGCATACATCAACAGAAGGGCTCAATGCTTGTAATCTCTAGAAAGGACAAAAATAAACACTAGAAGAACCAGAAGGGAGAAAAAATGACATAAGTATAAAATTTCCATTGTGCAGTCCAAAGGAATGGATGAAGACAATAATGTCTCACAGCTCATTAAAATAAAAGCAAAATTAACTTCTTGTCCCCATGATTTCTTACTTGAAAGGCACAATAAAATAAGGTGTCATGAAAAACTAAAGGGTTGACTGCAGTGGAGCCAGGCAAAGAATACTTCTTAATGGGAGGATGGAGGGGGTAGGAGAAATAGGGAACAAATTAAGACCATGGCTGTCTCCCTGGACAGCACAGCATGTGACACCATCTGATAAACTGAGCTGGAATTCAAGATGTATCAATATGGCATCAACAAGGATCTGTGAGGATATTTTCAGAGGACACTGGCCCACAAAATGAGTGTTTAGGAATTCCAGAATAGCGGACTCCCACCAGTCTTCATGCTCTCACTTGCTGGATTTCACACTGTATTTCACAACGACCTACAGATCATCCTTTCCAAATGGCCTGTATGTGCTGAGCACATCTGCCCAAATCCAGGACCCTTGGACTCCAACTCTATGGGGATAGTCCTGGCAGCAACTTGACTATCATGTGTCCTTGCTGGAAGAAACAGGACTGAAGCCACGTATGAGGAAGTTGTCGATATGTTCCCATTCAAATCATACACACAACTAATCTGCATTTACTGTCTTTTTGGTAAGTCACCCAACCAAAGCAGTTCTCCTTACACGTCTCACTGACCCCCATATCAGCTAATTTAGAAGATGCAGGAACAATCTTTTAAACTGGACTAGTAAAATTCAATTGGCTAAACTGAAGCCTCCTTGCAGCCTGTTTTTTACTTCCTGGGAGATGTACTGTTTCATACACGTGAGGTTGAACACACACTGAAGTGCTTGTTCCTTACCCAGGAGAAGAGCAGCAGCCTGCTGACAGGAGAACAGCAGAGTTCCCCTGCCACAGACAGGGTTTTCGACACACCACCACCAGGCCAAACAAACATCCAGCTGGATTGCCATGACCACCAGCTCACCACCACAGGAAAACCTGGAACATGCCTCAGAGCAGATCTACTGATATCAGGAAAGCTGCTGTAGGCTCTCTGGATTGGCTTATCCTCCTATTATAGACTCCCTGCAGCTTTTCTAAAGCTAAACACCATAAATGAAAGGCCCTTGGCAAGATCAGAGTAATTTAGTTATTAATTTTTTGCTTCTATGCTTGACTTGCTTATTTTTATTGTTGATATTTAATCTTTATCTTTCCTACACTGTCTTACTGAGGGTTGCAAAATTTTGCTCATTCTCTTCATTTTTCCAGATGAAAGAGGGTGCCCTTTGCTTCCCTCTTCCCTGCCATTATTTCCTGTTTCTGCATGACCTGCAGATGCTTATACTGAGTCTGGAGCAGACCCATAAGAAGGTAATTTTGTGGAGCAGAAGTCCTATTGTTAGCAAAAGCTGGTAGACAAGGATACTTTCAAGAAATAGAAAAACTATAGTTTAGTTTTGATTGTTTCTGCTTATCTTCATTCAAACACTGTTATCTGATATAAAAATAGCCTCTCCTCCCCCTGGCCAGCTTGATTTGTAGTGATGGAAGATGGGGAAGAATTCATTCCTTCCCTCAAAGTAATTGTCAATAAGTCCCAGCTGGCCCTGTTCCAGCTAATTCAAGGAGTCTTAGGAAAAGCATTGACTAGGCAATGGTGACAAAAGCAGGATATTTCACATCACTGATTTTAAACATCTGCAGCAGTAACCTAACACTCCTTCAAGGGAAAAGCAGCAGCAGGAGCAGGCTGGAGCCTGGGGAAGAGGGAGGACTCTGAAAGCCCAGAGAGCTGAGATAAACCCACCCAGCCACAAGCCTCTGCTTTCTATCAAAGTACTCATTTCTTGTGTACATCTGCCCCCATCTTCCTCTCAGTCATTTTTATAGATGTACCTGAAAAAGGAGGCAGGTGGTGTAAGAAGAAGTTGGATACATGCCTGGCTTCCAAAGACTTGCTTATCCATGTTGCAGCCTCTCCACTGCAGGACTTGTGGCAGAAGTGGATTTCTGCAGCAGGATTTCCATGCTTGGAGCCATTTGCATATGTTTATTGTGAAGACTGAAGAAGGCAGGCATTATGAGTTGTCATCCTTATCTGCCTGACATCACTTGTTTGGTTTTCTTTTTTTTTTAACTGTGATGTAGGATGACTTCAGGAAGAAACCTTTATTTGGAAGTGTAAATAAAATTCGCTTATCCAAATTCAGTTTTCTTGTCTTACTCTTCTTATTCATTCTTCATTTGCATTTATTTTCTTGTCCATTTATCTGTGTTCTTCATGTCTACTCTACTCTTTCGTGTACTCATGACTTTGCTCAGGGCTCTTTTATTTATTTATCAGCTCTTTCCTGTTTTTAAAAGGCAATCTCTCTCTTTTTGTCATTCTAGCATTCACACCCACCCTTTCGTTTCAACCCCCTAACTGTCACCTATGTTGTTTCACCATTTCCTTCGCTCTCTTCCTTTTCTTACTTTCATTGATTTCTATAAACTCTACCAAAGAAATAAAGAAAAGAAGGAAAACTGCTGCCCAGCTCAGCAGGGGAGGCAGAAGTGAGTGGGTAGGGAGGTCCAGTGGCAGGCTGACAGCTCAGGATGGGAGGATGGGCAGAAGTTTTTCTGCTGTTAGCAGCAGTGCTTTCCTTTTTCATTTGTGATCACTGTTGTTTTCTGCCTTTCAGCTTCTCCTAAAGGATGTGCTACAGCATTAGCACCGTAACAGAAATCTTTCATTCCTGAGGTGAAATGTTGCAACCAAAGAGAGAATGGAAATCAAGTCTAAATGCACCCAAGGTAATCTTGAAGTACCTAAACTAGGGTTGCAACTCTCATAGGCTCACAACTGAGACAATGGAGATAAAAGCAATTTCAGAAGGAGTCAAGTATTTTCTTGTTCCACTGACTATGTGGGAAGATTAGGAAATTTACTTCTTACTAGACACTTACTATGGATAGGCAGAAAAATATCCAAACTCAAAGATATGGAAGCCAGAGCAGATCCAACAGCAGCCAAAGATCAAATGTCTCTTAAACTCACCTTTTTGCATTAGACTACACTGCCTCAGACATTCAGAGGTCACAGAGGGCTGATTCTAAAACACACGTGTAAATCTCAGGTGTCCCTGTTGGGGCTGGGCATGATGTTTGACCCTTAGACTCCAACCCAGCTGAATACAGGCAAAGCCATTGAGATGGAGCTTGTGCTCATGATGACCAAAGAGATCCCAGCATACAGCCTTTCCTCACCAAGAATGGGTAATAACCAGATGCATTTTGTAAAAAAAAAACCCTTCTGTGATGCACCCGAAATCCTCTTCATCAATATGCTAAATCTGCACAACAGATTCATCAGTGGATTATTTAATTTACATTTTCAAGATACTACAATGCATTTGAAGCTGTAGCAGAGAAGGTAATTGGATACATGATGATAAATGTACTTGGAAGGGATATTATTACACATACTAATTACACTTACTTTGATATTGTGTTTTCCACAACTTCTCCTTTTCCCCAATGAAGATTTTATTAAAAGAAAACTAAAGACTTCCTATAACAGTCCAGGAGTACTTGAAAATCAGAAGGTCAGAAGCATAGAGGAATTGTTTGCCATAAAACCTGGGTGATCTTTCATGGTTTTCACAGGCATAAAGCTATATTGAACCTGTTCATTTTTAATGTCATCACACACTCTCCCTGGCTGAAGCGCTGCTTGCATCAGGTTTCTGTGAGCTGAAGGAATTAAAGCCAACTCAGTGGCCCCATCAGAGGCAGCTCTGAAGCTCCCTCCCCAGTGCAGGCTTTTTCCAGGCATTCAGTGAGTGCATGCTTCTTGCCCAAACCACACATGCAGCTCTGAAACAGCCAGGGTATGTACTGCCTCCATCCCCACCTCAGCAAGGGTGGGCTCTGCCCCTGGCCTGGGGCTGGGGCTAAGGAATGGGAAAAATGTCACTAGAGAGAAAATGGGGTTTCCTTAGCAATAGTAGGAGGGACAGTGAGGATTTGGGAAAGGGAGGGAACATCCTGGAAAAGGATAGACACATAGGCTTCAAATCTGTATGGATCTGAGCTTCCTTAACTGCACAGTTCACAGAATGACACATTTGTCCTTATTCTGGCAGCTCATGGGCCAAGGATGGTCTCCTATGAAGAGAATATACCAGAGTGAGGTCCTTAATGTCTTTGGAACCTGAAGGTATTATCACAACACAAATAACATTTGGGCTGTACAGTCAGAAACAGTTCAGAGCAGCAGATAATCACCTTTCAATCTAAGCAAACCTGCTCAGGCAGCTCTGCTGTACTCCACAGCCCACTGCACTGGGCCAGCACTGATGCCAGGGCTGCAGCCAGAGACTGTCCTGGCCAATTTGTCTCGTAGGAAAAGCCTTGCTGAGAGACTTTCTACTTGTAAAAATTATCCTGATGGCTGTGGTTGGGATCTTCCCATGCACCAGCCAGCACTGAGCTAATGCTATGTTGCCCTCACCTGAATCCCAGGTGCTTTTAGGGAACCTGGGTGAGATCATCAGTGGGTCCAAGAAAAACTCCATTACAATGAGCAGAGCTGCTTTGTCTGATGGCAGCTGATCACCTGTTACAAAAGTACTTTGTTCATCCACTACTGAAAATCAGCCAGCTCAGGAGAGACCTGCCAGAAGGAAAAAGACTGTGTGGCAAATTTTGAGATGGGATGCAAGAAAGCACAAAGGCAATTCTTTGGTTGTAATTTGACCAAGAAACCAGAAAGGGCATCAAGCTATTTATGAGGAAAGTGTCTGCTAAGGAATGAGCAAAGGGAGCAGCCAGACTTACAGCAGTGTAAGGACAGCAACATCCAGCAGGCAGGAGTGCCTGGGGGACAAGCTGAGCAGGGACATGCAGAGCCATCTGTCCTGCTGCTTTGGCTGCTTGTGTGCCACACCACAGATCCCCAGCCAGGCAGCAGCTGAAGGCTCCACCAGGTCTCCTGTTCAAACCTTCATCTGTCAGGTGTCAGGTGAGCTGAGATCCCACACTTGGAAATGTGCACATGTAATCTGACCCATTAAACAAGTCACTCACATGGCACATTTGCAGCTAACTGATCTGCTGTCCAGTTGTTACAGACCATTCAAGTTATATTCACAGAAAAGTACTGGGACACAAACCTTCCATGAAAATTTTGGTTCAGCCCTCAGACTGTCTGTTTTGCATATGCCTGAGCAGATGGGGATGGGCTGTCCTTGTTGTCCAAGATGTAAATGGAAATCCTTCCTCCAGGGCTGTGGGACAGACCAGGAAGTCATGACCTTGTTCTAGAACAGAAAGAAGGTGATAAGCAGGTTCAAAATCCCTAAAACCAATAGGTGCCTTAAATCACAGAGTATTCACAAAATCCTCTGACACCTCTTTCAGCCCACCACCCCCAAATTGCATCAAGAGTCTTAATTTTTATCCTAGTGACTAAGTTAACTGCACAAATTTCATTCTCACCACTCCATCCATCTCTGAATTCTGCTACCATGACTGAGGCAGCCTAAGCCTGCTCTGTGGGCTGCTTCCCCTCCACCCTGCCAGGGAACAGGAGAGTTATGATCCATGCCCAGGCTCCATATTCACCAATGAAAACTCCAGTAAAGTGAGGAGACACAAGACAAGATGCTCATCTTTTCCAAATTAAATAATCACAAAAAAAAAAAAAGATAGTTGTGGACTGATATACATGTAATTAACTCAGTATCCATGTCAGTATTTCTCAGCTACAAAACCCCACATGGTATTTTTAAAAAAAACTTCTCCAGATTTGTTTGCCCCAACTTTCAATGCTAATATCTCTATGTAGGAAAAAAAGTCTACCACTCATGGGGAAAAAAAAAAATAGAAGAGAGTGGGAGAAGGACATTATTTAATTTATATGATAGATATGGTTAGAAACAGTTACAGAAAAATCTTCCCCCTTTCCTAAATGAAACCTCCCAAATTTTCTTAGTGTTATTTAGTCATTATTTTCCCAAAAATCTAAGATCTTCAGGAGTCTGTCATCTGGATATGACCAAATGTGGATCTCTATGTCCCAGTTGTCTGTGGTGAGACTATGATCAGCAATAGAGAACACATATTTTGCACAATTTTTGTCAGAAGATAACACCTTCAAAAGAATTGTTTGTAATTATATAGAAGACACTCAGAAGCAGGGCAGATGGCCATCATTTCCAAATGTCATTTTTGGGAGTTTTGGGGGCTCGGTTGAGCTTGTCTTGGTCTGATTTGGTTTGATTTGGTTTTTTGAGGGAAGGATCTTCAGCATCAAGCTGATCTACTGACATAGGTAAGAACAAACAGAGAATTCTCCCTGGTCCTACCCCAGTGACTTCAGACATCTGTTCACTTCAGTGCTTTCCTCTGTTTAATTTTATTCTTCCCAGACAAAGCACAGTCAGCACTATCAGCTGGGAGAGGCCTCCAGTAAGGCAAATGATCCCATGTAAAATCTCTTAGTGTCAGTGGAATTGGGGATTAATTTCTTGAGAGGAGATATTGCTCTCTCTGATGTTTGATTTAAAGGCAGATTCTGGGGAGATCACATGGACCAGTCTTTTGGATCACTGATGTTAGGAAAGATGCCATCTCACCATCAAGATGAAGCTATTGGGAGTATACCCATTTCCTCCATCAAATCTAGAACTTTCCCTAGAGTTTTTCCAGTTTTTTTTACTGCCATTTTTCCATAAAAATGGGGGAACACAAATCTTGTCAATACAGTCTCATTGATCAATAATGGTGGCATTTTTTGCTTTGCTTTGAACATTCAATTGATACATGGTAATATTCAGATGACTTATAAACCTTCAAAACTCAGAGCTACCACTTTGCCTCACAGGTCCTTCCAGATCTATCTCTCCTCTCCAGCAGCTCCTGGTGAATGCAGATCCAAACATGTTTGCTGTCCCACAAGGTTGACTTCTGGACACCTGACTTGAATGCCATTAATAAACAAATGATCTTGCAAGATAATGCTCTAAGAAATTCTGCAGAGCAGACCTGATGTTATTGCTTATTATCCAAGCAAACTTTTTCCTTGTGTTTGATAATAGAAAGTCTCCATTGCAGTGCCAGGCACAGGATAAGGCCAAGTTACATTCAAGGATCCACGAAACCAGGGTTTGCCATTAACCTAGCAACATATATGAATGCATTTGTATGTCTCATAGAGCTAAGAAAATATCTACTGCTCATTTTTTTTTATAACAAAAAAAAAAAAAAAAAAAAACCAGAGGCAAATGTATTACTCCATTTTCTCTGATTTTTTTCTATCTCAATAGATACCTCAATTGACTTTTTCTCATACTGCATTTCCTTTAGAAAAATATCTCCAGGAAATAAATACACATCCCTTGTCCCACACTGTTCTGTGCTAAAATTCTCTGATGGCTCCACACTTTTCTCTTCTTCTTGCTTGTTAGTGACGTAATGCCTTCTGCTCCTTGTCACTTACAAAATGTCATTAAGGGGCAACACAAAATATGCATAGTTCTTGGTGCAGCCTTTCCACATCAGCAGTTGCAGGGATTGATCAGAAGAAAGTTGCCTTTGTTAGAAGGTGGGGAGCAGATAGGCTGTGTGATGAGGCGATGGTAGCTACAACCACTTAATCAGGACAGTTTTGACACCTGTGATCCTGGAAAAGAGAGGTAGAAAAGTGCTATGCAGCTCTGTCTAGGAACTGATCATTTGGTTACTTTTGTGACCAGTGAAGATTCACAGAATAAGCATTTTTCTCCAAAGGGCTAAAAGAATTTCTTCTCAGTAAATGACCAAAGCCAAGGCTACATCAAACACATCAGAGATCTGTTTGCACTGCAGGCCGGAACCACCCTTGGAGCAGGTCAGGAGAACAAGTTAGCTTAAACACACGAGTTCTGTAACAGTGTGGGTGTACGGTGCTTATGGGCACAGAATTCACAAACACAACGTCACATCAAGATAAAGGCTTTGGAACCTGTATTATGTCACTCAGTGTTTCCTGTGAACCATGTCAAGGATCATCTTGTCTTCACAAAACCTCATGTAAACTCTCCTCACAGGGTGTCAAAAATGCAACTGGAGCAAACAGGAAGAAAGGCTAACAGGAAGGAATGCTGCTTCTGGGTTGTCCCATCCCTGGCAGTGTTCAAGGCCAGGCAACCTGGTCTGGTGCTTTTCCGAGCTGGAACTAGATGATCTTTAAGGTGTCTTCCAACCCAAACCATACTATGAATCTATGTTTATTTGCCCATTGCTGTGACCCAAAAAGAAGCAAATATTGCAAGGCATTATTTCATACAGCAGAAAATGTCCTAATTAGTCACAGCAGGAGGACTCAGCTGTGAACAGAAGAGAGATGGATGGCATCTGGAATAGCTTCTAGTGAATCAAACAGCTGAAGTAGCTAAGTAGCTCAGGACAGAGAGCTCTGATGAAGGGATTTGTGGGAAGAAGGGAGGGTAAAAAACCCTGTAGAGGTATTGAGAGAGAGCAAGCAGAAGGCAGGAGCACCAGAAGCAGGAATTAATAGTGGGAAAAATATAAGTAAGGTTTAGAGTTCTTGAGGTGTCTCTACATTGTATGGAAACCCTGCAGGAGGATTTGGAGGCAGACAGAAAACTGATGGAGAATTGGAGTGTGAGTAACAGAGTAAATACAGTTCTCTCTTAATAAAATCCAAGTCAGATCTTATTTTTGTTGACAGAAGACAGTGATTTCAAGCAAGTTTTTCCCATTTATGCTATTATGAATAAGATCAAAATGCAGCCCCAGAAGAAGCCAGGGTACATTATAATCAGCTCTTTGAAGTTCAGGGAACAAAACACAGCCTGATTGCAAACAAGGGAAGGAGCACTCTAATCAGTGTACCTTTTCAGATTAAGATGTATTTAAAGATTTCCAAATAAGGGGAGTCATCAGGTGAACAGAAAGGAATACATTCAGACATGGCAAGAAATAATATCCTAGTTTTCCTACTCCTTGGCTGGAAAAAGCTCTATTTAGCTTCAGAAAGAAAGGTTGAGTGACATCAGATACGCAGATTAGGAAGGAATAGTTTTTATTATTTGAAGAATTTTTTTTTCAGAAAACAACAGCAGGCTTTGAAGATTTCACTATGCATGTAAGGATATCAATCTATCACAAAAACAAAAGTAGAACTGAAAACTGCTCAGAGTAAAGAATTTTCTGGAATCTATCTGCTATTATAACTCACCCTTAAAAATCAGCAGTTAAGAAGGAAAGGGTTTGCAAAGAGCAATTATAATTTACTATGAAAAGCAGAGATTAATAGGCAGTAATTGGAGCAATTTAAAGAGGAGAGAAGTATCAATACTATCTTTAAATGTGTGAAACTGGAAATTACATTTTCTAATTCATTCTCTACCGAAATATGGAAACAGTCAGAGTAACAACAATCGTCATTTTAGGTCAGATTCTAACCCAAACACAATCTTGGACAGTAAAAGAAGGGATGATTGCCTAATGTCTTTCCAGCAAATTAACTTAAATCCAGTCCCATGCTTGCTGTGGAACTTCCCTGCAGCAGTCCTTGGCTTGCATTTATGTGAATTGATTGAAAGTCCCCAAATGCTGCATTAGTCAGTCTCCACATGCTGCATAAAGATGAGCACTCAGACAGCAATTAATAATAACTTGCTTGGCATCAAGTAGAAGAGATAATATCTGAGGCTGACACTGGCATGGAAATTAAATGTTATATTTGGCAAGAAGTTTCTAAACAGACCATAAAGGCTCAGGTGCTTTAATGCACATTTGTTTAAATGCCTGTTCTTTTCCCCCTCTGCTGTGTTGTAGTCCTTGTAGTCTGTAGTTTGGTTCATTCAGAATTTCATGGCATATGTTTTTCCCTGGAAACACATCTCTGGATAGCTTCCATTGCACACCCTGTCTCCACCCAACCAGATGACAATGAGTTGCTATGTTTTTTTCTTGGAAAGACACTTGGAAACCAGGGGAGGGAGGAATTAATTTTTACTTAAGAAAGAAGGAAAAAGAGCAGACAACTATGGCAGTGTATCTCACTGACAATCCTAAGGGACTAAGAAGCAAGTATTTTGCAAGTAATGCAAAATATTTATCATTACATTAGCTTATATGAAAATACAATCCATTGTCCAAATACAGTTTGCTTTTAGAAAAAAAAGCCTAAGGGATTAATCTCTCCTCCTTTTGTTGGGCTTTTGCTTAGCACATGAATATGGGGAAATTTAACTCTCTAAATAATCTTCGTTCTATTCTGCCATTTTGAATTTCTCCTAAACACCTATTTTATAACAAAAAGTGCAATTAAAAATTAAATCCTCACAACTTCTCTCTGGGATTTTGCTATTATTAACCATTTACCTCTCAGAAATTTCAGTGGCCTTTTATTCACTCCCTGTTACATTCCTGGGTTTGGGTTTTTTTCTCAAGACAATCCTCAGTGAAATTCTGGAGCCACTCACCAGGATTTTTTACCATTATTTTCCCTCTTGATATTTCTGTCTGTATCGGTGCATTGAGCTGTAATGTTTTCATTTGGATCACGAGTGCAGCTTTGAAAGGAGTTGTCTCACAGTTGTCTCCACTTACCACACTCTAAGAGGAACTCAGTGCACAGGAGCAGGACCAGGACCTCATAAGCCTTGAAGTGCACTCAGTGTGGACCCAGGGTCGTCACCATCACTTGCAGTGCAAACCACTCCTACCAGCTCACGTTGCTTCTCGGTACAGAGGCAACCTGCACGAAGTCAGGGCACACCAAGACTGAGCAAATCAGGGGGAACCCAGCCTTTGTACTGGCTGGCAGCACTAAGTCCTGGGGTGTCAAAAATCAGTGAATATCTGGGCTTGAATATGAGGGCTGAAAGCCTGCAGGGAGGGGGAACAGCAGTGATCAGCCTCATCTTTCCTCCCAAGAGCTCCTACTGCCTCCCTGCCAGCCTGATTGTCCTTCAGCTTGGAACAGAGAGCACTGCGCCGCCTTTGGAGAGTGCTCAGAGACCCATTAGTGTATCAAGCTCAATGGAAACGTCATTGCAAAAATCAACCCACTTTTTCCTCATTTAACTGGATGCAGACTTTGTTTCTTGATTGAAATTTGACAGAGAAGATAGGAGTATCAGAACAAGTCTACTAACTACAGCATTTTGGGAAGTAATTTTCAGTGGTGCAAAGCAGGAAAGGGGGAAAAAAAAACACTCCCACGTAGATCCAGCAGCATTTTCGAGTTTTTTCTTCACAGGTTTTTTCAGGTTTGAAAGGGGGAAAAAAAACACTCCCACGTAGATCCAGCAGCATTTTGGAGTTGTTTCTTCACAGGTTTTTCAGGTTTAAAGGGTTAAATTGCAAAGCACAGGAGGAAGAGTTCCTGTCTTTTATTCCTTGATAAAGCACTTAGAAACATTTGAATTCATCTTTTCAAGAAACAAAACATGGGCTTATAGAAGATTTTTAAATACTCATGCAGGCTCATGTCTCTAAAAATACTGAGAATTTTTCATCTTTTTTTTTTTTTTTTTTTTAATAAGCAGGACTCTGATTATCAGTGTCATGCATAGCAGCTGTATTTTTATGAGTCAACAGAATTTCTACCAAAGCTTCTTTGACTGGAGCCACCATATTATCAAACTTGTCTCAGTCATGGTGGTACCAGTGAAGCCTAGGAAGGATTTCTGTCTGTAGCATCTGGGGACCATGACCCAAGCATTTTCATGCTCTACTGAATGCAGTGACACATCAATGAATTCTGAATGAAATCATGTTACAAATATGTAGCCTCCTCAATCCTATGCAAACTGAATAAATAAATAAGCAAAACCTTAAAAACAAAAAGAAAAATTTATCAACCTGATCAATAAATGGGTTGCTGGTACTGTAGGGAAAAAAAATATTTTTCTGCTTTCAAAGATTGCTACTAAACCAAAATGCTCTATTTCTCAGTAAGGTGGTTTTAAAAATAATACTCTATTGCTAAATAAAGTGATTGTTACATAATAAGAATATGCTTAAATAACCAAGATTGTCCCTTTTATTTTGAACTGTGAAGCAATTATTCAGTCATGATGAATATTTTCCAAGAACGACTGTGATCCAAAATTAAACTTTCTGCAGCATTGTTCTATTGATCCATTCACTGTTTTTAAATAAAAGTAATGTGCTATATTTTCAGAGCAATAGGCCACACAGAGCTTCAAAGAATACCCAGGACAGTGTCTTCTATCTGTCTTGCCCACAGTTCTGCTGGGCAACTCAATCCTTCACTCACTACTTGGGGAAACCTTCATGTGAAGTAAAGTTACTACAGTTCAAGAATATTTCTCACAATAATGCAGTGAAGTTTAATAACTCCTGGCTAGGATGAGCTGCAGGTTCAGGATGAGGTGTACCAGTGAACCAAACATTAATTTGGTTCAAATATCAATCATGCTCTCTGAACATAAGCAAGAGCTATCTTCCTTTTAAATAAGCACATTTAGGTAGAAAAGAGTATAAAAGTTATTCACAATGTTAAGCTGGCAGCATTCAGAATAATCTGCTCTAGGTTTTTATACTCAAAATATTTGAGAACTATGGGTTTGATGAAGGAAGAAACAAATAATGTAACTTTTATGTAGGCATTACAGTGTCTTAAAGAGGAGACAGGCAATTGAGCTAGCAATACCAAACTAATGGGGCAAACCAACCATCCCCATGGTAGAAAGCAGTCTGGACAGGATCAGTGTGATTGTCCAGTGACAGGGTACAGTGTTGGTAACATTTGCTCCCTGCAGCTGCAGCAATGAGCACTGAGGTGTTGCAGCAGAGGGGCAGCCTCCTGGCTCTGCAGCAGGGTCCAGGGAGGCAAAGACCTCCTCTTCCTCACACCCTCAGCACTTCATGGGGTTCCAGTCTGCAGGAGCCGCTGGGACCTGTGCTCATGGAGAGTTTTATCTCAGGGGGTGTATGTTGTCTGAAGGGAACAGCCACTCTAGATCCAAAGCAGAGGCCAGCTGTGCTTTAAAAGAGGCGCCTGGCCCATGAACTCTGAAACAAAAGGTCAGCCAGAGGTCCCTTTATTTCCAGAGTAAGTTGAGCCACTGTAGGGGTGAATAAACCTGACTAGCTGATACGAATCTCATTATGATGCCCATACCCATTTTTGTTCAGGAAAGTAAACCTGATCTCTTGGAAACAATATCTCGGGCTTTTATACAGTAATTATAGAGAGCTAAGATCAGTATTTTTAAATGAAAGTGATGACAATGCTTTATGGAATGAGTAGCAACAGAGCTGATTTAGAGCCTTTCTACTGCTAATGAAATGTGAATAAGTAGGTGTCTCATTATCTGCACTTTAGTGTATGCCTTAGATTGTGCATTATCTTACCTCTTAGTGAATTGGTATCTGTGCATATGAGTGATCCTAATAGTTTTTACACAAAAAGTTTCCAGCTTTGTTTAGAAAGTGGTGTTTTAATGATTATATTTTGGTTGTAGCATAATATCTGTATACTAGCTGCATACAATGCCCAATGGTTTGCAGCTTCAAAGAAAAATTATTTCAACAAAAGCTAGATATTTTCTGAGAGGAAAAAAAATCCTGTAATATATACAAACCCTTTTTACTGTGCAATAATTAGCATTTTCCAAGCATTCACTTGAAAAATGAGACTTCTAAACATTCTGAATCTCTTGTATTCATATTGCAGAGAAAGGAGATCAGAGACAGTAACCTCTTGACCACCTGTGTTTGCAAAGAAAAGACCAGGAAAAAAGAAAAAAAATCATCAGATAATGAAGTCTAATCCATGGGCTATTGCAGGAGGCATCCTCTTCTTCTGTAGGCCATAATTCAGCATCTTGCTTTTCCTGCCTCCTGTACCCTTCACATCGGTTCTTTCTGAAGTTCTATCAGATGCCACCGAGAGGACTTGCCATCCCAAGGAGGAGATGGCACAGATGAGTGTGTGTAGGAGAAGCTAACCCCCTCGTCAACACACCTAATAAAATAAATAATAATAACATACCATGTTTTCCCAAAGCTCCAAGCAGCTCTGACAGAACTTCTTCCAAGTGTGACAGGACTGGACTTAAGTACATTTCCTTCATAGTTAAAGTGATGCCTCATAGTTTAATTAGATCTGCTGGATGTCTCTCTGCCATCTGCTCCCTTCCAAGAGCCAGCACCTGTCAGCATAAGCTCCAACACTGACTCTCCAATGACTGGCAGAATATATTTCCTCTTGCCCAAGAGGGCATATATTGTTTCCTAAGAAACCAGCACCTGAGGGTGTCATCCACAGCAGAAAACAGAGCACCCTAACTTTGATATTTTAATTGGATTCTCCTTGCTGTACAGTATCAGACAAGTGAGGAAAATGATAGGAGAGAGTAAAGACAAATATTTTAAGGCTCAAGGAAAATGCTAAAAATTAAAAAAAAAAAAATGCTCCTAGGAATAAAACACAACCCTGTTTGTATTTAATAGGACTTTATACCTCCAAATGCTTTGCCTACAACACAGGCAGGCAGCTGGAAGAGCCAGCATGCACAGTATCACTTTACCTCCCAGGTAAATCCCCCACTTGGAGGGATTCTCCTCAGCCACATTTCCCTCATGGCTAGGATTTGGGCAGCAGGGCTGCTGGGACAGGTACCTGGACTCTGGCACTGTGGGCTCTTTCCACATCAGATCACACAAAACAGGTCCCTGCTGAGGGCCTCTCCTGCCATTAATGTCTCCAAAGCCTTGAGGGCATGTCTCCATTCCCCATCTGCTGGCAAACAGACCTGTCCAGCTGGGCTTCTCACGCTGAAGTTCCCGGGCGAGCTGGGGCCGCCTGTGAGTGTCCATCCGACCCCACCTGTGACAGCAGCAAGTTACTTCCCGCCAAGGCAGAGATGTGGTGCGCCACCAAAATCACACATGGCACTTTAGCTAAGCCAGCCAGCCACCAAACACACACATCTGTAAACAGGACACCTTCTCTTTCCTCTTTTTTTTTAAATTTTTTCCCCCCTGTAGTTTCTGTGTCTCACCTGTATATCCCTCTAAGCTTCAGGAAAGCTCATTGTTTGAAGGATTGCAGGAGGGGAGGATGTTTTCCTAGCACCAAAAACTAATTTGGAACCAGGAGGCAGTAAGACTCATTTTAAGAGGACAGATGACTTCCAGTTTGCATTTGTTGGCTGGAAACAAACCATTCATCTAAAATTCACTGGGGCTGAGATTTCTCAGGTGAAATCCTGGCCCCATCAAAATCAGTGAGCATTTTGCCACTGCCTACACATTCAACATTTCTTGAGCAGAGGACCTGGAAACTGCCCATGTTTTCACACACAAAACACACACCAAGGAAAAGATTTAGAGCAAATGAGAAAACTAATGCAAGTTCTACTATACCATGCTTTATCTACAAATAAAACTTAAGAAAGGCTCAGCCAGCACTGGGATATCATGGTGATAGCTGGTGTTCTAATTAAATATCACCTTGGAGATCATCCCTCACAGTGAAAAAGAGCCAACAGATACCAATTTCTCAAACATGTAGCACTTAGATGAAGCTCTGAACAACATTTGAAGGTTAAATGACATAATCTAGGAATTTGATCCATGATTGCTGATACCTCAAAATAATTTTCTATTCCTCCTTCATATTGCATGAAACCACTTCACCTTTTGTGCCTTTGAAAAAGGAGCATTACTGTGCCTCTAGCTTTTTGCATCAGTTGAGCTTTATAATTATTTTTCTTTTTCTTTAACATTTTACTGTTTCCACTAAACATTTGTTTAACCCACATTTTTTGATTTGTATAACAAGTGTCATTTAATCTCTGTTCAAATGGTAGATCACTGCTATGTGAGGGGGCTGCAAGTTGAAAAATTAAACTTTCTAGATTTTCTAAAAATTAAAGAAATTAATCAAACAGATGATCCCCTCCACCCCCCCTCAAATCTGTGCTTTCTTGGAAAAGTCAGTAAAAGCATATAGCTCTTTCTTGGTGAATGTATTTGTGTTCTCAAGTGACAGAGCTGAATTCAGGTGTTGTTATGTGTCAACGAGTTTTTGGGCACTAATCCAAGCTTAGAGGTATATTGGAAGAAAGCAAAACTCTGATCTTTCCAGAATGCTTAAAGCACTGGCCTAATTTTATGAATTTTATGAAAGGGAATAGGAAATGTGCCTTCAGGTTCAGCAAGCACTGAGTTATATCAACAGTTGCTATAAATTATTATGAACATACACAGGTGTTCAAAGGTACCTAGCAGGTTTTCAAAGGCTCTAGAAGTCAAAATACCTCTGAAGTCAGTGTTGGAATGGGAATAGGACATTTCTTAAAAGCCACAGCAGACACCTGAAAGCAGCAGGTTTTCCAAACACTCAGATTGAAAATCAGAGTTTTGTTCTTGGAAACTCTTCTCCTACAGGATTATGGTCTTCAGTTGTCATTGAAGTTTCTGCAGAGATCTTCAGGATTCTTCCTTCATCATATCACAATGAGGACCTTGCAGGCAAACCCTGCATTTTTGGAAGCCACTATCTTTTGAAATATTAATGACATACCTTTTCAATCAATTCTCTGATCAATATACATAATTTATGCTTTATTCTTTTCAAATACAACTTGAGCAAATGTCCAGACAATTTTGCTCCATGATCCATACTAGCTTATCTTCTCTTAGTCCAATAGTATTGGAAACAGCAAATATTAAATAGTGAGGAAATAATTACATCTAATTCTGTAAAATTTTTGCTTGCAGATCACCTGTGTAAGAACTAACCACACAGAAATATTGTAGCCCACAATCAAGTGCTGTATATCACACTTACAGGAATTTCACTCTGCTTACATCCAGGGAGAAGTTAGGGCCTGTACATTCCTCGAGTTACAGGAAATTAGGCACAGCTTCCCTTGCAATAACTGGCCTGCAAGATGTTTATTCACCTCCAGAACTGGGATATACATTTCACCTCCAGGGTTGGGATATGCGTTTTTACTTGTGACCATTGAATGTTCATTAGACACCTAAGGCTTATCCTTCTGCTATTAGCATTTTTTAGCATTTAGCTCTAAGCTGATAGGAAATGAGAAAAAGATGCCACATGGCAGCAAGCTGGTGGAAGGTGGGTATCCATCCCCACAAAAATGTTAGTCCACAGATGCAGATAATTTCCATGAGGGATCAAACTTCCAGATCCCTCCAGCTACTTCCTGAGGGTTATTGCCAACATCCAGATCCTGAGAGGAGATGCTGCAGCAATTAATTCAGAATTAAATTTTCTCCCATCTCCATTTCTGAAAGCTTATTTTACATCACAAAACCTCCCATCCCAGACCTGTGGAGTTGTAAAGATGTACTTGGGATTATAGCTGCTTTATTATTCACAGACATGTTTTGACTCCATTTAAGCCCAGCTGCAGATGTAGCAGGCTACACTCCATTTGTGAGAAAGAACATTTTCCTTCTAATTTGAGAGTTCAGATACATATTATTTTATGTTTTCATCTATTCAGGCAATTATACCTGAATCAGCTTGTTGCTTCTTACTGGAGAAAAAAAAACAAAACAGATTCCATGAGGGGGCTGCTACTCAACAATGTAAATCACAGAATTGTAGAAAGGCTTGGGTTGAAAGGGATCTTACAAATCAGCTAGTTCCAATACCCCTGACACAGTCCCAGATGTCCCTCACTGGATGAGGTTGCTTGAAGCCTCATTGATCCTGACCTAGAAGCCTCTGGGGATGAGGTACCACAACTTTTCTGAAATGGCTCTACTGGCATTTGTTTTTTGTTCAATGAAAACTTCTGTGGCAAAAATAAACTTCAACACTTGTCTCTGAGTCATGAACCTGTTTTCATTAACTGAGAGTTTCAATGGAAAATTTTCAGCCAGCCTTAATCATACCTATCAGCAGGTCTGTAAGGCTCTCCCTGAGAGTTTGTGCCAGACTATCATTTTAATACCAGGAAACTGGCTGAAATTCTAACTAAAAATAGAACAATAAAATGTTCAAGTACAAATGCCATAAGGACTAAGCAGAAAGACTATTGCAAAGAAAATCAAGGCTTAGCAATCTATCTAAACTTCTACCAGCATGTTAATAAAATCAGTGCTGAAACAGAACTAGGTGATTGGAGGACAGAAACAATTTGAGAAAAACCTTCATTATTTTGCAATTAAAAAAAAACCACAGCAATAGAAATTTAATAGAATCATAGAATCATTAAGGTTGTAAAAGATCTCCAAGATCATTGATTCCAGCCTCTGACTGAACACCATCATGGCAACTAAACCATTGCACTATGTGCAATGTCCAGATGTTTCTTGAATACTTCCATGGATGGTGACTCTACCACCTCCCTGGACAGCCTGTTTCAATGCTTAACAAATGGGAAAAAATTCTTGATTTCCAACCTGAAAAAATTCTTGATTTCCAACCTGAACCTGCCCTGGTGCGTTTTGAGGCCATTTCTCTTGTCTTCTTCCTGGTTGCCTGTGAGAAGAGGCTGACTCCCACCTGGCTACAGCCTCCTTTCAGGAGTAGCATGGAGTGATAAGGCCTCCCTCAGACTCTTTTTTTCTCCAGGATAAACACCCCCAGCTCCCTCAGCCACTCCTCATGTGACTCGCTCTCTGTGTCCTTCACCAGCTCCGTTGCCCTTCTCTGGACAGGCTCCAGCCCCTCAATGCCTTTCTTGCAGTGGAGGGCCCAGAACTGGACACAGGACTGGAGTTGCAGCCCCAACAGTGCTGAGTACAGGGGGTGATCACTGCCCTGGTCCTGATGGCCAGGATGCCACTGGCCTTTTTGGCCACCTGGGCACACACCGGCTCGTATTCAGCTGGCCATTGACCAGCACCCCCAGGTCCTTTTCCACCAGGCAGCTTTCCAGCCACTCTTTCAGCAGCCCATAGGTTGCTGGCATGAGGTTGTTGTGACCAAAATGCAGGAATATGAGGAAGAAAAGGTTGAATACTCTTGTGCAACAAAAAAAACCCTGTCAAAGGTAGGTAAAAATGTATTGCAGGCAGTGATATGTTTTGGGCCAAATGGCATCTGAGCAGTCCATCCTACAGATTTTAATGTTTAGGTCAATATAAAGCTCTAGAGATACAGATGCAGATATAGGGATACAAATGCAACCTGATGCCACTGCACCCTGCTTCTTTCCTCTCCTGGTTCTTGGTAGCATTTTACTTGTGTCACGCACTGCAGGTGTTAAAAGAGAAAGGAAATGAAAGGCGTGGTGACCAAAAGCAGATTTATTCTTTAAGGAAAGGATTAAGACACAAAATGGAAAATTTACCTTCCTCTGAAACCTGGCACAAAAGAACTGTGTATTAAAGATTAAGAGTTAGTGTTTCTTCAGCCGTGTTCCCACAAGATATCAGGCCCTGTAATGCCAAGGTTGCCATGGATATCCCTATTGATTAATAAATAGTGTTATTAAGTCCCATGTAAATAGTGAATAACTGTCAGTTCTGAAAGAGATATGGACATTTTAGGTAACAGGCTTTTTTTTTTTTTTCCTTAATTAAAGAGGGACTAGCTGAGCATTTGAACTTCAGCTTAAATTTCCTCCCCTGCTTCACTTCTTTGTGTTTTGTTAAGCAAGTATATACCAATAGCTGGTGTTGGCAAGAAAAGAGGAAACATCAAATAAAACACAAATTAAAACTGATACTGGTCCAGAGTCCACGTTCATCTGGTCAAAAGTCAAAGAAAGAGAGAAAGAAAGGGATAACTGCTAAACAGTAAGAGAAATACTGGATTATTTCAGAAAAGCCTTCTGAAGATAGCAGCTCCAGGTCTCTAGGAATAAATTTGTCTCACTGGCAAGAACAGATTTGTCTCCTAACAGCAGCTACAAGTCTCACTGCTCGACATCATCATGTAAAAGCTACGAAAATGTTCTTCAGACATGAACTGAGCAGCAAACTCCTGTGATATGATGGAGAATTGGGCTTGTCATCTCATCAAGAGAAGCTGAACGCAAAATTTCCCTGATGCCACAGCAACTCTGTAGGAGAAGTAGGGCCAGAGTCAAGGCCCTTCCCCCTTTACAAAAAGTGACCTTTGTAGGTTACGAGAGGAAACCAGCAGCAGTCTGAGAACCTGAGGACCTCAGGTGGTTGGACTGAGCTGGGTATGACCTGGCATGGTCCATGCTCTAGTGCTTCCCTAGTTTCTGCATGCAAACAAATCTGCTGGGGCTAACGAATGCAGTGACTGAATGTGAATGCAGGCATCCTGACTGTTTTTCCTCCAATATGTGTCTATTTCTTCCATAAAGATTATTGGAAGTGAGATGGTGTTGGCATGAAAGTTATCCAGTGGTTATCAAACTCAGACTCCAATATGCACACTCGTAGGAGCAAAAACCATGCATATACCATGACTTACACCAGAGGTGCCAGCCATAGGCATCCAGCCAGGAGCAGAAACAAAGCTGTGTGATTTAAGTGAACGTCCACAAGCACTATGAATAAATAAAGATCAGTCAAAGCTCAAAATCATTAATGCAAAGATTAGGTCCTAACCAGCTAAAGGTACAAATTCCGGGCTTTGTGGATAGCAAATTTGTAAAGGCAATTCACATCTTAGTGAAAGACAGAATGTCTAGTCAGGATGAGCTAAATCTGTATGGCTACAGCAGCAGCAGTAGCAGCATAACAGCAGTTCACATCAGCTGAGAATTGGGTCTAAACCTGCAAAAAAGGAAGCTGAAAATAGAAAAAAAAATTAAATTAAGTGCATGAATTGCCTACTGCTAATTGTTTGTTTAGCTCTGTTTAGGAACAAAATGCTAAAGAAAAAAACCCCCAAATTATTGTCAGTCAGTTCTGGCTTGCCCAAGGTAACAAACATTCTGCTCAGCTTGTTACTTAAGGATATAAGGCGAAGTTAAACACAGACTAAATTAATCCTAATGAAAAGATTTTAGTAATACCACAAGAAGAGGCTAGCAATTAAAATTTTCAGATAAAGATGTTGTGTTAACTATCTTCAATATACCATCCAGTCTCCACCTACAACCCTAACAGAAACAAGATCCTGTTGGTTTTATCTTACTGTAGCTAGACAAGATAAGCCTGTGGCTGGTGATTTAAGACTGGCCTTCACTAATTGCTTGATGACAGCTGCCTCAGTACCTCACCTTTTCTCATTGTGGAAGAGATATGGCAGAAAACTGGGTTTCAGTGAAAGAGGATCAAGCTGCAAAACAGATCCTTTTTGAGGACTCTGAGTGTACTGCACATATTGTAAAAATTCCCATCCCCTTCCAGGATTACTGGTACTATGGTGACATAAATACAGAGAGCTGCCTAGAATGTTTTACATTATTGACATATCAGACATCCAGTTATTTTGGTTATAAAAAGAAATCAACAAGATTTTGGTTTTCAAAAGCTGCAAACAGAAACATTCTTCATTGCTCGGGAAAAGATTAAGGCCTTTGGACAAAAAAAAAGCCACAAACATTTTCAAGAGGTGTTTTTACATTTGCCGTTAAAGTCTTCCTTCAAATTGAATTGCCTTTGAAAAAATGTCAAGGGAATATTTTTTACTCTATCCTGTATGCAGAAGAATCATATACTAAAGAACTGGCTCTTTGAATAGACCCTGAGCACGATCCTATCAGACAGGATCTTTTCATATAGCTTTGGAAGAATTCTTCAAGTGACAAACCCCTGAAAAATGTGGATACAGTTCTAAAAGATGGTTCTTACTAACCATGTATCTCCCTGGTACTGCTCAGCTCTTGCAGACAGGTCACAGGGCGTGAAAGCCTAGCAAACGTAGCAGTGTAAATGCAAACTGGGCTCTTGGCCAGGGCCAGCTCAGAGCTCCTTGCAGAAGCAGGAAAAACTGAGCTCTGCTGCCCTAGGGAAGAGCTGGTAAGCAGAAGAATGCACTGTTCCCTTGGTAGGGAGAGGAACAGAGAGGGGACAGCAAAGGCAGATGTGAAGCAGAAGTGTCCTGGAGAGTTAGGATCTGGCTTATGCTGCAAACAGGAACGGTACAGCTGGGGATGAATCACAGGGACACCTTTGGCCCACATCTATCTGCAGCTCCACGTCCAATCTTCAGCCTTCTTCATCAGGGCCCCACTACAGTAGGTGGAAAATCCATAGCTTTTGGTGCCTGCCTCTCCTGTACCAACAGATCTCAATACCTCTGGGATTTCAAAATATTTGGGAAAACATGGCAAAATATATTAATCTTTCCCTCACTGCCAGCTGCAGTAGCATGAAGTATTGCTACTTGACAAAACTACTTGACAAAAAATATCACACAGTTATCTTTACTGTTCAGTTAGATTATCTTAGAGAAGCGTGAAGGGCTAGAACAATTTTAGGATGACTCAAATAACTTCATTCCCAAAAGCTCAATAAACACAACACCAAGGGCTTCCCTCTTTATTTATTTGCTAGAGAAAGCCATCGTGGCACATTTGCTGTGGTTGAACTCCACCACGCTGGGCATTTCAGCTTTACCTTGTGGGAGAACAAAGTTAGAGAGAAGGCTGTGATGAAATGACAAGTTTAAGACTTGAAAGTTAATTTAATCCAGGTCTTCAGCCTTGTTAGTTCATTTTTGCTGTCTTGACCTCCAGCAGCCATGGCACAATGCTCAGAGCCACCACGGCCAGTTGAAAGGGTTCAGCTCATTAAGAATTTTCATTTCTCGTCTGAGCTCCTTCAAGAGAGTGTCATTTTGCTTTAATGAATTCATTGCACATGATATCATGATGGTTTTATGAATATGGATTTACCTTCTAATTACTAGCAGTAATCTCTAACTAGTAGCAGTTAGAGAAAGGGAGACAGGAAAGGCAGAGACTTTTAAGGGTGCTACCATGCAGTTCTACACCTTCTGCAAAGGCCATTTCTTGCTTTTGTTCGTCTTAGATATTTCACAGTAGTTTGTTTACTCACAGCTGATGCTCTTTTCAGTGCAAGCACTCCTTGGCTCAAATAGTTTTCAAGGAACAGTTTATTGATGATCACATTATGGAGATATAAGGATAACAGAAGGGCCATTGACTTCTACATGAAACACTCAAAGAAAGATGGAAAAAAGGTGGGAGTAAATGCTTAATATGGGAGACATTCAGGACTTCAGCTATTGGTGCCTAGTATAAGCACCATAGTAACTTCTCTTCATTGATTAGGTCATGGTCTGGTAGTTCTGCAACTAAAACTATCTGAATGGCTCATTGAACTCAAAAATTCACTGCCCTACCAGCTGTGGTGGCTCAGCCAGGCTCTTAAAGGACTTGAATGTGGCTCTTGATTTTTTTGAGTAACAAAGGGAATCATGCAGAAGTACATGTGGTGTTGGCACTCGGAGACAGAAAGAATAACCTCTGCTTTTGTATTTGTACACAGATGATATCAGGAAGCTCTCAGTGTGGTCAGAAGGTTTCAAGTCCCTGTGGGCTTCCAAGGAAGAGCTGGCCACCTGCCACTTCCCACTGTTCTATGTGCAAGTAAGGAAAAGGCAGAACATCTTAGCTTCTTAACAGATAAACAAGCAACCAACTGAAGTTTGGGCTATTAAATAAATCAATAGCATTATACTAAATCATAAGGCTCCTTTTTCTCAGAGCACCAGCATTTTAAAGCCTTCTTATATTTGCACTAGACAAATACTTAAAATATCTCAGCAATTATTTCATGTTGGCACAATAATAGCTTAACTAGAATGGATCTTCTTATACATGAGAATACAGTGAATGATTGTCTTGCTAAGAAAAGCCTAACCCTTAAGAGGGTTCGTGTTCTTCTTCTAATGACTCACTTTAGGAGAGGTAGATAGGCAGGAAGGATGATTCATCGCAGGACACCTACTGTACACTATTCTGGAATACATTTTTCTTCATCTCTCTCCCACTCTACCTATCAGAAAGGGATAAACAAAATCATAAGAGCTTGGGGATTGAAAGAGAAGGGGAAATTGGCTAAAAGTCAATGCTGGCAATGGGGTGTCTTTGCAAATGAGTAAAATAGTGGTGATGGCAGCACACTGACATATTGGCTTCACAGGTCAGATTGACCTTAGCAGATATAACCAATAAATCTGTCAGCCTCAAGATGCAATGCTGAGTCAAAAGTTCAGCTACTTTCTCAGGCTTTGCCTCCAAGCTTTTGCAAACTGCAACTTGTATTCCAAGACCTGTTTCCTCTAAGAGCCCAGGAGTGAAATTTCAGGGAAAACAAGAACAGATAGCAATTCAGTCACGGGCTTGATATAGCAAAATGAAAATGACACAGTTACAGTGTTATGATTTTCTCAAACTCACCCTTGAAAAGAGGTCAAGAGAACCATCTCAATAATGTACTTTGATGCCACAGAAAATTTGCTAGAGGTTCAGCCATGCATTAAGTGCCATTCAGGCACTAGCAAACCTGGTACAGTCCACTGACTATTATCCTCTCCTGATCATAGCAAAAACAGTTGGCTCCAACACCTCAGACATGGGAAGGGATGCCATTTACTAGATCAGGTTACTCAGAGCCTCATTCAACCTGGCCTTGAACACTAACAAATATTTTTTCTGGGAATCAGTGATAGAGACAGAAGGAATCCAAGGAGTATCAAAAAGGGTTACAGTGTGCTGTGGTCAGCATGCTGGAGAGACAGGATGTCATCCAAAGGCACCTGGACAGGCTGAAGGAGTGGTCCCATGCAAACTTCATGAAATTCAACACAGAAAAATGCGAAGTCCTGCACCTTGGTGAGGGCAATCTCAAGCACAAACACAGGCGCAGTGGGGAATGGATTCTGAGCAAACCTCAGGAGGAGGTCTTTGGGAATATTGGCTGATGAGAAACTCAACATGGCCCAGCCATGTGCCCTTGCATCCCAGAAAGCCAGATGTGTCCTGGGCTGCATCCAAAGCTCTGCAGGCAGCAGGTGAGGGAGGGGATTCTGCCCCCCTGCTCTGCCCCAGTGAGAACCCACCTGCAGTGCTGCATCCAGCCCTGCACAAGAAGGACACTGTTGGAGCAAGTCCAGAGGAGGCTACAAAGATGCTCAGAGGGATGGAGCACCTCTCCTATGAGGACAGGCTGACAGAGATGGAGCTCTTTAGCCTGGAGAAGTGAAGGCTCCATGGAGACCTTAGAGCACCTTCCAGTGCCGAAAGGTGACTACAAGAGAGGTAGAGAGGGATTTTTTACAAGACCATGCAGTGATAGACAAGAGGGAATGGATTTAAACTGCAAGAAAGTAGGTTTAGGTTGGATATTAGGAAAAAATTCATGACTGTGAGGGTGGTGAGGTACTGGAACAGGTTGCCCAGTAAAAGTTTGGACACCTCATCCCTGGAATTGTTTCAGATCAGTCTGGAAGGGGCTTTGGGCAATCTAATCTAGCAGAAGTTGCTCCAGCTGACAGCACACGGATTTGGAACTACAGGATCTTTAAGGTCCTTTACAACATGAGCTGTCCTATGATTGATTCAAGCCAGTTGTGTTCCAGTCTGAATAGTGACACAGGAAAATCAATTTTAAGATGGTGTTCACATGCCCAGGCAATAGATGCTCAAGTCATTTTCAACAATGGCTAGAAAAGGAAAAAATCATCTTGTAAAAGACAAGGGCATTAGTAAAGATGATTGCTGAAGCCTGTTCAGGGATTATGCAACAGCAGTTGGCTTAAACATGCACTTAGAAACACTAAGTGGTGATTTAACAGGACTGATAACCCTGATAACCCTACATAGCAAGTGACTGAATACATCTGCAATTGCAAGTGCTGAAGATATCAGGATAGGATTCATGGGCTGGAACTTAAGCAGAAAGGTGCATTAACAGAGGGAGGGCATTTGTAAAAATGCATGGGATAATTTATGACCACATTTAGTGACAATTTAGTTCTCTAGCTCATCAGAAATGCACAAGCTGCAGCACAACATTCCACCCTACTAAAGCACAATGTCTGTGGTGAAAGATTTGCCTGTCAAAAAAACACTGCTACATCCTATGATACTCCAGACTCACTCTGTCCTCTGAACTCAGGTTCAACACAGATACGTATCCTATGGCAACTAACCTGCAGTGACAGAGAGAGATTAAAATAAATGGAAGTCAAGAGAGAAATTTATATGTAAAATATGATCATTGCTGTCTGCTGGAAGCTTGCATGCCCTCAGTTAGGTCTAGCAACTTCATTCAGCCAGTCTGGATCTGTGACTATTGCAGGTGACTTCAAATCAGCAGGAGCTTGTAGGAACAAACTTTCTTAAAAATATGACTGCTATTCCGTTGCTTCCCCTGAAGACCTTGCTATCCAGGGATGTAATAATAATTATGATAACAATGTGATAGCCTTGTGTCAGCTGAGCAAAAGAGACAGTGTGAAATTTCAATTCTCTTTAGATGAGCAAATAAGTTTGGGCTTCTTATAGAACCAAGTCCTTGAAGAGTGTAGCTGGCTTACAAATACAAATACAGCTGAAATTTTCCCACAGAAGCAAGTTAGCTCTTACTGGACAATTTCAGAAATCTGGACTCTGAAGCTTGCCTTACTGAATATGTTCCTCCAGCTCTAGTCGTGCCGCTGAGGGCATGGACCAAATCCCCACTCTCAACACAGACTATTCCTGACTTAAGGATAATAAGATAGAGCACATTTTCATGACTATGTATCTACAATACTCTGGGGTAGTTTTTTCAAAGGAACATTTGCTTGGTGAACACAGAAACTCTGTTCAGTAGTGACAGTGATGATGACATAAATATCTGCAAGAAACCAGTCTGTAGCTTCTGAAAGACAGCAGATTCACCAGGCAGCTCCTGCTGATCATCCTGGGATTTTTCACAGACAGGCACATGCCTGGCAACAGAAAGATGGGTTTTCCTTTTGTTGCTTACACATGAGAGCTGTCTACAACCTCTGCTGAAGCACCAATTTCTGAGTTCAGTATTTATGACCAGAACTCTCATAAAAAGCCATGCTTTAAGAAAGGCTGCCAAAATTCAGGTTTTTAATCTGGATTCAGGATCAAAGCTCATACAGACCATTTCTATATCAAGAAATGAAGCAACACAGGCAGACACTGGGAGTCAGTGGTCTGTACTCTCAGATTGCTAGAAGAGCCCTGGCAGTGTGTGCAAATGCTACAGCACCCACCAAAACCCTTCCCAAGCTCAGAGAAGTTGTTAGCACAGACCAGATTTTGCCCCCAGCAGGCACTCTGAATGTGGCCTTCCTAGTTTGAAGGCTGAATTTTGACAGTGTACCTGTGTCAGTTGACCTCAATACCCAAATAGAGTTTAATATGTGTTTCATTTCTTAGTGGAAATGTATAATAGATTCCGAAAATTTCATCCTGCATCTAACTGTCAAGTGTACAGTCCAGAGCATCATGGTGAGATTTAGGGCTTGTGAGAGACCACCAGAACACACTGAGCACTCTGGTTTGGCTTGTTGGATCTGGAAGAATATTGCTTAGCACAACTCTATCAGTTGAGCTAGGGATTCCTAACCTCAGTATTACCAAGAGTCTCAAGTTGCCAAAGGCTCAAAGCCTTGGTCTGGTGCTGGACCTACAGATGCCCCAGCCTCAGTGACCCTTTGCATCCATCTCTGACTGCCCAGGAATGGGAGGTTCCTCCTTTTTCCTTGTCACTCCATGCAAGAGCCAGGCTTCGGCTGGTCTGGCAGCACCCCTGAGAGCCGAGGCAGGCAATGGTGAGCACTGAGCACGCACCTGCCTGTCACCAGCCAAGGAAACCCAAATACACCAACCTCAGGGACAGCTCTGGTTCTCTGCAGCCCAGAAATGAGGCACTGCTGACTGATAACCCCCTTGGCAGACTGAGCTGGATAAGCCAAGCAGGGCGGGCTTTCCAACAACCTTCACCAAGCCACAGGGCACCTTGCCAGGAGAGATACAGCACAGCATAAAGCATAACTGTGTTGAACAGTGACTTGGACGCTCATTCAGGTTCTCTGCTCTGGGCACTGGCTTGGCTTGGCAGGATGACTGAGAAGGTTAAAAAAGCCTGTCCTGTCCTGGACCAGATGTTTGTGTCCTCCTTGCCCTCTGTGTGACCTCTCCTGTGCCGTGGAGGAGCTCCTGTGTTTCATCTCCATCTGTCCAGAGGCAGGCTTCCCACTGCCAGGAAATGATGCCATCAGGAAGCATTCACTATCTGCACTGCCCACGGGTGGATTTGATGGATCTGGGCCAGAGACACACGTGGGTTTTGGGCTCCATATCCACAGAAGACTGCAAATAAAAAGAATGAAGCTGTCATGAATGGAGAAGGTTGTAAAAGTCGTTGTGTCATCCTGCTCTCCCCTGAAAGGTGGAAGTGAGATGCTGGCAATTTGGGATCACTTGTGGGAGTAGGTTTGATTACAAAACTTTATATTTGTGACATTTCTGTAAATGTCATTCTACTAAGATATATACACTGCACTTGAGTCAGGCTCTTTCCTTCTGATAGCTGAAGTGTTAATTATTAATCATTGAAGCACAATTACTGGCACTCTGCTCCCAGAGGAGATAGAGGTTTAGGTTACAGTGGCATCCTCCAATACCATGAATTCTTACACTAATTCTTTTCTTTAACAACAGTCACATTTGACCAAAGACACAAACCACGGCTGCATGTGTGAGTACATGTGCATGTAATTTATGAGATTTGATTAACTGTGGGTCCACAGTCTATGTATAAACTTCTCATAGTATCAGAATACACAGTCCTTTTCAATGGCTGGCTCCACACTATCTTTGTTTGTTCTGTATCTGCCACAGGATAACTGGCTCTTAACACTGATCAGAGCTACTGGTTTCCCAGTAAAAAGTAACTAATGAACTGCAAGGTATTGTCATGGACTCCCAACCCAACTTCCTTGTGCTCTGTCTACAGTCTCCTGCTAATGGTAGGTCGCCCTCTTTAAAGGAAGAGCCCCCTAATTCTGTTCCACAAAAGCAAACTGTCTTCAGCATTATTTGCATCTCATTAAACACCGAGTTTCGTGCTAAAAACTGTATTCACCATAAACAAAAGATGCTTGCAGTGACACCAGGCAGACTTCTGAAACAAGGCAGCCTTCAGGTAGAGTATGGTATTTTGGGGTTCTGGTATTGTAATTTCACAGGCAAATATGCACACAAGCTCATGCCTGCAATGTCCCTCACGTCTTAGGTCTCCAGCAGGATTGTAGTCATCTCAGCAGCATGTAACTGAGCTCATATCAGTCTGTGTGCCTTGGCTGCCCATCATTAAAACTCATATCTGACCACAGGTCTTCCATCATTTCAATGAGATAACTGAGTTCAGCTGTTGACAGCTCTTCATATTCCTTCCATGCCAACTGGGAATAACATCTAGCTTTTATTTCCCAGTCCCAGATATGAGATTAATCTTCCTGTCCTAAAAGATCACAGCACTGAAGCACAGCAAGGAAATGTTCATGCTTTTCATAAAAATAAATTTCTCATAAGTCCTACAACCATATTTTAAGCTTGGGATGATCTTGTCTTCTTGGAAGTCCCCTGCTCAGAATGGCAGTGAAGTCTGTATCAGGCTGCCAGCTCAGATGTACCACAGTGATAAAGGTTATATCCTCAGATGAGCTGACAGCTCCACACAAGGCAGTATTTTCTTATATTGCCTGTCCTTTGATAAGTCTGAAACTGCTTCCCAGAAAAAAAATAACAGAATGGGATTACAACTCTCTTTGGAGAGGAAAGCAGAGCAACATACAGAAAGCACCTGGCTGAGACCAAAGGAACTTGACCACGTGTTGACTTACACGTGGCTGCAGATTAACAGGGAAGGCAGGAGCATTTTCTTTCACCACTCCCTTCCGGAGTACCCCAGCAGGGTCAACACAGCACACAAAAATAAACTGAGGTGGGTGTGAGGTTAATTCAACTTCCCATTAGTTGCAGTCATTTGTGAGCTGCTGAACAACCCATCCAGGAGTCCTTGTCATGACTTCCAGGGCACAAGAAGACAAGCACACACTCACTCTTGTTTTTCCAGTTTAATCTGCTGCCACATATGTGCCAACACTGCCATTTAGTGCTGGGCCTGTTGCAACAGCTTGGACATAAAAGACAACACTAATTGCAAACAATGATCCTACACAGAGGCAGACACATCACTACCTGTTGTAAACCCCTATTAGCACAAGGTGTTGGAAAGTGGCAGAGGTGGGGCTACCTTTTACAGAAAGTAATAGTGACGGGTGATAGTGGTAAGAGCTCATGGAAATATGATCTGAAATCTGTGAGTTCCTGTGGGAAAAAAAAAAATCCATTTTGTTTGCAAGTAGAAAACTATCATCCAAACTTTAAAAATCTCACTGAGATTAACCTTGTGATTCAATTCCTGGTCTTACTGAAGCTCAATAACCAGATGAAACAGTAATTGTTAGTCATCTTAACCCTTTCTGTGGAGAGTCAGGATATTCTTAGCAAGTATTTTAAGCAAACCCTTGATCTATTGGTATCCTCAAAGCTACTCACATGCTTTGATCTACAGCCTTGATCTGCAAAGCTGAGACTTACCCTGCTCAACAAAGAAAAACCCCAACCAGCTAGCCTTGCAAATGCCTGTGCTTCAGTGCAGGATCTGGCAGGTCTTATTTGTAATATTGCTCCAAGCTTTGTCGTGGGTCTCCCTCTCCACCTGTTCTCATTTTCAGAGGAGATTTACACCCCTAGGAGCTGACACCCCTTAGAGTTTTCACAACAGGCCACACAGGCAGTCTGAAAACTGCAGTGCTGGGCAGAGGTATCAGCAAGCTCTGAACAAATCTGCTCTGGTGCTGAAGGCTGCCCAGACACGGCCATGGGGAGCTGATGTGGGATGCTCTGTCCTGCTCCTTCAAAACCCATGATGGTGCGTCCTCCATCCAGGTCTGATACCACTGGCGGTTCTTTGCTGACCCTCGCAGATGTGCTGCCCTTCACTCACCACAGGCTGTCCCTGCAAGCTGCCCTGCCCTTCTCCTGTGTCTGTGTTTAAGCAGCTTGTGAATCCACTCCCTGCTCCTCCTGCTCAGAAAGGTGCTGCCACACCACTGGGGAGATGACACAGGATGTCCTCCACCGAGTGCCAACGATGTGAATCTCAGCCAGCACTGAGGTGGCTCCTGGGCATTGCCACAGTCTGAACAAATAGTTCAGGTAGCCCTTGGAGAGATGGGAGCCACATCCTGTTTGGCACTATCCAAAGCTCAGAGCCCATTCAAAGAAGTTAAGAGACTTGGTTAGGGTCCAGCACGGTGCTTGATGAAATTGGTGCTGGATGCAGCAGCAGAGAAAGAGCGAGAAGAGACATGAGGAGAAAGTGAGAGAACATGCATTTCCATAGGTCAGCTCTCCTCAGAGACACTAGAGGTTCATTGTAAGAGATATAAAAATAAATGTCAGATGGCTCTCTCTTGATTAATCAAGCTTGGCTTTGCTGTAGAGACATCTCCTTCAAATAACACTTTTATCATTTGAAAGTCAAGGAAAAAGCCAGAGAGCATCTGACTCCTGAACAAGCAATACTGAAAGCAATTCAGGCTTATTTCTGTGGACATGCTTCCCCTATTATTTTAGCACAGCTGTGTAATCCCTGAGTAATTAAAACGTCTCCTCAAAGCTGCCACTCTCTTATGCCTTCTGATCTGTGTCAATGCTGATCTGTTCAGCTGTGTAGGAATATTAAGAGTGCCTGATATAGCTAAGTCTCTTCAGCTTTTATCCAAATGATCTCTTCAACATCATCATCAGCTGAAGAGAAGGACAAATTCTTCTTTTAACGTAATTTCAGATTAACTGTTGCTTTGAATGCAGCTTTAGTCTATTTACACCAGTCTGATAGGTATCAGCATTAAACAGCAACAAAACATTTCCAGAGGACAGGAAGACATTTTTAAATATATCAAGGGATCAGAGGTAGCTGATTAAGAAAACCATTAATAATTTGATTGAATATGGAATTGTCAGTCACTCAAAGCAGCTGAGACCTCTGGAACCTAAAACCACAATTTAACAAGAAAAAACTGAGTAAACAAATGCAGTAAGTGAGGAAATTAAGAACCCTGTGTGAAAGCCACAGAAGGTCATCAAAGTCAACCAAGACAGGTCTGGACCATTTGCATTTTGTGGGGCATTCACTGCTCTGCAGACAGACAAGCTGATCTGGCTGTCTGCTGTGACAATATTGCAGCCAAAGCAGAATTTGAACGGGCAGCTTTGGGGACGCATGGGTTAGGACCATGTGAAAGAGAGAAAAGTAAACACAAATACAGAATCTTGGTTAGAAGAAGCATCCAAAAAGCATCAGGGCAGAAAATAAGCACAAACAGAAGCAATGTGATTGGATGAGCAGTGTGACGGAGCTTTGTGGAGGCAATTGGCAGCAATAAGAGCTCCCTCTGCAGCTCCCCTGTGCTTGGGCTAAGCTCTCAGGAGATACCAGTGCCATATTCTCCCTGAGGCTAAGCCATCCTTAGAGACCCCTCTATACACAGCACCACATTTGGTCCTGGGTACAGGAGAGAAAATGGAGGAAAATATCAGCAACGGACTGAGGAACTCTTGCAGAGCAGTATGCACAAAAGTGAGATACTGTCTGACAAATCACGGTAGGAAAATGTAAAACTGCAGGTATATGTCGGATGCATACATGCAGGACAGAAAGAATTATTAATGTTGAGGTAACAACATGATTCTTGTTTTCTTGTTAAAAATCCCACGGCACTCATCGCTTCACGCACATATCTGGGCTTACAGGTGACACCGGGGCACGCTAGAACAAGGCTACACAAGTAGGAGAGCTGGGCATGGGGACTTTCCTAACTCTGTCCTACCACCACACTCCATGATTTCTCACACTGTGGGATGTGGAGCCAGGTCTTGCTGAGCCCTCTGTGGGTGTCCTGAGGTGAACAGCAGAACAGTGGTGTTGGCACGCAGACTTGCAGCAGTGGTGCCTCTTGACTCTGTTCCCAGAGCCATGAGCTTGGCAAGTTCCCTTCAGACGTCTCAGATCCATCTCTGCCTTGCATTATTAATTGCAGCATCACAACCACATCAAGTCTCATTTTTAGTACTACTACTAAGCTACTTTGAGTAGCTTATTCTCAGTGCCTGTCCCTTGGAAATGAGTTCCTGGCCTGTTAACCCTTTCATTGCTTCTGAAACACAGCAGATAACCTAGAGGCTGTGGAACTTCCTTTTGGCACGTGTCATTTTCCATCCTGGAAAAATGCGGGATATGCACCTGTAAGTCCTTGATATCCAGGAGATAGCCCAAAGAGTGACTGAGCAGTGACCACTCCTCTGAGACACCCAGGTCAGAGCTTTCCCACTGGATTTCCCCATGTAGGTCTGTCCCTGTGCTTTGTGGCCACCCAACAGACTGGCTGGGGGTGCAGGATCAGACCACCTGCTTGCTCAGGGGAGCTCTTTTGCACAGCACTGACTCTGAGAGCAGAGACATTCATGCCACTCATGCTCCAAATAAGAGGCTTGGTGTCAGTCTTGAATTACTCTTATATTACTCCCAGGTGCCCTCACTAACACTGGTCCTGAGCTGATCTTGTTCTTCAGTACCCTCTGGATCCACCATCCTTTGCTTCTACAGCAGAGAGGTTTAGATATGACAAAGATCACACATGTGAAAATACACCTCTCTTAGAAGACAAAAAAAAAAAAAAAAACAAAACACCACGTATAAATGTTTATATAAAATTTATGAAGACAAAATGATCAAGACCTTTTCTCATCACACAAAACACTGCTTTCCACACCATGGGCAGGCTGCTCTGTTCACAGGATACACAGTGGAGCAGGCAGGGGCAAACAGAGCAGGTGTCTCACCTGCAGGGGGAAGTGGGAGGGCACCAAAGGATTTGTGAGGCCAAGGAATCCCTGCTTGTGCCCAGGGATCCTGCAGGGAGTAACAGGCTACAAACTGCTGCAGCAGCAGCCCTTGACACCCTCAACCACAGTACCTGCTGCAGTGTTTCCTCGGGTTCACAGCGGCTCTGGGAAGAAGGACATGCACTGAACCAGTGAACCAGTGCTTGGTTTGGGCTGTGTATCTGTCTGGAGGAGTGAGACAGCAAAACTCAATTAGCACAAGCTCTAAGCACAGATGCTTTCAACTCCAGTGGCCCCTGATTCAATTGGCGGCATCTACCCCGGCAGCAGCTGTCACCTACCTTTCCCTCCAGAGGGTTAGGAAAGGTTTGTATGAGCAATGAGGAGCAGCAATTTTCCTTGACAGAAAAAGTCTGGAAAACAAAAAACTTTGTGTCTGGTATGGAGGGGCATCCTGTTCCAGGTCTTGCTTTCTAGTGCACACATCTGCATTCAGTTCACTTTCCACACCTCAGACAGGTATAACCCTTTCCCAGGCCCTTAGCATCCTCCTCACACCCTCCTTTTATCTTACCCTTGATTTTCCAGCCCAGGGAAGATGCACACACAATGTCTGATCCCTTGAGCAAAATGTTTGATAGCTTTCCTATCAAGGAAAACACTTTTCTCTGTCTTGCCTTCTCCTCTATTTTCCCCGCATTTGCATTATCCCTTCTCCATATATTATGACTCACTGCTAACTTAAGACCACTGGCTGCCTCTCCCTCCCCCTGCCCAGAAACTCCTTACATAAATCATTGGGATTGCTGAACAAAAAACCTCAAAACCGAACAAAAAACCTCAAATCCAAACAAAAAATTAACATGCACAGATTTATTGCTGCTTTTGTTTTCTCAATGTACAGACAAATTAATATTATGGAGATTAGGTCCCTTTGCTCAGCTCTCCCGAGCACAGTGCAATACGACAAGAAAGTCCCTGCTCTGTGAAAAAAAAAAAAAAAAAAAAAAAAAAAGAAAAGAAAAGAAAAAAGACTGGATAAACTCAGCTATTGTACAATCACATGATCCTGAAAAAGAGGATTATTAAAGTAGAACACAATGTGAAATGTAATCAATACAAAGACAGACTAAGATGACTGAATTGCAGAGGGACAACATCTCTCTGTACATGATGTGTGGTGGGCAAGCCAGGGAAGGGCTGCTGCAAACCTCATGAGTTTAGAAAAATTGTGTGTGTTTTCCTGGACTCTGAGCTATTCACAGTGTCTGTTTCACAAGGAGGGAGAGAGAAAGTTGAACAAGTCTTTAAGGGTCATCCTCTTTTCAAATCAACTCAAAGCAGAGTCTTTGTCAAATTGACAGGACATTATTGCTAGGTGGAATCATTGAGAGATACAAAAAATATTTGTAACCAGAATCTTCCATAAAAACACATAAAAAGCATCTGAACTACTCCATAGACAGTAGGGATGCCAAAATACTTTGCTGTTTTTCTGACTTGTGTACAAGAGAGGAAAATTTAAAATTTTTTTCATTAATCTAAAAAAGTTACAAAGTGAGGGATCTGTCTAGATAGGTGCATGCCTTCAACCTCCTCCGTGCAACAATTTCTGGGAAACATAAGGACCTTTGGTAAGTTTTTCAAATTAATAAATCTGTGAGAACTGTGGACAAATAACCCCTTCAATCCAAAACTTTCTTCCTCCCAGATTTATTTTCTTCTGTGAATAAATGCTACAGACACTTTTACAAATGGAAAGTTAAATTATACAGCGAAAGTCCTACACAAGCTTATAGCAGTCCTTTAAACCAAGTTCTATATTCTGTACTCTATTTAACAAGACTGACAAAGCATTTAAAATAAATCCAAGGGAAAGATTAATCAGTGGGCCATTAATGTACATGAAGGTAGTCTGAGAGTACTGGAAAAGTTCTTAAGTTTGTTGAAGACTTTATCTACCTCTTATACCTCTGAACAGACAGATTCAGAGCCAGGCATTTCAGACAATTTAACTTCTTTGGCCTAAAATGATCATCTAGGTTCTTTCTGCAACAGGTGAGAGAAAATCAGACAATATGAACATTTGCCACAGACATTTCTGTTAGTATAGGGTGAATTACTCTCTTGTGTTGATCCTATTTTTTTCAACACAATTCAGTTTTCTAGGGAGCCATGACACAGTGATGAAGGCTGGGACATACTGCTTGATCCCTGCAGAGCTGAGGGAATGAGGGCTGTGTGCTCAATAACAGGACAGGCACTCAGGCAATGTAGACCAGCCCAAGGCTCAGTGCAGAGGAAAGCAGTGGCTCCAGGCTGTCCATGAGGAGCTCCAAAAATGTCTCTCCTGGCCCTTGCACCGTGGTCTCCACAGGAGAGCCCTCAGTTCAATCCCCTGCTTCCTCTAGAGCACACAGGTTCGTACCCAAGGCCCACTGCAGCCCCAGCCACCCCCCAGTATTTGGGCTCAGCTGCTCAGGTTCATCCTGGTTTTCAGGATGTGACACTTGCAACTGTGGTTGCTCCCAACTCTGAAATCTGGCCCTAAATGCACATCCTGATAGACAGGATCAAAGGAGTGATCTCCTACTGGGTTGTACTGGCATGTGAGAATGGGCTTCATCACCAGCCCACGCAATCACCCCTTTTGAGGCAAGGGCATGCCTCAGATTTCAGTCCTGTTGCACAAAAGTATGGGAGGCTTCACCGAGGAGGGCTTCTCAAGAGCTGCATTCATCTTGGACTTTCAGACTTCTGACTCCTCACTTTATTTTGTTTCTTAGAGCATTATAGTATCTTCCCAAGTCATTCATCCACTTGATCCTCAAAGCTTTTATCAGTGAATTAACCCAGAATGGCAATTTCCACCTTGAAAATGCTTTAATGTTCTAATACTTCAAACACCTTCAAAGCCACTTAATCACAATGATTCTGGGAGATAGATGCGTAGAAATCCTAATTTATTTGCAAAGAAACTGAGTTTCTTTCCAAGAAGTTCAAGCTCAGGCGCTGTCCCCACCCTGGACACTCCAATATCCCACGTATCATCCCCCCTGTAGACCTGGACACCCAGCTCATGCACATGGCCATCAGGCTTGCCATAGGGTCTGGGGACCCAGACAGGAACTGCCTCCCTTGCTTACCCAAAATTCCACTGATGTGGACAAAAGACACAATCTCTGAAGCTTTTTTCCCCAGTCTGCCAGTACAAATCCTGCTCCCATTAGGTGTTATCACCAGGAACAGCTAACTGGTGAGATACCACCCCGGAACTGAGGGAACCAAGTTCAACCCTGTTGCATTTAACTAAATGGCAGGTCCACCCACACACACTAAAGTGGAATTTTGCTGAAGGTAAAAATCAAGCTGTGCCTCCATCCTCCGCTCCCCCCCGATCTCATGCAGTTTAAGATGACAGTTCAGCGTATGGAAGTTATTATGGGATGCCTGTGCATCATGGTCACTGGTCTGGACCACTGCTATTCTTCTCCTACACATACACAGCACACCCATGCACACACAGAAAAGCTGCCGAGTGCTTATATAATCTGATGTGTCAACAAAGTCCCTGCCAACCCTCCTACGTCTGGGGACTTTAAGTGGTTTCAACTTGTCCCAGACAGAGCATTTCAAACATGTGAAAAGCTCCCCTTGAAGTCTACCCCAAGGCAGCCCATCCAAAGCCATACTGATGCTTACTGTGTAAGTGAGAGAACAAGTTCAGCTGTTGCTAAACAAGTGCTTGAGAAGGCGCAGGCTGGCAGCCCTGCCTGCTGCCAGACCCCGTCCTCCCGTGGATGTGCAGCACAGCCAGAAGCTGTGTCTGTGTCTGAGCAGGCACATGGCATCCGTCTGTCAGGTGGGTGTCTAAGCACTTTTTGTGGGAGGCTGAGGGTTACATGAGACAGCTACAGCAGACAGGGCACCACGGCTGCATCTCTGAGTGACAGCCCTGTGGTACAACAATCTCATGCAAGTCAAGGGCAAGGATTATCTATAATTTTTTATGCAAAAGGTTGTGGTCAGGTGATGGCAAAAGTTTATAAATCTGTATGTAACTTCTTTGTTCTGGTTTTGTCTTCCCAGTTCTATGAGAGGTGGGGACCCTTGTGACTCCTGATGTCTTTTGTCAGGCATGTCCTCATGTCTCATGCTGGTGGGGGCTGTATGCCAGCACTGCCTGACACAGCTCTCAGCCTGGTTACTGGGCAGTGGAGAAGTCAAGTGGATTCACCATTAGATCCTGCCAAAGCAGGAGGATGTGAGCATACAGCAGGAGACCCCTTCCTAGGAGACAAATGTCTTTGTATATTAGGTGGTGGAATATCCTGACTTTTTTTAGTGTTGCAAAACTGCCTTTGTATTCAAGCTATTTTTAAAATTTGTTTTAAATGCACCATGGTCACATGTATTTTAGCCCACAGAATTAGCAAAGATTAACTTCAATGGTATTGTTTGCTTAATTGCTTTGCTGAAATGGAACTTGATGAAATTCCAGACTGAAGAGCTTAAAGCCCACAGGCATCCAGAAAACAAAATTCAGTTTCAAAAGAAAGTTACCAACATTCAGATCTCTTCTATACTGCGACAAGTTTGAGGGAGTTTTTGCTTTTTTTTTCATTTAATAATTACATCCCTGCAAGACGCAGAGAAGGACAGACAGCCTCTGACCCCTTGATAGCCAAACCATTCAGGTAATCAACCTAAAACATGGGAGACCTAGATTCAAATAACCAGAGTTAAAGAAGGCAAAGAAACTTGGGACCATGAAGATGTCTAACCACTGGGCTCCATATACTATCTTAAATAAAAATCCTGTTCTAGACTGTACAAGTTTACATCAAGCTTTCCACAGTTCTTTAAAGTGGCTGTACTTTGATCAGATGGAAAAATCGCCATTAAACCCTTCAGACTCCTTAAAAAAAATAAGAAAAAAGAAATCTGTTTTGAACAAAGGGCCCCAGCCATAATGCTCTTTTGTGTGCCAGTGTTAGTGCTTGGAAAGGTGCAGGCTCCTATGGCAATGTCAAAGCCCTCTCTACCTGCAGTGCACCTGCAGAAGGACCTCCTTACAGAGTGGCATCTCTGCCCTGCAGCTGTGCAAAAGATGCTCTGGCAGGCCTGCAATTAACCCCTTCCCACCTGAGGAGGCTCCCTGACCCCTTCTGTCCTGGGCCTGTGCCATCTTCAGAGTCTGAGGTAGGTGAGCAGCTCAAGGCAAGCAGAGACATCAGACAGTTTGACAAAAAATCATGACTTCTGACTTCAACGTTGAAAAAGGTCCATGAGCTAGCAAGATAATGAAGCTATTAATGAAAAGAAACATCATACTGAGGCAGAAACCCATATGTGGATATGATTCATATATTTGAAAGGTCTAGAGTAGAATTTCAGTAAGATAAGCACAGCTTCCACACTCAGACTGAAGTGACTGGCGTCGCTGTCCAAAATGTAAGAAAAAAATTCCTGGTTTTGTTGAGTCATTTTTCAGCCCACTGAACACATGCTCCAGAGCTCCTGCACAGAGGCAAAAATACACCCTTTGTACACACTGTCTTTATGACCCCTCTTCTCCCTCCCTCCCTCCCTCCACATCCTGCACCTCAGAGTTTATTACAGAGCTAATGGTTTCAAAATCATTCCACAGAGATAAATCTCAGTGTGTGCAGTGTTACACTGGCTTGTGCACCCAATTACCACTTAAGAATGTGCTAAATTATTCTGTGGAAAGAATGAATGCTCCTCTTTCCTGTTTACTTTTCAGTATGTGAATATTTATTTTCTCGTGTCAATAATTACTCTAATGTTTCGGAACACTCCATTTAAAACTGGCTTTCATTCATAGAGAGAGTCATTCACAGAGAGAGCCATTTTTGAATGATAATGAGGCAATCAATGTTTTTAAAGGATCTTATTTTTCAAGTGAAAATAAGCACAATTTTACAATTTCTTCTCAAAATACAGGCTAATTTTTCAAGAAGCTTAAAGGAAATACCAATGCCAATGTAAGCATGTGATGTAATCTTCTAAGCTTTTATTTTCAAGACTAATTAATGATCTGGATATCTCAAAATACTTAATTTGAATCTAACAAGAAGGAGATTTAAATTCAGGCTGTTTCCAGTGTTTTTACCAATGCAGAATATTTATCATTCTCCTTTCACTTTATGTGAGCTGTGCTGGCATTGCAGGACCTAGAAGCGGTGTTAAAACTCTTCAGATTTTATGCTCAAAATCTTCAAAAATAACCTTGCTGACTGAAGAAAAGTAGGATTTATTTCTGTTAGAAATACACTGTAGCGTGCATGGGCCAAACTTCACAACCCAAATCTCTTTTTAAATCTGGAGTCATACGCAGATGGAGTCAGACAGCTGCTTACAGATTAAATGGATACAGATTTGTCCCTCTATGTGACTTGGTGACTGATAGGAGCATTCAGAGACTATTGACATAAGATGCTGGCCAAAGGTCCTGGACTATTAAGAGCAGTGATTTTCCCCACACAATGCTTGAGGAAGCATCAATATGAACACAGGTGGCCAGACCATGTCAACATGGGGTTTCTGGTTTAATGTGCCACAGGACAGCCTGCAACACACTGTGCTTCCCTGCTCACTCCCAGCTGGAGTCATTGCTCCTAGTGATAGAAGGGAAACTCTTCATGAGTCAAATGGCAATAAGAAAAAGAAGTATGGCTTGTGAGAACAGATCCTGGAAGGACTGTGACCTCATTCACACACACACTCTCATTCCTAGGACTGGGTATTGCAGTGCCACAGCAGTCATGAGCAGCAAACATGGAAAAGGCAGAACATAAGGGTAAAGGTCTAAACAATTCCTTCAGGAATAATGCTTTGTTGGCTTTGTTTGAAACTCAGTCAAGAGAGTAGAGCAAGAGAATAACATGATGCTCCACTACAGGGTTTCCTCCTTGGAGGGAGAGCAAGAAGCAGAAGACCAGTAGGAACCCTCGAGAACACTCTGTGTCGTGGTTGCAGTTCATACTAGACAGGAACTGGTCCTATGCCAAAAGCTCCACAGAAGGTATTTGACATGTATTTAATGAAAACACAAAACAAACTCCATCACTGGTGTGGAGTTTTGGCTTAACCACTTCTCATTAGATGATCCCAAGTGTTTTAATGTGTGTGGTACTTGAACTTGAGCTCTGAGCTGACTAAATATTTTGTGCTTTCTTGTCAGCTTATTATAAAGTTTGCAACTAAGGAGGATTGGAAGTAGTTCTAGTCAATATGTTTGTACGTCCTTCCCATCTATTTGTCAAAATTTAAAGGAAAGCTCCCCTCAATTGTAAATGTGCAGTGGGATACATTGCTCATCATGTGTAGAAGGCACATTGTAATACAAGAATATTGCAGAGGTACTGCTGGAAATCCTGGAGTCCCTGCACTAAAGCACATCCCTACAGTAATGCACACCTCTGCACTTGTCAGGCTTCTGTAAACTAGGTTAGCTTTGAAGGGCAGTAAAAATTAAAGCACAAATAAATGTGTATTGCATCTGTGTTCTCCTCTACCAGAGAGTCTGTGCATTAATTCAGGGGTAATGCAACTGTTTGTGCATTGGAATTGATTGCAATAACACTTCTGTACACTGATAGGTAATCTGCCCAGGGGCTGGTAAGACGATAATGCCTTAATTTAAAATTCTTACATAAATTCAATAGGACAATTACTTGAGGACAATTAGTTGAGAATCTGCTAAGGGAACTAAGTCAGCAGCTGGTCTTAATGGTAGAAAAACAAGAGAAAATAATAGAAACACTGGGAAAAAGGAGAAAGAGGAAGAGAAGCCACCAGCAGTGCTCATGCCAGCTGTTGCCATGGTGCCTTGATCCTCAGACACCATTCTGGACAGTGCTGGTCCGCCGCTGGTAATCCCAGTGTGATCCTGGTCAGAAGGGGATCTCCATCAAAGGCAACCCAACACCATAAGGGATGGGCTTTGCACTCACATCATGCTTGTACTCTGACTCCATTTTAGCAGAGGAAGGGCAGAGGACACCCATGCAGCACACGTTCTCCTTGTACAAACTGACGTATGTCAACGTCTCTTGAATAACTTTGAGCCAGCACAGCATGTTTGCACTGGATCAGCACTGTGCATCACAGAGAGCAGTGTTTTCAAAGCTCTGTGAGGAGCCTTTCTGATGGACTTGCCTGTCATGGCTTCTCTCCCAGCAATGCTATTAATATTGCTGCATGGGCAGGCTTAAATCACAGCAAAATTGCAGGTGTGGACACAAATTACAGCAGTTACTGACAGACAAATAAAGAACATAATCTCATGATCTGAAAGTCCACTCAGCACAGTCACAGCCAGTATTAAATACTCTTTGCTCATGAAGTTCCCAATTGTATTAGATGATTTGGGTGAAATTCAGTTTTCCTGAAGTCAGCAGGAACATTGCCAAGGTTGTCAGTGAGGCCTTAATTTTGCAGCCTGGCTTTGAAACCTTGTTCCCTTTGTTAACACTGGAATTTTGGCTGCTGAAAAGAGACACTTTGGTTCTAGGCAGCCAATTTCTTTTCCTTGTGGCTGCTGCTTAGCAAATGCACATCAGCTACTTTCCTGACCACAACACCCCATTATAAATGGAGAAATAAAAGATGAGCAGTACAAGCAAAGCTGCTTCTCCCAAAAGATTTTAACTCCAGCCCAATGACAGCTAATTGTTCTCTCCCCAGCCCATCCCTGCTCATGAGCCTTGTTAGGGGCATTGTATGCCTCACATCCACCAAACACAGAGCAGCTCTGCTTCTGTAATTAGGTTTCTTTATTCACCATTCATTCAACACGACTTAACAATCAGACAGGGAGGTGGGCGAAATATTACATTTTTCTTTCCTTGAGGATCTATCATGTAATATATATGTACCTAACTTATTATCTGGGTACACCATGCTAAAATACTCAAATATGTATCAGTGGAGCTTGGTTTGGTTTGGTTTCTTTTGATCAAATTTTACTGCCAGAAATATGGCTAAACCCCAGACTTCTTGATTTCAGCTCCAGGCTACCAAAACGAAATCAGCAAATGATCTTTCTGCATCCTATTAACTCACCAGAGCTCTAGTTTCCCTATTGATTAAACAACACTTACTCAGGAAACACACTCTAGTTTCATTTGTGTACTTTGTGGTTTAGGTTCTGTTCAAGCACTTGAACTAGATCAGCTGGTTCTTCAAAGCTGCTAAGCATGAAACCCACGCTCTGGCAGGATGGCACTGGCACTCTCTGAGTGGAGACTTGCCTGCTGGTGATCCCTCAGCAGGATCAAAGCCACAGGACAGTGTGCTTCCAATATCCAGCCATTGGTGATCTCATCACGTCTGACTGGCCTTTCATGCTCAAAGCCTGAGCTTGCACTCACAGCGCTGAGGCAGCTCCCTTAGCAAACACTGCACAGGAGAGCAGATTAATGCTCGGGGTGTTTTCTCCAGACCAGTCCTCAGTCCTTTCTCAAGTCCTCTGGCCCTGAGGACTTGACACCCACCAGAAACAGGAACACACTCTTCTTGTTCTGTCCATGTGAAAGGAGTGTGGCCTATGCCACCCAACATGATTCCTTGATGGCAGCCATGTCCCTGGAGGTGGGGACTAGCAGGAGTTTCACTCAGAAGTGAAATTCTGAGTGGACTAAAATGCTGATGCAGATGCATTAATGATCCTTCGTCAATCCAGGATTTACACCTGCTCCATGATCTTCATTAAACCATGGAATCTTTTAGCCTCTGTTCCCCACCTGCAAAAGAGGATTGTAGTGCTTGAGGATATATTCCCTAGTGCTTCCAAAAGACACTTGAAAATTGTGATGATGAACATTCAAGAGTAGAAGACATTTCAGCCTCACATTTCTGCAGAGGTTAACACACAAATTTACTCTGCTATCTAGTCCTTTAGCCCAGCCAGTCTATGATGAACAACGTTGAAGAGGGTAATATTTTGTATTTTTCCAATATTCATCAGAATTTCTGAATCCCCTGAAACATACCATGCTGGTTGAAGCTGCCCATCTTCTGAAGCACTTCTGAAGAGCTTGAAAGCATTTTGAAGAGCACGGCGCAGCTACTGGGTTTCAGTCCTCATATCAGGGCCTCCGATGTTCTCCCATCCTACGTTCCACTTGTGATCACTGTCACTGGCTGAGTGGTGGAGGCTTTGTACCCACAGCTACTTCTCCAGCTTTCTCTGAGACAGATAATTGGAGTGTGTAATTAAGTGCTACTGACAGCAGCTTTGGAATTGAAAGTATTTTGGGTCAACATCTATCAATTCCAGCAGAACAAAGACTATGAGGATTCACACATAAGGTGAAAATGACCTAAGGATTTTGATAAGCTTTTTAATAATGATATGTTCCATACTTGTTCTGCATTTCTATCCTTCCCGCTTGTACACTCACTGCCAGAAAACCAGACAGCTGCTCTCAAAGGGAAAGGGAATAGTCCAAAACTCAGAAAAAAGGCCGGGAGAAAATCCACACTGCCTTCCCAACAGACCACACAGCATCTCAGGCATGGTAGGACAGGGGCTAAAGCTGTAACTGGCCTCAGTTCAGTTCTTCCAGCCACACCAGTTAGTTTGTTTGAGACAAGAAAGCAGAAATCCACACACTTGTTCATACTGAGTTTGTTGCAAGCTGGACACAGAGCTCTCAGTCCTCCACCTCTGAAGACACAGGAAGAAAGTCTGCTCACAACATCCAAGCAGTGAGCCTTCCTCCTGTCCACACCATCTCATGTGCCACTGCCATGCTGGGGTGAGGCCAGGCAGTCCAGTGTTTTGCTTTCTCAGGATGCAGGTTTGGAAGGTGTCCTCTATTCCCTAATAGGAAAAGAAGGAAAACTGATTGCCAGAGCAACTGGAGCTGTTTAAGACATAAAGAAAGCTGTGTGCATTTCATGATACCTGGGCCAGAGATCTTGCCAGCAGCGTCTCTCAAGGCTATTGTCACACACCACACTGCACACAGCAGTCAGGATCCAGTCTTCTCCATGCAGGGAAACAGGCTGCAGGACACAGCTCCACAGCTCCTGCATGGGTGGGAAAGGGGAGTACATGTATTACATGTATGCATCCCAGACATGAGATTTATGGAGATCAAGGCTCCTACAGACTCACTAGGTATTTAAGGTCTCAACATGGCCTGCATAGAGCCAGCCCCAGGGGCCAGTGCATCCTAAAACAGACCCTTTAGATCCTTGCTCAGTGGGGTCACTCCCCAGGCTGCACTGTGAACACCAGCTGGACTCACACTGACCCAACAGGACTTAATGCCGCTGCACATCTAGGCTCCTACTCTACAGTCGGTTCTAGACTTAAGCCCTGCCCAGGTGTCAGGGTGCCTCTACTCAGACTGCAAATTACTTTCCTGGCCTGGTCTCACCCTCTCATGTATCTGCTGCCGTTGATGGATGAGACTGGCAAAGTCTTCAGGCTCAGGTTCACGAGCTAATGCCTCATCCTTCAGCAAAATGAATATGAGGACAAAAACTTGGCACAGACAACCGAAGGGTAATATTCTTTTACGTGAATCTGATTTCTGGACTAAAAGCACCTTTCAGCCTTCTGCATTTTATGGTAGCAATTTATTTTTCTCTGTGTAACCCACACAAGTGGTAGGCTCTTCAAAACTATTATCAGTAAAGTGCCTTTCTCTTAACACATTAAAATCCTTCCATTTCTAATACTTGCCTCTTTTATAATTTAATGGTGCCTAAATCAGTGCTTGCCAACAGAAGCAGAACAGAAACACAAGCTGACAGTCGCCACAGAGAAGCATCTAACAAATGTTTCACCTTAAAAAAGGTGACAGGAGAAATCACCACCACGATCTAGATAAAACCCAAAGCAGAACAATTACACAAAAGCAAGCATTAATTTGGAGTCCAGCTTCTGACATCTGCACTTCTGGACCAAGTGCCTGGCAGCAGCCATTTCCACACATTTCCAGGGAATGGAGCTGCTCACACCCTCAAATGGTGGTCACAGCAAAAGGAGAGTAAAGCTCCTTAAATCACAGCTGGCTGATACGGGTTTACCACAGAAATGGTGTTATCTAATAGACTTGGTGACGTCAAGCAGGAGCAGCAATATGTACTTACAAGCATGTGCTGCCCTCCTGGAGGCAAGCCCTTGGCATTAGTGCTTGAGCATGGCTGTGTGGCCAGAGACTGCTCTGGAGGAGGTCCAGAAATGTGAACAGGATATCGCCAGTACAGGCTACAGAGCTCACTGCAACTTTTCATCCCATAATGGTTGAATTTATCTTCAGGTTTGAGTTTCTTGTGAAAAAAATCATGCATTTGTGACAACTGCCCTGGCACCTGCCTTCAGCCCTAAAGCCCAACAGCACCAGCTATCTTTATTTCTCTTTTCCTCTGCCTTCTGGCTCTTCACTTCTCATGAGACTGGTGATCATGAGAGGGAAACCAGGAGGAGCCAGCCCAAATTCCTGAGAGACAACTCAGACTGTGGTGGGCTGTGAGCTTTTCAGACTGGAAAGTTGCCTGAGCAACTTGAGTGCAATCAGGCTGCTACTGCAAGCCAGGCTACAGAATGTTTTCCAGGACCTGAGGACCATCTGGAAGCCCCTCCAAATACTCTTTGTCCTTGAGAAGCTTTCCATATCCATGTGGCACAACCAGTAGTCACCTAAAAAAGTCTTCCAGTTCACTTCTGTGACTATTTGGCAGCTTCCAGGAGGGCAAACTTCAGCATCTCATCACTACCACTGAAATTTTAAAAAGCTGCTGAGGTACTTTATCCTTGAACAAATCCAGGAAAAATTATAATAACCATTGACTATAATTCTTGTGCGAGGGTCAATGCACCCATGGCATTGTAACTTCATTTACTGATTCAGTGCATGAATAATTCAACTTTTTAATGCAAAATTTGTATGTTTCAGTCGTTCTTGAGCTTCACAGATACAGTAAGCTTGCTGAGGCTTTAACCTAAGCTACACTCAACTGCATTTTTTATTTACCACATTCACTATTAAACCAGAATTTTCTTCAAGCATTGAACTGCCTTGCAAAGTTATCACAGCTGGCAATCTCAAAATAAATCTTTAGAACAATAAGAGATGTTAGTTCCTGAGTATCTGTCCTAGGGGATTTTTTTGACGAATAACACAGCCCACAGGGGTTTTTTGCAAGAGTAGAATAGTCCAGTGTCTTTAAAAAAAATTTAAAATTAGATTTTGCAAGTATTCTCATAGCTGAAAGCTGGTAAGTAAAGCTACACACAATTGCCTCTCTCACTGGAGATCTAAATAGCAAAATACCAGCAGCGAGTCCTTCTCCCATTCAAGCCAGAAAGCCTTAATTGAGGGTAAGATTTCACCCCACATTTTTGAAGCAGATTTTAAACTGTCAAATGCTCTCTCTCACAGAGCTAGTCTGTAGTCTGTTTCTCTCTCTCTCTCTCTCTCTCTCTCTCTCTCTCTCCCCCTGAATCTACACATGCACAAATAAACACATTTGCTTATGGTCTCACACAGCACTCTTTTAACTTCTGTTTTCAGTCTAAGAGGGCAGAGTCATAGTAAATGTCATTATTTCACTGTAGTATTTCCTATCAAAAGATCTATCTTGAGCAATTAAATATTCTACTCCATTTTATTCTATTCAAGGAGGTGCTTTGTGTTGCCAAGAGTTTATTAATCTAAATGGTTATTTTGGAGGCACTAGGTTTATAATTTCCCCGGCCTCTCATTTTGCATCTATATTTCTTTCACATATAAGTAGGAAAAAAACCCCAGGAATTGCAAGAGGAGTTTTAAACACCTCCTTTCCCCAGCAGCCATCTCCACTCTAAATGTCATCTGCAACATGTTTACAACCTAATAGCATCACTATTCCCAGCGGGAAACTCCAGATGTTGGGGTAAAGTCCTTTCAAATACTACAGCACTTGTGCTGCTGCCCTCTCGGATCTGTTCCTCAGCTGGTAGAGGAAAGAAGGGGAAGCAGGCACTGCCATCAGTTTTCCCACAAGATGTAGATCCTTGGTTCTCCAGAGCATGTAGGATCCCATCAGTGTGTTATACCATTACTACATAAATGTTAGGAGTGGTCTCAACCTGCTGATCTCCCTTAGACTGTACACCTCCTACGGTGTGGTATAAAGCACACAACACAGAGGGACACACAGAGCCTCTCAGTCCATTCAGCTGCTCAAAGGAGATGAGGCCAATCTACAAAAAAATCAGCCTTAAAACAAAATTCACATTTAGGTTTGGATAAAGAGTGCCTCAGGATCAGGAAGGTGGTTCTTCAGGCTTTGTGCTCCAGCGTGCTTGCTCACAGAGCAGAAACCAAATCTTGTGGCTTGAAGAAAACCACTGGCAGGATTCAGTAAAGCACTGTTGTTCTGTCAGTTAGACACACACTGTAGTGCCAGGGGCTATAGGGATGGATCAGTGATAAGCATTACTGGCACTGAGAGAAAAAGGCAAAATTACTATTAGTGCACCTACTTGTTCTTCGTATTCCTCTACAGAAGAAGCTTTCCTGAAATTGTCTATTACATGCCACAGGGCCATCGCTTCCAGCCACCTTCTAAAGAGACTCTGACACTGCATTTCTACAAAAACCTGGAATTGACATCTTAGCCAGCTCTGTTTGCAAGTTCAGCACAGTCATCTGCTTAATTTTGACTGAAAAAGCTGAGTGCTTGGCAAAACTGGTAGTGGCAATGTACAGCCTGAACAGGCTGAAAAATAATCTCTCTGTTTCTTAAAAATATGCTTTGATATTGGCTTGGTTTTCCTTCAGGCTCATAATAACAGGCTGAAAACAGAAAAGACTGTAGGGAGGTTTCTGTTCAGTCAGCGAGCAATCCCAGAATTGTCAACAAGGGTGAGTTTCTGGTGCAGGGTCCAATTCCCCTTGTCCTCCTCTTATGCATTACTACATTTAGGCTCATAATCTGATTTTATACATGTAGTCCTGTCCACCCCTCTGACAGGAAATGCAGACAGACAGCCTTTAAATCACACTTGCATTAAAGTGCCCATGAGACCAGGCAAAGTGGGATCAGCCCCAGGTCTTTTGTTTGCAGTGCTGCTCCAGCTGAGCCTTCACAGGGGTGGAGCAGGGACACTTTGGTGGCAGAGAGCCTTCCTCCACCCCATGGGAAAGCAGTGTGTGCCTTGGTGTCATTCAGAAATGCACTGGGCAGGTTTGACCCCCGCTTGTCCTTTTCATTTTCAACTTTTTGTTCTACTGAGATGCCAAAGTTACATTACTGAATGCTTGGTAATTAAACACAGACTGCACAAAATGCCTCCTTTAAGTCTTCCACTAGCAATTAAAGTTGTTAGAAGGAAACATGAGGGGGAAAAAATGCAGAAAATATGTAGGTTAAAATATAATTAGTAGTTATATTTATCACTGAGCTAATTCTGAGTAGAAGCAAACGAGGTGCCAGACTGCAGGCAGACATGGCCACTTTCTGGGAGGCCCACAGCAGGTCCCAATCTGCTACTCCAGACTGTTTTGCCACTGAGCACTACACTGAGATGCAAAAAGAGTAAACCAATTGGTATCTGAAGAATTTGTTAAAAGGGTACACAAATTCTTGACACACAATTATTCCACAAAATAATCAATAGGATTTTTTACTCCCACTCCTTAGGTCTGCAGAAAAACTGAGCCTACATATGTTAAAACTGAAAAAAAAAATCTACTAATATTTTGTATCAGATATTCATTAACAATTATATAAATCTACCCTTAAACTGCTCATTTCAGTTCTAGAAATCAAAACCTACTTTTTCTGCACAGCAATTTTAAGCACTGAACTACTTTAAAACACTTTCTTGGGGGGATAGAGGGGAAGGTGTCTGAACTGTATTTGAATCTTCATTGCTGAAAGCCAAATCTTTTCAGTAATAATCACATTTAGTTGCAAATATATTGATCCCTTCTAGTAACTCTATTGCCTCATATCAGAGTTTGGCACCTTGGGAGACAGGTCTGATGCAATCACCTGACACTTCCCTTGGCATGAAAATTTAGTATTGTAAAAACCAATGCATTTAGAGGGTTAAGAACCAAGTCCCAGGTACTGAATTGACTGGCACTCGATTTTTCAGTTTTGGGGTTTATTTTTTATGTTACATATTTTAGGATGGAGGAACAGAGTCACAAGAGCTGTCCTGCAGAAAGCCTCAGCCTGGTAGCAGGTGGGGTTTGGGGTACAGAGAATTTCCAGGGCTGGGATGAGAGAAAGGAAACATTTCCTTTTTCTCATCCACGAAAGACATTTAATTTGAAAGCCACTTAGGTACAAAATGGAAACTTGCAGTTCTCCTCTTTTCTGGCTTACTTTTCAGGTGAAACTGTACTTTTCTTGAGTGTCATGAATGCTGTACTGCAAAAGGTTATTAATAAATTATAACTTGAGTATGTATACAAGATCATTATTTAATCTTTCAGTAATCTTTTTCCATGCATAATTTATTAAATGTTTTATTTATTGCTCATATTTATTAAAAATTGATTCTATTTCTTCTACCTAATGTTACTTTCCAGATGCAACCAATTATTAATATTTAATAAATTGAAAGATGCATGGAAAGAAATATAAAAAAATAGAAGTGCTCACTCCACATGTCTCCTCACAGACATATCTCCTCACTACATGTTAAGCATCCTTTCTTTCTAGTCTGGCATTGCACTTTAATTTACAATTTGGACAGTAGTGACAATAAAAAGTTTGAAGCTCCAGAGTCAAAACTCACCAACCTCTTGCCCCAGGAAGAGGGGGCAACCAACCAACCTCTTGCCCCTGTGAGATTGGATTCAGCCAAGGAGAGACTCTGAAACTTAGCACTCATCTCTGAGCCATCAGACTCTACTTTTGAGACATTTACTTCAACCCCAAAAGTTAGAGACAAAAAATAAATTACAAACAAATTATATGGATGGAAAGCTTCCAAAAAAACCTGAAGATATGATGCAACATATCATAAGGTGATTCAAAACATTCATTCCAGACACTTCCTAGCATTTGCATATGGAAAAACATCATTCCTAGATTTGTTCCCAACATGACTGGGAGCTGGGGACACCCAGCAGATCTCCTGGGGCACACTGCCCTGCACATCATTGTAGCTCCAGCCCAAACTCCTCTTTAGCTTTTCCCCGTTGCCCTGACACTAAGCTGGCAGCACACCTATCCTTGCTCTGCACCAGCCAGAGTGCCAGGGGCTGGGGGCAGCTTCTTGGCTAACCCTGTGCCTAGGCTCGTCAAGAAGTCCACTTGAAAGACCAGAAGTGTCTTCATAAGCTCTGAGGCCTTTAGACATGCCTGCAGTACAGAACAAAGATAGAACACTGAGAAATTGGAAACAATTAAAAGCAAAAATTAAATAGTAATGACTTGGTTGTCTGGAAGGAATTGAGGAATGATTAAAGCAATTAAATCTGGATAACTTGGGTAAGAGATAACTGCAGAGATGAGAAGCACTTCCATAAACTTGAAAGGCTTAATCACCATCTGAGGGGTGATGGCACACACAGAATTAGAGCCTGCACACAAACGATGCTGAGAGATGCAGGGGCATGAGCAGGGGGACTTCAAACCCTGGGCAAGGCTGGGGAACCAAAACTCTCATAGCTGAGAAAATTGAGGTGTCTGGGCAGGAAGAAATCGATGAGACAACAGATCTAGCCTCATTGGTTAAGCAGATAGAACAAAATAGCAGATCACATCTCCAAAAGGGGACCTGCTAGGAGCAAGGCAGGGACAGGGAGAACAGTAACCAGTGAGCTCTGCTCCTCATGCCAGCATGCACCTGGTGCTACTCACTGCACCGCTCTGTTGGAGCTTCAGCCTCAAGGGTTTAAATGATGTTTAAATTGACAGTGGCTCTTTCTGAGTCTGACGCTTCCTCCCACCCCTCGCTGCTTTCCACACACCCAATACAGATGTAGAAATTAGGTTGCAGGCAGTGAGAGATGGGAAATTAAATGTGATTGCTGGATAAAACTTTGCAAGTGACAAATCCAATGAGCTTGTTTTAATCCTCTTGAACTGCCAAACACACTGCCTGCCTGGGCCAGCGCACAGCTCTGTGTGGCAGAGCCGGGGACAGCGCTTTCTGAGGGACGCCTGCTGCCAGCTTTGATCCGCACTTCTCATCTGTAAAGCTGAAAAGTAGCGTCCATGGGTATTATGTGTTGACATACAAGCCCTTTTAAAGTGGTATGGGTGCACCCAGCTCATGTGCCAAGTAGGTCTTGCACCCATTTCTGACTGCTTATGGCCGTAGCACCTGTGAACCTGCTGCGTGGAGCACTGCCAGGGGCTCCTCCACAGCGGCTCCCTCCCAGCCAGGCAGTGCCATGCCCCCAGTCTGCCCCCTTTCAGCCGAGCTGTTTGCACTTACCTGCCTGTTCCCTGGGTTTTTGGGCTTTTAAAGCATTCCCAGCACAGCCCTGCTCCCCTTTGCTCCTTAGCTGAGGGAGATGTTGTCCCATGTTCCAAAGGTGCCGAAAGGACTATTCACAATTTAGCACTTTTCCCAAGACTCCAGAATGAAGGTTCTTTGTCAGTCCTCCCTCAATATTAAGGGAAAAAAAATCAAAAACACCCATCTGTACTTGTGCCCAACCAGCATTGTAAAAGCTAACAGTGTAAACAAAGGTGAGCTTCAGTGTGCTCAGCATCCTGCCCCAGGAATTCAGGGTATGAGGGAACAAAATTCCTGGCTCAGGTACCAGTTCTGATCCTGTGATGCCTTTAGGAAGGGGGCACCATAACTAACTAAGGTGCAGAAAGATGTAAGCAAATCCCATTTATTCTGGTTATAAATTCCTGCCAATAGTTGGTGGTAAAGCCTTGCACTCTACTACAGGGGAGCTGAGCTAATTTTGGTGAGCACCACATCCTGTTCCTTGTCCATCAGTGCTGCTCCTCACAACTTCATTGCAAATCTTACAGCAGCTGGTTTGAAAGGTTCAGTTCTAGAGTCATGATATTGTGGTTTTGTTGTTGCTTTCTCTTTATGTCCCCACTATAAACAACTTCAAAACCTAACTCAGAAATGTCACCCAAATTTAATATAAAGGGTGAGAAGACAAAACAGAAAACACACATTTTTCATTTCATTATTTCTTCCAAACAAAATGTTACTGTTTTGGTAAACAATCTCAATTATCTACCCAGGTGACTAGAGTTTAAAGCAGATCAGTGTTATTTTCTAACAATCAGGGGAAACATCTCAATTAAACAGGAGTCTGAAAACCTTTTCCCATTCCTCCCTCACTTTTAAGGCTCCCTGCATGTCCCAGGCAAGTAATTGTCTGTCCAAAATAGTAATTCTATTCAAAGAAAATAGTACGTCCAAAGTGTACCCTGGCCACATTCTTTGGAGTCTACTAACTCATTTTTTTACTGTTTCAGTGCAAAACCACAGGAAAAAAAAATTTACTTTCTCATGATCCCACCTTATTTCTGCCTGATGTCCATCACCCACAAAAAGCCTCCAGCTCTAGGTGCTGAAGTCTCCAGTATTTACTAAGGCATGGACTCCCAGAGTGGAAGCTTTCCTATGGGAAGCATTTTGAAACCAGCTCCCTCACACGGTATTCCTTGATAGAACGTGCAGCCGTTTCCAGGGCAATATGTAACATCTCCTCCACTGCAGTCAAAATCCTTCCAGATTAAGGCAAGAATGCAGAAAGCAGCCAAGTGGGAGATCAATAGCATGTAATAATTTTTAAAGTCTCTGTCTCACTTATCAGTGCAAGCAAAGTATTTGCTTTTTAAGATGGCTATTTGGAATTACTCTGCGCATGTTGGGGTCCTGAACAGTTCCCCTGCTTCTGGGGGATTTGTAGCCTGGGTTTGGTTGGTTGGTGGCCTCACTTAAAGCCTGGGCCAGGGTGACCCCTCTTCCCTGAAGCTGTCCTTGACTGAAGTCCTGTCCTCAGTCCCTGCCTGAGCTACACCACAGCTTTGCTGTGACCACACTGGATGCTAACCTATTCCACCAGCTGATGTCCTGCCCAGCCTCAGCCCACCCCCACCTGCATGGCAACACTTCGTGCCCTGGGCTGGGCCTGACAGAAAAGGTAGGAGTTGAAACCTGTGACTATTTGCTTAAAAAATTTACAAAAATAGATGGGGTTTTGGGGTGTTTGGGGGGAAAGAGGGCTGTAGAATGGAGACACTTCAGCTGAATAATTTAATTTTATCTGAATTCCTATGTTCCACAAAGAAATGGTTTTGACAGACTTTTTTGTTCCAGTTGTCATTATAAACAATGTCTAGGTATACTTAGAGTGGCATTTTGGTCCAAATCAAAAACCTGCTTGTGAAGAAAAATCTTCTGGTGATGACCCCTATTTAACACTGATTTCAGTCACCGTGTGGGAGTGGACCATGCAAACTTGTCTCTTTCTGGATGAAGCTAAATCCAAAGGTGGGCTTCAACTGCTAGTGGATGTCCAACCCATGAGAACAGGCTAGTCTGAAGTGTCCTTGAAATGTCCATAGTAGAAACTTTGGGAATTCAGCATTGGTTTTATCCAAAATCATTTGGTTAATAGGACTTCGAAATACCTTTTCAAACTATATACAAACTATCCAGGCATATTGGATTTGTATCTCATTAGGATAAGCAAACACTACTTGTAGAGAACTTGCACTATCTGAATACTCAGTTGACTGATAGAGTAAAAATACTTTCTCTGAAGCTACAGTAATTTTTGCAAATCACTGATTCTTTTTTTTTCCCTGAACATTTTATCTCAGCATATTGAGGTTGCCTGTATCTTGTTAGATTTAACCCAGTGATGACTCCTTGCATCACGTATTTCACATTTGTGGTGTGTACATGAAGAGATGTCACAAAATGAGATTTTTCTGAAATAACAGAATCACAGATGCCACCATAACCAAAAGTCTGTAAAAACTGAGTTATTTATGTTGCATCAGAGGAAATAATTTTTGTATGAAAAGTTGATATAAGGAAGACTGTAAATAATTACAACAAACAGAGACAATTTTGACTTTCTTTAAAAATGCAACACAAGGGAGACAATCTGATGATTACTGCAGGCATTAGAACCTTGAAGCTAATAGCTGTATGTGTGGGTTCCCCAGCCACCCACAGACTGCTTCCCAGATGGTGCATCTGAATCTTGTGCAAAGGTGCCTGGGGCAAGGTGTGATGTGAAAGGAAGTAAATGTAGTAAAACTTGCCACAAAATTAAATATTTGAAGAAAATAATAGCTCACCACCTTGTACAAGCTATGGAATATAAGAGTCCTTCCATCAGGAACAGGAAGATACTGGAAAGTCAGCTTTGACTCCATAACAGCTGATCATGAAACCTCATCTCACTGCAGCCAACAGGACATTTGGCAGTCAGTCTGTTCTGCCCCATCCTGTCCAGGTGACTCTTGGGAACTGCCTCATGAGGTCCTGAAGGAGCACATGGTTTCAGCTTTCACAGGACTGGCCAGCACACCCTCAACAAGTCCAGTAATTAAAAGGCAAAAGCACTCTGACGTTTAATACTTGGTACAATCCCTGGATTTTAAGCAGTCACGCAACAAAGATTAAGATAAAAGACAAAGTCAGGAAGCAAGGTATAAAGAGCAGGCAGATATTAAGGATAAAAATACAGCATCACTTCCCTCACCTTTCCAGTCAGAGAATCATTTTGTCCCAGAAGTTATTTGATTCTGCATCATATTGGTTTGTGGTTTGATATTCTTTTTTTTTTTACTAGTCCAATTTCAGGCATGAAAAAATGTAATTGGCCAGAGCTCTACTTCTGTGCTTGAAACTTCAATTCAATAACCTCTCTCCTATTGTATTCCACAGAGATCCAGAAGTAATGTGTGCTCAGGATATGAGAGGAGTGATTCTCTGGGAGAACTGAAGTTCAATTCCTTTATTTCATTTCAATAAATGGAGGTTGACTTTTAAATTGGCAGATTTGTCAAAGGTGATTTTTTTATCACAATTAAAAGCTGATACATGTAGTGGTCTTATCAAAAGAAAAAAGTATATTTTTTCCCCCACATTTCTGTGCAAGTATCAGCCAAAAAAGGCAGAGTGGAGGGAATACAACCAAAAAATATTTTCATAAATACTCACGATAATTTTTAAAAATTAATTTGTTCCAGCTGTGTTTGCTTCTCTCAAATAGGTAAATAATTCTGTTATGGTCACACACATTCTCACGGAAAGAAGACTTTGGAAACTCATGAGGATTCATGGAAAGCAAAGTTTACACAGAGGAGGAAATCAGCCAGACAGGAGTCAGACTGCACTGACCACAACCAGCACTTCAAACACATACGGCTACTCATGGCAATATCAGAGAGAATTAGAGTAACATCTCGTGCAAGATTTCAGATGAGTCAAACTCTGCCTTGGACAAACACTGGGTCAAACAGAGCAAGTGTCAAGAAATGTCACTTTTTATTATATTTAAAACTGTCATTGTCTTACTTGAAGGACCCCAAGCTGAGAGGGATCTACTTGTTTCATTTATATCTGGCTTTAATATTTATATTTATTAAAATCTTACATAGGTTTATATTTATCCAAATGAGGAACAACCATCTTTGGATCTGAGAAAGCCATCTCCCTAGACACCACAGCCAGGAATGCTGAGTATTTCAAGCAGCTGATGCATGGGGGGAAAAGAGGCAAGAAAGACAACAGCTACAGATGTAAAGAGGAGACAGCTGTGGTGTTGTGCCCATAGGGCACAGCTGTAATTTCAGCCCCTGCATGACCTGCAGCCCATTGTGCCCTACCACAAATAAGTTGGATACTTGCTGATGCTGCAGCTGTGACACAGCAAAATGCAGACAAGAAAGCCTGGTGATAAATACCCTGAGCAAGGTGTTACAGCAAGTCAGATCAGCTGGCAAGACAAATGGTTTAAAAGCCTAGTTTTGAGCCAGTCCACCAGCCTGTGCTGCTCAGGAGGTGCACAGACCCTCCTGGCACCAGTGGCCAAAAGAGGGGACAGGCTCAAGCTGTTGAGCAGTGGCACCAAGCTGGTTTGCCTTGAGCCAGCTATGAAGCTCCTGTGGCCAGGGTGGCTAGTGCAGCACAGCTTGCATGAGTTTCACGGGAATGGTTCCCAATTGCCTAAATAAAAATAAATGTGGGCAGATTTATGCAGGTGCTGTGAATCTTAGGACAGCACAGCCTGTGACCCTGGTGCCATGAAAAGCTCATCCATGCAGCCATTGTTGGAAGAGGCCTTGGGTACCAAAGAAGCAGTAGTGGGAAAGGCCAATTGTAGTATTTAGAGGGAATGTAAAAGGGCTCACTTCCACCCAGGCAGTTTTCTCTCAATATCATTTTTTACCAACTGATAGCAGTTCACAACCATGCAACTGGGGGAATCCCTGTGCCATCTGGAGCATTTCTGAATAGGAGTTTCATAAACCATTATGCAACACTTCTTCCTTCCTGTGCATATTCCCAGGAGGGCACTGTTGTGGCCTAGGCAATGAATGTTTTAAATCCTCACAAAACTTGATCAGCTCCACCCTGCATTTCACCACCTTCTGTCAGATGGCTCCACTTGGCAGATCTTGACATCCCACTCTGAGCAACTACTCTAAGTGTAGTTGAGGAGTCTCCCCATTCCTCTGCACAGGGAGGTAACATGGATTTCTGTTTCCCTGAGTTAGTCACGTTGTGAGTCATAACAGAGCACACAGCAGCACTACCAGACTCACCACCCTTCCGAGATGGGGAAAGAGGGGCCTGGCACTACATACCACAGTCCTGTCCACCAGGCTGACATCCACCTGGTACTGTTCAGTCATCCTGGAGATGTCCAAAACCCAGCCCAAGGGGAGGACCAGGATTTCTTTTCCCTGCAGGCATCACCAGGAAAAAAAGTAGGTTTCAGAGCTGTCCCTGCCACACCACTAAGGTTAGCACAAATATTCATTGTCTTCAGTCCAGAATGGTAATCCATCTAGCTGGAATTGGGTCTGCCTGTCCCATGTGAAAGCCATCCTGTCCCTATCCTATTGCTTCTGGACAGTTTTGTCCACCTGAGAAAAGCAAAGAAGGGCTGCCCACCCTTCTCCTGTAAAGCCTTTTGTGATACTGCTGAAGGAAAAACAGTAGGTTGACAACTCATGGACCACAGATTTGTTTGTGGCCTCCAAGAAAGACACAGCCTGGCACACTGCCTGTAGACAGCTTCTGCAAATACAGAACTTTCTTGTTATTATATACATAAATCTGGTTTATTTTTCCAATGGATTAAGTGTTTTGTGAGTAAAATGCATCCATCTTTTCACTGGCTTTCCACAGAGAAGTGCTTTGCCTCCCGAAGGTCTCCAGCCAGCACACCACAAGTCCAGCAGCATTGTTATAGCCTGTCACACTCCTGCCTACCAGGAGAAAGGACAGCAGGTGCTGAGCTGATTCCAAATAACAAATGTACTCGACCTCTCACTGCAACCTCCCAGTGGGCAAGGACATTAATTGGTGCCTCTTCTCTTTCCAGAGAGTGGATAGAGGTCAAATACCATGACATAAATATGAATACATCATCATCTTTGACATCTCTCCATCAGAACTGAAATGTCTTGATATTTTCTGGGCAGTAGGGACTGACAGATGGATGGATGGATGGATGGATGGATGGATGGATGGATGGATGGATGAAAAGACTAATGGACACAAACTGTGTGGTCTCATTGCCTTTGAAGACCACTCTGATGTGAGATAGCACACATGATCATCACAAAACAGCTGGTGACTGAAGTGGTCAGACCGCTATTCTAGCATCAGAAAGGTCAGAAGTTGGACAGTTTTCTTACAGAGGTTATCTCATCAACAAAAAAAAAAAAAAAAAAAAAAAAAAAAAAAAAAAGGAAAACCATCTTTGTCTGTGGCCTGTAACAGCCTTTTTGTGAGCACTTACAGACTTGGTACAGGAGAGGATGTCAACCTGATAATGGCAAATGATCTCTCAGCATCTCAGCCAGCCCTGCTGCTTCATTCTGGTAAGATCATATTCATCCTGAATACGAAGATCTCTGTTCATCTGAGGTGGACATCCTTCTGAAACACCCTGCAGGCCTTCTTCTTGACCCAGAGGCACCCTGGAGTCACTCCATCACAGCTGCAACACAGCTGGTTTTTTTAAACTCTCCATTGATTTACAATGGCTCCAGGAAATAATGATCCTGTTAGCTGCATGCTCTTGCTTTCATTAACAGTTCTTCTTTTCATCCTCACTCTGTGAGACCCTCTTGTATCTATCTGCATGTCTGCCTCAAAGCAGGATTGCACTCTGCAGAGCAGGAATTGTTTTACTCCATTTTTTTTACCACGGTATGTGGCAAACCACAGCACATGGCAGACCATCCTGTCTGAGTTGCACCAGACATCAAGGCTTCCTCTCCAGCAAAGCCCACCACAACGTGTGAAGGCTGGTCTGAGTGAAGCAGGAAGCTCAGGCTTGTGGAGGTTGGTTGGGGAAAAGGACTATCTCAGGGCAGGGACCTCTGCAAGACTTGGTGGCTCAGCAAATCATTCTTGCTCTTTTAAAAGTACATTTCTAAATGTGCTGCCTTGAGGCCAAAGAAATTCCCAGAACAAGCATGAATTTTTCAGGAGGCTGGAATGTGTCTACTGCAGTTCCCTAAGACGCAAAGGAGACAAAAAAGGGTTATTTTCTGATTTCAAAGAAGATATTCTTAGTACAAACTTCCAGCAACACATCCAGACAAACACACAAAAAAATACTACATATATGAACATGTATGTGTGATTACCTCTACAATTTTGACAGAAACCTGCCCTGGTAAACCATCTTCATGTTCCTCTGCTATAAATCATTTATCTTAACCACTTGATCTGGAAGTAAAGCACTTTCACTCCCAGGAATATACTAACTGACAAAGGGGAGAGAAACAAGCCAAGCAAAATTTGCTTTGCCTGTCACTGAAAGCCCCAGGAATGCACTGCCCTTGCTCTCTTTTCATGCTCAGTACCCGGAATGGCTGCAGAGTTGCTACCAGGCTGTTGGGCAGGGCTGAGGAGTGGAAATTTATGTATGGAACCCTTAGGGCTAATTGCATGTGCCACCTTTTAGGTGAATAGAAAACTCATGCACTTGGCCTGTACCCAAAGTGACAGCCTTATCCCCCATGTCACATCAACATGTTTAGAAAACAAGTTTTTGTCCTCCATTACTGAGCATTAAATCTTATCTAACATGCTGCTGAGCTGAGAAATTGTTCCAGCTTTGTTTCCAGCAGTGGATCAGTCCCCACTGATGATGCAGGCTCCTGATTTTGTGTCCTTCAAACAATCTCCCCTCTCTGCACAGGACCCCCAGCCAGTGCAGCATCAGTGCCCATATAAGCAGCCAGGATGGTGCAGGAATTCAGCCCCCGTGGTTTGTGGGAGGCACAGGAGTGAGATTAGGATGGGACAGAGTGTTCTGAAGCAGCTGCAGACCAACCCAGTCAGTCTCTCTCTGTACTTGTCTATACGCCCATGTACTCGGAATATTTCCACTCTGATATGAAAGCTTGATGAGCAGAACCTATGCATTTCAGCAGCTGTTCCTAAAGGCTGAAGCCTCAGCAGGCTGTGCACTTCTAATGGAGGTCAAGGCATTAACTATTTTTCTGTGCTAATATGGAAAAAATAAGTAATCCTCTGTTACATGGCTGTCTGACGAAGAAGTCTGGTCTGTGCTTCTTCTAGATACTTCCATTTTGTAACACTGCACAAGAGGGGATCCAACCATTTGGAAGTGGATATAACCAAATAAAATAACTGACACTCTATTCTTATTATGGATATATGTTGCTAACATTTCTCTTCCACCAACGCTTCACACACATCCAGGAATGATGCAGTCTTTTAGCTGATTTACCATTAACCACTTAAAACAACAAACCCAGAAGAATGAAACCCCCTCACATTGTCACATCTGAACAGAAAGCATTTGAGTGGTCAAACTTGTACTAAGCTTTTCAGAAAACCAGTTTGGAAAGGAATTCAGGGAACCTTCCAAACCATCTCAATACCCTAAATCCTACCACTGGCTGAGGTTAGAAAAATTCCACATCTGGGGTCCAACTGGACTTCACGCATCAAGAAAATGATCCAAACAGCAGTGACTGACCAACATTTTATCCGGCAATTTCTTTTTTTTTCTGATAGGAAATTTTCAGCTGCCAGCTAAGTGTAAATTCTCCTCACTACAGGCAGGTAAATATTTCCTTGAAACAGTGCCATGAAAAACAGGCCCACTGTGAGTCATTCTATCTCAGGCAATTTTTCATAATTGGACTGCATGGAACAGACTCCTCTTGTTATTGGTGTGATATCAGGTAATAAAATAAATAATTTGCCACTTTTGTAAGCAGAAGGGAAACAAAACAGATTTGTAGCATTGGGATTTGGAAACGCTTGTTACTTGCTTGTTTCCCATTTTGTGTCTTCTCAAGAGGTTAAATAAAAACATCAGTGTCTGTCTGCAAAGAGTTACAGAGGAAACAACAGTGTGTATTAAATTGAGACTTCAGAGGGGAATTTCAATCAGTATATTATCAGGATGTTCTGACAAAGTTTAAAATCTCTAGAGATGAAAACAGTTACTAGAACTCATACAGCTATTTGATGCTGATCTGTGATTGCTCTTACAAGCAAAAAGCAAAAATCAGGAAAAAATGGTTGAAAATTTTAGCAGGAATTAAGGAACATGAAAGACAGGAAGGAAAGAAGAGGAAGGTGCAACAAGCAGAGAATCACATAATAGCTACTGGTGATACACAGCTAAAAGCAAAATGCCTTAAAGTAAGAAAGAAGGCACAGGTATTTCATACTGAGTGATGAAATCTGAGTGCATTACTGCAAATTCTCCATTTTGTGATGTCCTCTCTAAAGCCATGTGTCTTAGTCAAACAGAGTTCAGAATGGGAGTAATAGATTCAACTTCAATCTCTAAAAGGATAAAATAGAAATAAAAGTAAGGATAAGCTCAAGCCTACAGAGTCTCCTCCATAAGCAAAGTCTCAGCAAGTGAAAGTCCCTCAAGGAAAAAGACAAAGTGCCAAGGGAAAGAAAAGCAGGGTGGGCTGTAGGGTAGATACAGTGCCAGGTAAGGCAGTGCCAAATCAGAGTGAACCCAAACTCAGGCCTGGGGAGATCATCTCCTCCTGGCTGAGAGGCTACTGGGAGCACCCTGAGTGGTGCAAGGCACACAGCAGCATTCAGGAAAGCCTCTCTGAAGAAAATAATGATGATCATGAAGAGCCTGAAAGCTGGAAAGCTTTCCAATCTATGGCATTGGCAAGGAAAGGAGCCCACAGGGCTGCTCAAGCCCTGCCCTGGAGGTCAGAGGCCTCCCATATTTCCACCTCACAGGGAAATATTCTCCAGGGTCACAGGCACCCACATCTAAGCCCAGACCAACCCCGGGTGCTACAGGGAGCTCCTGTCTCCTGCAACCTCTGCTCCCTCCTCTCCTCTGGCCCTTTCTGTGCCAAAAGGAGAGCACATGTCAGGGTAGAAGCTCAGCTGCTATTTTTTGTCACCTCCTGGAGGATATTGTCTCTTTCCATGTGCTGTATAGGATGCACAAGGCTGAACCATGTGCCTTCCCTGGGCATCAGATGTTCTGGGTAAATGATGAAATACCCCTCAGACTGCCACTTGCCAGCTCAGCTTCTCCCAAAAGGCCACTCAGGATGTATCAAAGTCACCAAGTCAGTGCACTTACTTTGCACAAATTCAGTTTTGGAGTTTCTCATTAATTCAGAGACATGAAATGATAGACTGAAGGTTTCAAAACTGCTAAGTATGACAGATATTTTGCTTATGCCTCACTCTCACTTCAGTTCATCTCCCATGTTACTTGACTTATTTTTGAGTAGTATATACTGGTATGGAATTAAATACTAAAATCTTCTGAAAAAAGGAAATTTCTTCTGTAAATTCCTTGATCACCATGTAAACCATGGAAAGTGACAATACTGTATTGAATAGCCCCCAAATTAAACACACTGAAGGGAAAAAAAAAGGAAGACATCTCACCCAGGGAAAGCAATTTGAGTTTTAGAAAGCCTTCTAAAATGCAAAAATTATTGCATTTTAATACAAGGAAGCACTATTACCAAAGAAATCATTACTCAGACATATCTCAAGTGTTATAGACTACTGGAAGAAATCAGAAAGGAAGAAAAATCAAGAAAAAGACAATCAACAGCTGAAGCTGAATTCAAAAAACACATGACATCTTCAGCCTTCTCATTCAGTCTACTGTACACAAAACAGAAACATGTTTCAAAAAATTTGGCATTCAGAGGCATTGAAATTATTCAGTTACTGCCGTCACTCACTGGGAAACATGACATTCCACCACACGAGTCATCTCTGCAAGGAAATGGGCACAAAATGTACTGTGATGCACGCTGAGAAGTCACAAGTACAGGACCCAGAGAGAGAGGGAGTTTCTGATGTGTAACAAGAGCATGATTTTTGCTGGTACCAACTGTGATCATGCCTTTAGCTTGGTACATGGGATGGGCCACAGCGAGGAGGTGGAAGGGCTGCTGGCACCTCCCTGGAGAAGATCCACTCCAGGTGGGAAGGAGACATGGGAACATTTTCCTACCTGCTGTGTCTGGTTTTTAGCACATGTTGGATAAAAGCACCCAATAAAACCAATTACTGCAGCAACTGGACTCTCACCATGTCGTGCAGCAATAAAACAAGCTTGCAATAAAACAAGGGAATTTTCTGGGGCTGCTCTGCTCTTTCTGTTTCCCACTAATCCATGGCAGAGAATGGCACTCATCTATCTCATTTAAGTGTACTATAGATCACCCCAAAAGATATAACTATCTGCTGAGCATGTTTGAGGAGGACATACCAAGCCCTCAGCATCAAAGCAGAGGCAGTCTGGCCCTCTGGAAACTGCTCCCTGGCTGCTGAGCACGCTGGCCTCTGGAGAACAGGCAAGGCAGCTCACATCACTGTCATGGTTTCTTCAGGGATGTGTCTCCCAGCCTGGCTGTCCAGGTGGGCATAAATCCTCCCTCTGCTCAGGTAGGTCTAAATCTGTGCTATATTTTCCACATGATCTGGAGTCCCCAGACCTCTGGGCATGCCTTCCACTGCACATGAGGATCCTCTAGCCTCACTCATTGCCAAGATGGGAACGTGAAACTTCTCCAGCTGAAGCTCTTGATTCTGGACGTCCCCAGAAGCAGCACACCCAAAATTGCCCCAACCAGCAGCTGATGCTCCTTCATAGTGGCCCCTTTTCCCTCTTATGTCCCAGCTAATGCCCCTGACTTCTTGTAACTCAGAGGTACACGCCCCAAATGCAGAGCTCATACTGGGGAACAGACCAAAGACTTCCTACAGCATCACGTACACAGAGTTTATTGCACACAGTCTTCCCTTGCTGCTGTAGCTGCTCTGCAGTGTGGTTATGTGGCATAATTCAATGCAGATCACGACCCATTCCTGTCGTGTGTGCATCGCATGCCCTTTGTTGCAGACAGCTGTTATTTATTCTAAGACTGTCTCAAAGTTCTCCTCAGAAAAATCCTCCACAATTTCAAAAGCCGTAATTTTCTTTATCCCCTTTTTGTTTCACAATCATACTGGGAAATTGCTGGGGATGTTTTCCCCCTTCACTTTGAGAAGTCAGGATTGCGTTTCACTTGCAAACAAAGCAACTGAACAATCTTACAGTCAGCCTCTTCCCTTAATGGGACATGCTTCACTTTTTCACTTTAAATTAAACTTTTTCACTTTGCAATGAAAGTCCTTGATTAGCTAAAAACATGTATTAATTACTATTTTGTTATGAATTTCCAGTCCATATCTTTTCAATGGAAGTACTAAAGAACCTAGACTGCATCTTACCATCTTTGTGATCATTTGAAAATATTGCCCTGCCTCAGGATGATGTAGGGAATCTTATCAAGAGACAACCCAGACTGTGGGAAAGCAGTATGTGTACAAAAAGCATTCAGGTAAAGCCAGTATGGTATCTTCACTTTAAACAGGTCTTGAAGAAACAGTTTGTACAGGGGTCTAGAAAATTGCAAAATTGAAGGAAAGGAAAAGGTTCCAAATGAGAGGTCCATTACAGTGGAAAACAGTCAACCACATCTGGTCCTGCAGGTGGAAGTTTGCCTCCATCACCCCCCAGCAAAACTCCCAAAGAGCAGAAGTGACATACTAACTGTGTTTGTGGTGGCTTTTGATTCCCAGCAAAGGAAAGGAACATATGAATTTACAAAAGAAGGTCAAGGAGTAGTCAACAATGTGCTTTGTCTCAAACCACATATTACCTATAGGGGTGTTCAAAAGCCCAAACCCAAGAGAAAAGAGACCACTTGACTTGTCAGAGGCAGGGCACAGCCATCCTGGCTACAGAAACTACTGGAGAAGGACCGGTAGATTGTATCTGGCTCCCTCATGTCCCTGGCAGCTTCCCTTGAAAGCCAGACATGGCTCAGCAGGGGGCTGCACTTACATCCTCCCTCTTGTGATCACCCAACAGCTGAGCACAGGGGAAAGCTATGGATTTCCTAACCACAAAAGGACACGTGTCTGGAATCAGATTCCTTGTGGGTGCCAACAGCAAGATTGAGAGCTAAGCTCTTTTTTGAGTCATTCATCAGCTCAGATGTGAGTTGTCAGCCATTTGAACGTTTTTCACAAAAGCTGCCACACAGTCTGTGCTCTTTATCCAGCCTCCAAGTATAGCAGTAGAGATGTGTCAGACCCACTATTTTCATTTATTAAAACTTTCTGCCTAGTTTGACAAACTGGAGGAAAGTTCTAGATAGAGCTGAGCATTAATTAACCTTCTTACATTCTCCTAAATCTCCAGCTCAAAGCAGTACATACTGTAAAACATAGGAGGAATGATTCTCTCTCACTTAAGATACCCACTAAGATCCTGTGTCAGACTTTCCCTGCACTCAAACCCAGACCACTTCCTTCATGCTTCAGAGACTTCCAAAGTTTCTGTCTAGAGCATCAGTTATACACTCTCCAATTTTTAAAGCAAAAGAGTTAGCTGGAACATAATCAGAGAATGAAGAAGGATTTTAGGGTAGGTCCAGTTCCTCATAATTTTTAGGTACCCTACTTAGGATAGCAGCACATGGTTTTATGACTTTTTGGAGGGAAAGGTTGGAGCATTAAAATCCAGGAAGTCCCATATGTCATGAGGAAAAAGGGAGCAGCATGTTGGCACTGCTGGGGTGAAGCTGTGGGAACATGTTCCCTGTGTCCTGTTCCCAGTGGAAGCCAGTGACGCTGTGTCTTGGCTTGAAAAGACAGGTGTTTGCTAAGGAAGGCAGGAGCTTCTCTTGAAATGGAAAATGTAAACTCCCTCCCTCTGAATTTATTATACTTTTGAAATTAAGGGGCTCTCAGGCAAAGGTATGGGAATAGGAATAACAGTTCTTTATTAGGAAAAATAAAAATGCAGTAATATAAAGGAATATTAACAGAGTCAGAACACAACCTGACACCCTCTTGGTCAGGGTGTTGGCAGCAGTCCCATTACATGGTGGCTGCAGTCCTGCTGCAGTGACAGATGTGGTTCTGTTGGAGCACTGGTCCTGTAGAAGGGTGGAGTTTTCCTCTGAAGGTCCAGTGGTGGTGTAGATGGGCCTGGTCTTCCCCTGGGAATCCAGTGGAGAAGAAAGATCTCCTCTGGGAATGCAGTGGGAAAAGACTGCTGTGGCGTTCTAGAACTCAGATTATATCCAGGTAGGAATGCTTGGCTCCTCTTCCTGGGCAGAGCATCTCACCATGGGGTGATGCAATTTTATCAGTCATGCAGTGACACTCCATGGCCCATTAACAGAAGACATCTCCCCAGAGGGAGGATGGGTCATGGAAGACATAAAGAAAACTGCCCCACCTGGTTTTGACAGGTGCCTTATTAACAGAAGATAACTGCCCCACCTGCTTTTAACAGGTGCCTTATTAACAGAAAATAACTGTCCCACCTGGTTCTAACAGGTGGCAATAGAATACACACCCCTGGCCACGTCTTGCATTTGTAACCTAAGACACGCTGCCTGAGGCTGTCCCCAGGAGGAACCAGGCCTGCTCAGATCTACTGTCTGAGCTGCTCTCAGGAGGGATCCCTGTGCCATTTTGGTCTAAATGCCCGGGTGAGTCCAAACAGTTCAACAGTGGGTGCAGAGATTCACTGCCCAAACTGCCTACAAAGTCAACAGAGAGGAAAACATTTCTGAAGGGCAGCTCAGGCTTTCAAGGTCCAAGTCTGGGCATACCTGCTCTCCCTTTGTCCCACAGGGTCTGAGGCAATTGAAATCCTGAGATGGATGGTTTAGGAGGAAGTCCAGAAGATGAAGGCGGACACAAGGTTTAGACAGGCACCCACAGCTGAGTGTGCTTTGGAGGGACTGGGGACACTGGACAGGGAAGCAGCTGGTCAGGGTAATACTGTAGCTGGAGCAGCCTCTGGAAAGGCTCTGGGATGGCTGCCTCCCCAAAGGGGACAGTGTGTTCTTGCCATCAAAATGGGACAGTTAGCTGAAACCAGTGGGAATTGCGTTGGAGTGCCATGGAGCAGGGATAAAATATTACACCACAGAAATCTGTAATGTGTTTACTGTGGGGAAGCTGAAGGCAGAACTCTAATCCCGCTCAGTATTCCTTTTGTAAAAGTACAGCAGTGTTTGCTTTTAACAAACCTGTTCTGAAAAGAGTACTTGAGAGATCTTTGAGTCGTGTGAAGAGAGTCCAGCTCCTCTAGGACCTGCAGCAACTGCGACACTTTGCATAATTTATAATGTAAAGCATAACTAGAGGGAAAGAAATCCCAGGAGTTAATGGGTTTAACTCCACTAATTTCAATAAGTTATAGCACTGACTCCAGGCCTCAGTTCAACACACCATATTTTTAGTGAATTAGATGCAAAAAATAAACAAGCTTTTTCTGTAGTTTTTAGGAAGAAAAAGTATACAGATTCTGACTTTTCAAAGCCACTCCCAGGAACAAGGCAGGGAGTAAAAATGAAACACTTCAGGCTAAGAAAACAGCAGCAAACTGAAAAGCTCAGAATGGAAATAACCTTCTTTGTCCAGTAACTCGTGATTTAGGTATAATATTCTGGCCCTGAAACTAAAGCTGAAGGAGGTTTTATTACAAATGCAGCTGCATTTTTAATTAGACAGTGAAAAGTAGTAGGAAAAAATAGCATAGGAACAATTTTGTATGGGGACTGTGTGACCTAATAGCTGTTTTTCAACTATAATATCAATGATTTTGTGCTCTAGTTTCCTTCGTCAACTGACTGGGGACTGTTTTTCAAGTCATTAGGAAACTAGGAACATACCAATTTTATTTTAGAACCACAGAAATGGCACACATTTTAAAAAATGTGGGGGTTTTATTCTTACCTAAACTGATTGTGTATTCTTTAAACTGGGCTGATACAGTGGCCATGCTTTTTCTGCTACTGATAGACAGAAGAGAGGAATCAGAGCCCATATGATATTTCCAGACAGCAAGTTACAGACTGAACTTGTAGAAGTGGCAGTTCTTTGTGTTTCCATAGCAACCCAAGCTGCAGTTGTCAGTAATTAAAATTAACTCCATAGTTTTATTGGAATGCCAGGAGCTGCCTTCTCAGATGATGGAGACAAAACAGAAGCCACAATGTCTGCAAAAATAACAGTTTTCTATATACAGCTCTGTAATTCCACCAGCAGCATTCAGCCACATTGCATCCCAGTTCTTGCCAGCGCTTTTCCAGCATCTGTCTGACCATCAGTGGAAAATGGTATCCAGAAGATTTTAACCCAACTCCCACAGCAAGCCCAGAGCCTTGCAGATGCATCCTGCTGCTGGCACACTGCTCTCCTGCCTGGGCAGTCCTCTCTCCCCAGCCTAAGACAGGTGAGAACAGCCTTTCTCCAGGTCAGGCTCACCTAGAGCCCACTGAGGCTGGGGCTGATGATAAGGTGCATCCTGTGACTCCTAAAAGCTGGACAGAAAGACCCATTGAGGCTGTCTTGCCAGGCTCTGACATGGCTTTAGGGTGGCTCCTTTCATCCATAGCCAGCTACCCCTGAGCTGCCATCCTCAAAGCAATCGTCTGTGCCACAGATCACAGAGCATGGGCAGGGCTGCAGACTGCAGCAAGCTGTGGTGCTGGTGGGGAGGGGAAAATTGCAGCCCTCCAACCCTCCCCAGCCTTCACTCCTTCCAAAAGCTCCCTGGAGAAAGTGCTTGTCACACAGAATATATCTGTGTCCCAAGTAATGGGGTCAGGGGGAAAAGCCCAGCACTAAGCCCCTGACCATCAAGCTCTGCTTCAGGCAGGTGATTTCTTGCTTTGCCCTGAACCTTCCCCACCAGCTGTCTGCAAAGCAGGGTTTGGACATGTGTGCTGAGAGGGTTCATTGCAGGACTTTTCCCCAGTGTGACCCTTAGTGTGACTGACTTGAGAAGAGAGCACCGTGTCTGGCTCCCTCTGCACCACCACTTCTCCAGAGCTACCCTGGATGGCTTTGCAACCTCACATGTCCTTGTGCTAAGTAGCAGCAAAACACACCACCAGGATCATGGGGGAAACCCACTGCTGTGGTGGGCTGCAACACTTCACTCATTTTCCTTTAGACAAGTCAAACTGGAAAAATACAGTAAAAATAATAATCATAGTTTTATGTGGGGCCCAGGGGAGAGCCAGGGCCAAGTGCTGTTAAGTGTAGATGCAGCCAGTCTGCTCTGGAAGGAACAGAAAAAACATGAACCTGTTTGTTCCTCTTGTCCTCCCACACAAAGATCAGTTCTTGATTCTCTTTTATTTACTAGTATGCATAGAGAGTACTGAAAACCAGTCCTGTGTCCAAAAACTCCTAACTTAATAGAAAAATACATTATTTTGCTACTCAGAGAAAGATTATATTCTCCAACTGGCTAAGTATAAATTGAAATTCATCTCTTAGGGCCATAGCTTACCAGCAGCTAGCATCTCAAAGCAAAACAGATTGCCATTAGTTGCTCTTAGTTGTTAGATAAGCCAAAATGAAATGTTATATTAATAAAAAATATTTCCCTAGTGTCTACCCTGAAAGGATACCAGTTAACAGCAAAAGAAGTACCTGCATTTCATGCTAATAATTCAAATGAGGCAGGAAATTGTAACACCATTGATTTGTATCTTTAGGATGAATGGGAATACAAAATATATATACACATACATGTATCATGAGCTCAGTAATAGCATCAAAACTATATGCAGAGAGGTATTTACTTTAAAGGTAATATCCATGACTAGCATAATGTCTCCTACCAAAAAAATAATTGGCAAAACCTTACCTTCTGCAATGAAGCCTTAAGGGGCTTCTATGGAAACTGACTTGAATAAAGAAGGCTTGAACTAGAACACTCTTGAGTTTAAAATCTTCTTTTAAACAGAGTTTGAAGAAAATTTTATTGCAGTGTTTTTTTTAAGTTTGGAAATCAGCTTTCATTTTCTGCTTGCTCATTTCCTTTTTATTTAGACAATAAATACCTGGAAAATTTTGCTCTTCCTAATTTTTACCCCAGAAAGCCTCAAAGCACCAGTTCAAGAATCTCTCACAGAGCAAACCAGAAGTGCCCCAGAGCTATGATTCAGTAATCCATCCTGCAGATGGAACAACCCAGTCACACTATGATTATTGTTGACCACTTCCAGCTCTGATTTCATGTTGAAACAAAATTCTGGTAAAAGCACAAACCACAGTTTCCAGGAATGTCCATACAAGCAGCACAACTCCGTGATGATCATTCAGGGCACCTGAAGAAGAAGGGTCCCTTTGGAAGCAAAGCCGTGTTTAGAAGTCTCCAACTTGCAGCTTGTTATACAATGCTATCAATAGTCAAAATCCTGCCAGGAGTCACAATATTTTTCAAAATGAGCTTGTGTTGCTCTGGGTTTGTATTGGTTGTATGGCTGTGCTGCTGCGTTTGACTGCTTCCTTTCCCTCCCACTTGAAACTTGATAAGATCATGGTGGGAAATGGAGCATAAGATGGACAAACAATGCTATTACTCCATGAGAAATGCACTCAGAAATAGAGGAAATCCTACATTTCCTTATGAAGATAACTTTTCAAATAAGACTTTAAGCAAATATGCAGGTCCTAGTCACAAGGGGAGCCAGGAAAAAGCTCCAAAATGTGTGTTGTAAAGGGACACTTAAGCCTCTATCTAAAAGGTGTCTAATAAGTGCCAAGGCAGAAATCCATATCCAGACCTTGGGTTCAAAGGACTTAATGCCAATGAGCATTGAACTGAAGTGTGTTCATGCAGGCTGCCCAGGAACCCCTCTGGCTGCTTCACTGCAGCATCCTGCCTCTGGTGCTCCAGCAGTCCCCCTAGAGTGCTAAATGTGTCCCACCTGTGCAGGGGGGATCCCTGCAGCCACCAAAACAGAGTGACACTCTTGCTTGTGCCCCTCGAGCAATGCACAGTACATGCACCATGCCACAGGGTTTGTTGCAAGGATGGGCTGGGATGCTGAGCCAGAAATCTGTGCAGATGTGACACCACCCCACGGGAAAAAATTCCACATGGGGAAAGAGGCTACATGCAGGAAAGAAGAACAAGTCAGCAAACCCACCCCAGCCCATGTGGCCAAGGGGTCCTCAGGACAGCCCATGGCTTTAAAATGAAGCACGTGCTTAAGTGTTCTGTTAGAAACCCTACGCTGCTAAGGTGAGCAGCAGCACAGCTTTCCCAAAGCAAGCTGTCTGGGAAGCAGATCTGTCTCTCTGTCTTGGAGACAAATTGTATTTGAGGTACATACACCAGGGATTTTTCACATGTATCACTTACCTGCACAGATGTTTGGTGCAGTAGAACACAACAATCTGTGAATTGAGCGCCTCAGTTTAGGAGAGACCAAGCTTATCTCATGCAGCCTTGGGTTCAATACTAGATGTCAACAAAACAGAAGCAGAATTCAAACACCTTCATGCAGGTGCTCACACCCAACACCAACACTTCTTTCACCTCAGGGAGGGTTACAAGCTTCAGAGCCAGGTATTATTGTGCCAATTTTTTCTGACCAGACAAAACTCAGGTCAGCAAAAGCCTGGCCAGAAACTGGAAAGCAGACCTTTCTGCATAGCATGACAGAGGTAGGAAAGAGGGGGAACCCCAACTCTTGGCACTGCCTCTTGGAGAGTCCAGAGCTGCAAATACCTTTTCCATTCATCCTGCCCAGCAGGATACCCTCAGCAGCAACAGGGAGTGCTGGCAGAGGCAGTCCAATGCAGCCAAACCTGGCAACACAACACTGCCTGGAAGAAGTGGAGAGAGATAACAGCAAGAAAAACTTAAATTAAAGATATGGCTTCAAAACTTCAGCAACTGCTCTGAAGGCATTAAACCTGTTCTGTGTGTCTCTCTGACCTGTCAATAATGATAAAATTGCTTCCTTTCCTCCTGCTTTTTCATATACTGCTACACAGCTAGATTCCAACATGCAGGCATGGCTTCTCTAGGGCTTTATATATTTTGTCATGGTTGGCTGCATTTTTCAGAACTCTTTCTTTTGCCTTCATTAAACTTGAATAAAAAGAGGTCTGTTAAAAAATGCAAAGGACTAATTTTTCAAAATCAACCCTAGCCTTCAATTTTTCAAAGTTAGAGCACTGCTTCTTTCATTTGGTTTCATCCAACTGCAAAAGAAAGGAAGAAACCCATTTAGAGGGTAACCAAGAACATAAATGACTCAGGACCAAGCAGGACAATCCAACACTGCCTGCTCCATTCACAAGATGGGCTCTCCGTGGTCATTGGTGGGAGGAAGACATCTTCCCAACAGAGCCCAGAAACAGTGTCCCCGGTGAAGTGATCACAGCACCAGCCTACCAGGCTTCAAGAAGCATTTGGACAAGGCTCTGAGGCACATGGTGTGACTCTGGGACTGTCCTTTGCAGGACCAGGAATTGCACTTTGATTATCCTTGTGAGTCCATTCCAGCTCCAGGTGTTCTTTGATTCTGTGATTCAGAACAAGAGACAAACTGTGGAGCTCCAGCAGATCTTCTGTAGAGCCCTTTCCTTCCCTGTCTGGCATTAGATGCCTGGGTTTAAATCCTTCAATCAGCTGTACAAATATCCACAGATGTGCACTAAACTTTTTCACAGCTGTGATCAGCTCTTAAAAGAGCACTTGGCCATATCTTCAGAAACTGGGTCAGAGCAATCAATATCTTCCAACCACACAAGACAGAAATTTTGGGTCAGTTTTGGATTCACAACTAAGCACCCATTTTCAAGGTAAACTTGTCTCTCAGGCTTCTAAGTCAAGCTATTTTTAAAAGGTTAGCAAACAATAAAAGCTCCATATTTTAAAGAGCTTAGTGCACAGGGTTAGGCACGAAGTGTTGCAAATTGTCAGCGCTCTTCTCACATCAACGGGACAGGCAGTGACATTTGGCTTGGGCAGCAGCCAAGAGAGGCACAAAAGCTCAGGCTTTTTGAAGCTTAGAAACACTTGTATAGGTGTCTAAAATGACAGCTTGGGTTTCTGGGGGAGGTCCAAAGAGAACAGAAGCAGACAGTGTAGTAGACTCTGTCAGGGAGCTACATCTCTAAAGTAGAAAAGACCACTGTCAATAAGCCTGGTGGTAGATGCATTTGAACCACTGCTTTAAAGAGTAACTCTCCACCAGGAGCTGTTGCTGCAAACAAAAATATGATGAGACTGTGAGTGTAAGATGTCAAATTAGTCAACACAATGTTTTTAAACTCACAGTAACAGCCACCAGAACAGCTCCTTTGTCTAATATTTTCCTTCAAGCAGAGAAGACCACAGCAGCATTCCTGTCTTGGCATAACATGTAACACAGTAGAAGTCTTCAAGGGTTTTTAAGCATTTTTTGCTTTGAAACATTCAAAGAAAAGGCATCAAAGATCAGGAAATATGTGACACCTGCTCATTCCCTATATCTGATGGAATCTGGGGTTAGTTTATGTTGTCATTGGCTTCTGGTGGTTTCCTGCTCCAGCCCAGAAAAACATTTTTTTAATGATTACTTAGGAGGAGGAATCAGTTTAGATGCTTCAGACCTAAAATCAGATCTGTAGCCGAGCTTCCCTGAATTAAAGTCACTATCGCTCATTACTGGAAACATCAGCCAATGCTCTAAAAACCATCTGTCATTTAAACCATGTTGTCTCTGTTCAAGCCTTTTGAATCTACTTTAATTTTCACATCACAATTGTACGTCCAATACCTTTATTTAAACTGAATTTTTAAGTCAGGCTAATGGAGACAGGAAAGCAAAACATTTTCCTCCAAGCCCTTAGGGATCCTTGGGCACAGACTTAGCCCACCTGCATCAGTGGGGACAAGTGTAGGGAAACCAAGGACTCCACAGCACAACTCAGCTCTTCCAAGACCATCCTAGAAAGTGACCAGTTCTTTCCATTACTACACAGATAGACAGAACTGGGAGGTGTGCCTCACCGAGGGCTACTGTTAAGTGCTTAAAACTGGGATCACTGGAAAACTGTGGCAGGTCTGAACACGGCCTGAAGTGTTTTTTTAAATGTCAGATTATTAAGCTGGACTGTTCATTTTGCTTTCTGTGACTGTTAAATTGGAAGACAGTTCTAAAATACTCTATTCTAAGTACCAGGGGTTTGTTATTCAAAGGTTTTTATCCATCTCACAGAAACTTTAACTATCCTGCAGACTTTCATGAGCTTAAGTGGGTACACTTGTTGCAGATCTTGCCTCGTGGTCCCCCCACCAGCCAATTCTTTGTGCATACAAAATTGCCCTTGCTTGTAATAATGAGCACCAAAGCTTCTCCTTGAAGCATCTGAATATTTCCCTTCAGCTGCCTTGTGAAAGCTGTATTATGTTGGAGCAATATTTGTAAAGTATTTTGTTAGACTCTGGCTAATGAAAAACCATCAAACAATCTTTTTAAATCAAAAAGACCGATGACAGACTTGTCCTGAGCAGCAAACTCACCATAGATTATTATGAACTCCCATTGTGGCTTGTACACTGGAATTATATTTCTAAAACTAGAGGGGTAAAAGAAAAAAAAAAAGAAGAAAAGGAGTTTTCTTATACATGAGCAATGGATGGTATAAAATTTCTCCCAGTTTGAAGGAAAATTAGAGCTTAGATCTTCCAGCTGCCACTAATTCACTTGTAACAAAGCATGATCAATTATTGCTATAAACAAAGCACATTCCAAAACAATTGAGGCTGAGGCAATAAAACCACCCATTAGAACAGACATGTTGGACAGGCTCCAGTCAGTCTCATTTAGGTGAGTAATTTAGGCAAAGCTCCACTGCAGTTTTAGGCATCTGGCCTGGGAAAGGAGGGAGAAGTAGACAGTTCAGGCAGCCTGACACACTTCTCTGGAGTTTTCTTCTGGAATCAGTGGAGGAGAGTGAGGGCTGCTAAAGATGGGGGAACACACTGCACCGCACAGGGGACTCTGTCCTGCCGTGTCACAGTCCTGCAGGTTGAGAGACCACGCAGCAGGTGCCACAGCCAGGAGGGAGGAGGGCACACAGCCTCAACAGGGCTCAGCTCCGTGTTACCCCCTCTGGGCTGGAGGAGGGCAGCTGGGGCCGCCTCCCTTCCACAGGGGAGTCTGTAAGGACAGCTGGATAACCACACTCTGCACATGGCCCGAGTGTCTCACAGTCAAATTCTCACTGTGGCTCCCCCGGCACAGCCCTGGGGGCTCAGCAGCACCCAGGCATGGCCTGGGGATGGCATGGGCCATGTCAAGGTGCAACCCTCACAGTTTGGAGAGTAAGGGAATATAAATGTATGAATGCGAGCTGTGCTCTGCCAGCTGTCTTCAATACAAAAGAACAGCCTCTGGCCCATCAATTTATTTGTTCAGATATAGCCACAATCAAAGCAGGGTTAACAGTCAAGCTCCCTTCCTCCTCAAAGGGCCCTAACACCAAGGCTCAGGTAACGTGTTTCCTAGGCTGCCCCTCACCTGAGCTCATGACACCTGCCTCCAAAGGGGATCAGCTTTGTCAGGAATAGTGTCAAGTGTAGATACTCAGGATACTCCATGGCAGATTGTCTCTCTTACTCTCCCACAAACCCACCAAGGCAAGCACCATGTGCTTACCGTGGTGGAAGCAACCACTGGATAACTGGAAACCTATTCTGTGCCTCATGCCACTGCTTGGAACACTCTCCTGAGCCTTGGAAAGCAAATCTTATGGCAACATGGCACCCCAGAAAGAATTGAGCCAGACAAGGGGACTCATTTCCAACACAGCCTCACAGACACCTGGGTTGAAAAGCATGGCATTGTGTGGGTTTATCACCTCCCTGTCTGAAAACCAAAAATACAGGAGATTGTTAAAGCCAACATTGAGAGCAGTGGGTGGTGGGACCTTCAAACAATGGGATACACATTTAGCAAAGGCACCTGGGCAGTCAGCACTAGAGAATCTGCCAGCTGTGCTCAAGCAAAACTTTTACATTGTGTAGAAGGGGATAAAGTCCCTGTAGTGCACACAAAAAAGCTTCTGGGGAAAACAATCGGAGTTGTTCTGCATCAGGCAATGACAAACCCATCCATGGGATTGCTTTTGCTCAAGGAGCTGGGTGCACTTGATGGGTAATGTGGGAGGACAGGGAAGTCCAAAGTTTTGTTCCAGGGGATCTGGTTCTGTGTGAGAACAGCCAGTGATTTGGATTGTGTGATGTTGCCATGTAACACTCATGTCACCACTGCTGAGCTGGCTACATGCAACATCAAGGGCATTACAGTAGGAATCACCCAGATTAATGAACAACTTTGATTAATCTGGGCAAAGTGCCCAGACAGAGCTGAACAAGCACAGCAGTGATGGAATGAGAACTGACTTCAGCAGGCAAAAATCCAACACCACACACCACCTCTCCTGTCCCAAAGAAGTAAAATGACAGATGAAACTGGACTCATGGACTACTCATGGACTACTCATGAGTCTACTCAAACAAACCCATGGACTAAATGAAGTCAGTGGACTTGTTAGGGGGATGGCACATAGACTAAGGGAATGATATCTGTATTTATATATCAGAAGGCAGGAAAAGTGGTGGTGGTTACTTGGGATCTATTGAAAAGTGTGGGACCTGGGCATGACATAAATGGTATAGAATAAGGGGTGAATATTGTTCTGATTTCAGCTAGGATAGAGTTAATATTATTCCTAGTAGCAAATATAGTGCTGTGTTTTGGATTCAGGATGAGAGTAATGTTGATTATTATCAGCACACTGGTGTTTTAGTTGTTGCTAAGCACTGTTTACACTAAGTCTAGGACCTTTCAGGTTCTCACCCCACTCCACCAGCAGTAGGATGAGGTACACAAGAAGCTGGGAGGGAACACTGCTGGGACAGCTGACCCAAACTGGCCAAAGGGATATTCCATACCATATGGCTTCATGCTCAGCATATAAACTGAGGGGAAACCTAGCCAGGGGCCAGTGCCTGGGAGCTGGCTGGGCATCAGCTGGTGGGTGGTGAGCAATGCATTGTGCATCACTTGTTTTGTGTACTCTAATTCTTGTATCATTGTTATTTGTGCTGTTATTTTCCCTTCTGTTTCTGTCCTATTAAACTGCCTTTATCTCACCCATGAATTTGACTTTTTTTCCCAGTTCTCTCCTCCACTCTGCTGCAGGGAGGTAGGAGGAGTGGAGGAGCAGCTGTGTAGTGCTTATCTGCCTGCTGGGTTACATCATGACACCCAGCAGTCAGGACAGCTATAAAGTACTGGTGTAGGTATATATGACATGTAACTTCCCCACGGGTGAGGTCCCTGGAGGAATCTCTCAAGTGCTAGACTGTAACATTAAGACCAATATCTATCACCACCCCAAATCTGACTGCAGTCCAACTACACAGTCTCATCCATTTAGGCTGCTCTGGGGAAAGATCAAGTGGATCTTTGTCCAACCCTGGATCACAAAATCTTTTGAGGTGACCTGCTCCTGAGAACTGGCACATCTATTCAACCCTGAGCAAATGGCATTAGTCACCCAAGGAAGTTCTATGCTGAGGCCAAAGGTGAGTACAGAAGATTCTGGGAAGCTGATGGACAGGTTCTTCCAAGGCTTGAATGGGGATCAGAGTGGTGGGATCCATGCCAAGACAGCAGGAGGAGCTCGTCCTTGAAAGCCACTCAAAAAACAGTCAAAGTCAGATATTATTATTATTATTATTATTATATGCAGAGCTGCCACACAAGTTTCTGATACTGAATAGCAACAGGTGGCAATGAGAAGTGTAAGAAATGTGTGAAGCATGCACTGTTCCCACTGTTCCAGATCATCCAGCAACCAACATTTCAGAGAATACTTGCACTAGGGGCTACACTTGACTTTTGTGCTTGACTGACACAACCAACCGTGTCTTCCAGCCTCTCTTTTCCTTTTGCCACTACAACATTTTTTCACAACTTCCATGATCCAGTCATATACATTTCTTCCTTTTTCTTGTGTGAAATTTTCTTCTAACAATGCTTTACATTCTGCTGACACTCTATTATAAATTATAGCGAATAATTTTCCTTTATTCACCTCTTCTAGCCATCTGACATCACCCCCCAATCATCTCTTCTTGGTGTTGAAAGTTTAGTCTATTCGGTGTTTTCTGCTATAGAAACAGTTTCATATTTCTGATTAACTTCCTCTGCAACTTTTTGTGTTCTACTGCCTTTGCAAAATTTATTTCTTATATAAAATATAATAATATATTTCTTAAGTATAAGAAATATTTCTTATTTCTTCTATGTAGTTAGGTGCTGCATAAATTCTGAGTTCATTGACTAAATCTGCTTGCTCCTCGCTTTTGGGCAGTATCCACTAGCTAGCTGCAGACACAAGTTTAGAATTCTCTTTTTGCTCCTACTCTTCAGCTCTGCCAGTTCCCAAATGGAATCAGTATTACTTGTCCTGCTACAGCAGGTCAAAGTTTTGGGATGTTGGATTTTTGCTACCCAGACTATTTTTTTTAATTATATTTGAGGAAGTGGAAGTATCTGATTTCTGAAAGTCAAATTAATTTAGAACCCACACCCCAGCTATCACTATCCTTTTGGAAAAAAAAGTAGACTAAATCAACAGAACCTTTTAGTTTAGATGCCATTTATTAAAATGCAACATTCACATTGTCTGCAAATAACAGCCAGATGAAACTTGTTGGAAGATTAAGTTTCAATTACAGCTGACATTTCCAAAAATCGTGTGATAGAAAATCCTTTCATACCCCCAAACCCTGACAGTCACCTCATATCTCCTGTTTCTGGTCACCAGCTTTTCAAAGGGTCATCACTGGCAAAATCCACTGCAGAGATAGTGGCTGGCATTTTTGTGCTCCAGCAGTCATGGGAGTCATCAACATTGGAGTCCAGTAAGGAGAGCAATCACACAGCATTCCCAGCAGCCCGTGGGATGCTCCAGTGATCAGCACACGCTGATTCTGTGATTTCACAGGAGATGTTTGATTGTACAGGCAAGTGAAAGATCTATACATGTGAGGGGAGCAAAGGGAAAATGCTCATCAATCAACAGTAGTGGTTTGGGGGAGAATGGATTGCCTGGAGGTTTGAGTGTTGTTTTTTCACCTCTCACGGAATTCCTATGAGTCTCAGACAAGCTGTTTATGCCAAGTTTAACAGGACTACACAAAGTCTTAGATAGGGATGGGTGCCTTTGGTTCTTGTCTTTCTGAGCTCCTTCTGGGCTTCTCAGGCTCATGTGACCAGGGACCACCCTACATGGGTATTGAGAGCAACCTTCCGGAGTAACTTTTTAGAATCTACTTTTCAGCTAAATACCTGCAAGTTTCAGCTACTCAAAAAAAAGAAAAACAAAAAAAAACAAAACAAAAAGAGTTGGCTTGTGCATTCTAAAACTGAGAGATCAGGCTGGAAAACTAAGAGGCCAGCAAATCTCCAGGCATGCCTGAACACAGGCTGTCTGAGCATCACCATCCCTGAATTGCCTCGCTGTCTCTCTGGAGAGTCTGGGCAGGAATACCTGGGTGGGTTTCACAGCTCCTGCCTGTGAGCTGGGTGGAAATGTTGGGAAATGCCCAAATCAGCTGCAGTGTAGACAGACCTTGAATTGCACACTTGTGGCTGGGATTGTCTCTTGATTGCAGCCAAGATAATCAATAGCCTCTTGCAAAAAAGGCTCTGTCACTAGGGTTGTTGGACACTATCAAAATGTCCATTTGGAATAATGCTGGTTATAAGAAAAAGCTTTTCCTGAAGGTGTATTCTGAGTGTTTCTTGTACCTCTGCAAGCCCTTTGGGAAATGGGACCCATCCAAGGAACAGAATCTTTCAAATACAGTCATATGAGTCACAAAAACACCATCTAAAAGTGCCTATATGTGAGCAGATTTGTGCTGTCCAGAGTATAACTAAAAATAAAAGATTAATCTAATAAAGAAAGCTACAGGAGGAAGACTAAATTACAGGAATTTTCTTGTAATGTGCCTCCAGCTGGACTAAGCAGCTTCTGATTCCACTGATTGAGGTGGTTTTGAGGGACAAGCTGTAGGGTTAGATAAAAGGCTGTTCTTAATCTGACTTACTTGAAAATACACAGCACACATCTGTCTCATAGCTGCAACAAAATATTTATCTTCATCTTTGGGACAGGAAAATTACAAGATCAATTGAAATAAAAAATGTGCATGTATAATGCCCATCTCCCCTTTGCCTTGAAAAATTATAAATATTCTAAAACTCCAAAGCAATATTCACAGTTTTGGCTAAATCACCTCTTGACAAGCAGAAATTTTATAAAACTACCTGATACAAGAACAGCAGCTGAACTCCCTCAATTTGGGAAGAAATCTTATTTAGGAAGAATCTTTTCACAGATCCAGCCTCTTGCTTAAGGCTATTTTGTACCAATAACACTATTTGGACCATGAGTAAAATGGACTGACCACTGCACCCAACGCAGCTACTTAGGTTTCTCATCTTTCAATCACCTGACAAATCTTGCATTATTGAGACGTATTTCCCATCCACATTAAGTACCTCCAGCCATCTTAAGATTTATACATTGCATTAATCTTTTCATTGATGAGCATTTCCTAATGGTGGGGGATTTTTTTTGTCTCCCTTATTTCCTCCCTGAAAGCATTTAGCACCATAAATGCTACTTGGCCCATAAATGTTGAGTGCTGTTATGTACACTGCAGGGCTATTACCACCAGCTCCTTTTTCCAAAAGAGAGGCTGATCTACACCCATGGCTGACAGCTCTCTCTGACACCACCTTTCTGATCACAGTACATCTGCTTTCATCCCAGCAAGCCTTTAAAATAAGGCTTCTGACCCAAACACCAACAGAGTCATTGGGCACCTCTGCCCACTGTGAACAGCAAGACCCAGGAGTCCCTCTAATCTGCATCTGATGTCAGGATGAAATACAGACGGGCTGTGAATCAGCCTCCATGCGCAGACTTCAACAGGAGGAAAATCAGATTGCACAGATGCGTTTCAGCCAACCCACTGATAGAGACGACTGAGAGATCAGGGCCTGAGGGCTTGCCAGGACCTGGCCTGATTTGTACTCTGCACACAGGTGCTGCTTCCCACGAGCACTGGAAGCAGTGCAGCACGCCAGGAGCAGCTCTAATGTGCATCCCTGGAGCTTCAGGGCACCCACTGCGGAGGGAGAAGCAAACCGGGGCGGTGGATAATGGAGATGAGCTGAAAGCCCAAGTAGGTATTTTATGCCTGTGTATGACAGATAAAAAACAAAGGAAAATATCCACTCTTATTTACATTTTATGCTCATGGAGGGCATTGAAAAGCTAAAGTAGTGCTGCTGAAACCTGGTCTGGGCTTTGATGAGCTTCAGTTAGATAAGATGGGAGGGTTATGGTCACTAAACTAGCCTGTTTACTTGAGCTGTTTCCCCTGTAAAATCTCCAGAGTGCTTCCTTTAAAAATGTGTTTAAGAATACAATTATAAAACAAATATAATCAAAAAATACCTTATTACTGGCAAGGAAGATGATTTACTGGGATAACCAAGATTAGTGGTATCTTAGGCCTTTTCCTCTGATAATTTGAGTGTGAATACACGTAACATTCCTTTATTTTGCTTTAAAATAAATCACTTGCAAGCATTTGGAAATGAAATGATACAGTCATTTCCTGCCTTAGGCTGACTCTATTTCTGATAGCCCAGTGCTTTCCACTAATACAATAATACATTCCTTTTATTGTAGAGCCATATGCATCTCGTTGTGATACCATTAAGGAGCTCACTGAAGGACACAATGGAGTGATTGCCAAGGGACAGAGATGTGTGACCTCAACGTGCTCAGCTTTTCTCCAGCTGGGATCCAAGGAGTGCATTTACGATACACAACAAAAGAAATACGTTTCAAATACAACCCATGGCTAACTGAATAAATACTGGAAAAGCTACTGCTAAACATTGTATTCATATGGTACAAATAGCAGGAATCCATTTCAACAGCGGAATGCCAAGCAGCACATCTATTCTTACAGTCATATTTTTAACTACTTTTTTAAAATATTTACCACTTCTCTGCTAACAAAAAGGTAATTTTTATCATGATCCTTATTTTTGTCCTAAACCACTTACATGCCTTTTTGACCCTTGAAACCAAAATTTTCCAAACTTTCAAAATAAAGTCATCATTAGCTTATACTGCACTTTAATTTATACATTGATGCATTCTTCTAACCAGTATCTCACGCCTCTCTTTTTCCCCACTCTGTCCTAAATCATGAAAAATAGACAATTTATTTCAGAATCCAGTACATTACCAGGGAAATAAATCTACATTTTTTCACTGCATCCTCCCATTAAAGACTGCAACCCTTTCTCCAGAGATGTCAGCATACATACCAAAGAAATTATATCAGCTAAAACTGCCTTATCAATGAGCTCAGATTTACTAGTCTAGCCTCTGAACTGCAGCAAACACAGTAATAAATCTTGTCAGGAAGAAGTTCATTCTGATTGTTTCCTCCCTCAGACCAGAAAACCAAGCATGCATGGCATTATAAATTTTTCCTCATCCGTAGCTAAAGGTGAGCTGTGTGCACCCCCCCACAGCACCACCCCCCTGCCCTGATGGGAAATGAGCAGGAGAAGCTTGTGCTGGCACAGGGCTTGCAAGCAAGTGGCATTTCCTTAACGAGGCTCTGTCAGACACACAGAGTGTTACACAAACACGGGAATCTCAGCTACCTCACACTTCTGCCTTGGGCATCCAGCAGAAGCTGTGAGGATCTATAGTTCATTGTCTGTCCATCCGTGGCTCCAAGGATCTCTGTTTTTCACCCAGGAGGGTATTTTCCCAAACCTCCCGTCCCACCCCACGATCCTCCACCTAGTGCTTCACTACAACATTTCTGAGTTTAAATAATTCCCATTTCTCTGCCTGCAGAGCTTAAGACTCTGAGCATCCTCCTGCTCCTCCACAAGATGCAGTGCCCCAGGACTGAACCTCAGCAAGTGTGTGGGACCACCAGCTCTCAAACAAGACAACGTCTTTTAGGAGCAGAAGGCACAGCCTTGTTGTCCACCATGCCTCTCCCAAGCGAGGACGTGCCTGCCTCATTAGGTGGAAAGGGGCTCAAGAGCCCAAAGACACCAAGGCCATAATCTTAGTGTGCCTGTGTCTAGGCAGGCTGCAACACCAGAAGAGAGGCCATGATGGTAGGACAAGAGATCCAAATAGGAAATGCTGTTTAGGGAGAGCGTGCAAGCCTCCCCACTTTCTCTGATCCATTCTGAATGCCCTCTGTTTGCTGATGGATCTGGTGAATCCTACTTCTGTCTTCACTTTATCCACTGCCTCCATCACTCCCACACCAACACTTCTCCATCCTGCAGAGTGACCACCAGGCTCTATTCTCTCCTTTCCATTTGTTAAACACCTTTCCCATTTGTCACCTTCCCATTGCTAACCTTCCCAATATTAACCAGCCTTCACCCTGTACACAGACTTTCCTCCTGTAAGCAGTGAAGCTGCTTACTTCCATGAGCAACATCTGGTGTTCATCCAAGCATCCACCCAACAAACACATGATGTATACTGCATCCCCTCTACCCACCAGCTTCCTGAAACATTTCCAAAACTGCAGCAGGATGCTGGGGCAGGATTCCCTTCCCACGACAACGCCTTCTCAGGAGTTATGGGAACATGACAACTTCTCAGCTCAAGAATACTCAGAAAACTTATTCTTTATGAAGTCCAGCATTTTACAGGGGATGGAAGTCAGGATCACTGGTTCATCATCCCCATGAACAGTTTTCCACAGTCCCTTCTTGGGTTGTTGGGAATTACACTGCCAGCTCACCAGTTATCAGGCGTAAAGGCACTTTGTAAAGAGAGGTTACAAACCTTGGCCTGCACTATCTAATTCAGCTGTTTGAGCTAGCATTTCCCACATATTTTCTTCACACTGATTTCACTCCTTTGACCCACAGGCCCTGAGGAATGCACCCAGTGTGGGAATGTCTTCAACAATTTCTGGAAAGCATTCATCAAAGTTCCAATGGGCTGTTCTGCAATGTCTTAATGTCCATGAAGTCCCATTTATCAGCAAGTATTTTATATTTTTCTACCAATTCATTACCTTTCTTTAAATATATCTAAGGAACTTTTTACTCTTGGCTTGAGTGCCTTTTGTGAGGTGTTTTCCAAATGATTTTTTCAGCCCTCTTACTCTCATGTTAAATTTCAGCTCACATATTTTATGGGCTTTGCCATTACTTTTTTTTTTTTTTAAATTCTGGTTTTTTTCGACAGTGAAAATTCTTTGATTCTTTCTGATCTTTGTCTTCTCTAGAGCCACCCTAACTTTTTGTTGACCATGCTGTGCTTTATCACTCTTTTTATTTTTTGATTTTTGGCATACATTTCACCTGTGCTTCTAGTGTTTCAGACTGTTGAGGGAGGTTGAGCTTGTTCTGTGTGACTTTTTTTTACTAATTAATTTTAATGTCACTCCTTGTTTCTGCATGTAACATCTGCATGCTGAATTAATTTGTCCTGCTCTCTCACCACAATGTTAAAACTTCTTGCAGTATAGCTGCGTCTATAACCACTCACCCACTAATGACTCCCAGGTAAGACCCAGCACAGCCCTGAAGAGCAAATCCAGGCTGATGACTTTCCTTGTGCACCCTAGGACTGCTTGTGATGTGAACCCAGCACCCATCACCATTGCCTCATGTAGGATCCCTACAAATGTCCCACTTAGCAGAAGCAACAGAATTCATTAACAAAAAAGGAAAAATGGGAAACACACATTATTTTCTTCTTTGGTTTTACTGATGCACCACATCTTCTTTGTTCACTATTAGATTACAGAGCTATACATCGCAATGTCAGTTCATAAAAAAAAAAAAAAAAGTGAATATTCCCTCCAAAAATCTAAATACTCCTACCTGAACAAGTGTGATGTTTGTGATGTGTTTACATCAGGCTCCTATGTCATTCAGCTGAATACATTGCTTACATCTAGAGCTGCCTTTTTCATAATGAATGTCCTTGAAAATTTTGTCATAATATTTTTCAGTGGAAAAAAAAATGACTACATATAAATTTCTGCTAAACAAGATTCTTAGCAAGAAATGTCATGATAGGAGAAGAATCTTTTCCCCACCAGCTCTAATGTTTACTTCATCACAGGCAGAGCCATCACTTAAAATTTCTCCCCAAGGCATCATAAATAATGTCACAACACACTGCTCCATTTTATAGCTTAAAAAATTCAAGACACACAAATGGGAGAGGCAGTGGCCTTTGTGAATGCTAAGATTTGTTCCCCTATAAAGCTTAGTTATTCCCAGGTATTCTCAGAAAGATGTTATCACTGTATCATGCAATTACAGGACTTTATGGTGATGGCAGACTAGTTTACAAGAAGAGCATATGGAAAATACAAGAGCAGATCAATTAGTTTGAAGATGCTTTTGATTAAAGCACTGAAGCTGGCATGACACTTCTCGAGCCTTTGAGACTATCTATGTTTCATAAATATCACAACACAAACATTTTCTGACAGATTCTGTTTCGGCTTGGTAATATCCTCCATAAATCTGTGCCCTGAACCCAGTGTGCACCAAGATCTTGAAATTTGGTGTCAAGGACTGGGAAACCACAAGAGTTTAGATAGAAGTACTGCCAAATCACAGGAAGATCTCCAGACATGGGATATCTTGTGCTCCAAATGATCCCATTTATTTCTGCAGCATCTTTGGCCCTCGTGTTCCTTTACAGATGGTGTGGCAACATTTTTAGCTCTTACATGGGCTAAACTAGTTTCTGTGGTCTTGGATCTCTGCTTTATAAGAAAATATCATGGTTGAGAAAGCCTGTTAATGTTATTATTAAGTAACTGAAAATGCATTATTTAGTTTCAAATAATGTCACTTAACATCTTATATAGCTATTTGGTAGAGACAAAGCTACACTGTACAAAGAATAAATGCATTTTTTGCCTCCTGTTGTATCTCTACTATGTGGAGGACAAATTCAAATTATGGAAGTAAATTACATTTAAGCAAAAGGAAGGTTTTGCTTAAGTAGACTATAATTGACTAATACAAGAAATTCTAAAATACCTATTAGCAAGAGGAAAGAAATTAAATCCTTTCCCTTTTAATTCACAGGAAAAAAAATCACAGAAACATTTCTGCTATGATTTCAAATTTTTCCATACCAAGGAAAATCAAAGACAAAAAATGCCTGTTTTCTTTTTAAAGTTCCTATTTTTCTCCCTAGCACCTGAATTCAGCCCAGTGCCAGCTGGGATAAACAAAGCGGATGGAAGGAGCCAGAACAACACTTCACAGGTTTCTGGAAAATGTAGCGCCTTTTTTGCCTTTGTTTTTGTACTTTTTCTTCAGCGGTTGCAATAATTGTGAGGACTACTGGTCTTAAAGCAGTCTAAAACCCTTGCCTGCAGAATCTTTCTCCCAACTCCATGGCCCTGGGAGCTACCTTTGGAATAGAAGCTGAGCTGCCTCCAGCCAGAGCCAGCTTTGCAGCTCTGGGCACATGGAGCCATCCTCTGTCCTGGAGCTGGTGAGGAAGGAGACAGAGATCTGGCAGGAAGAAGTCTTGTCCACCTTATGTTCAGCTGTGGGAGCCTGGCAGATGTGAGGAGCTGGCCAGCAGCTGGCTTGAGCTCCAGGCTGTTCCACTTCCCACTCTAGCACTCTGCACAGGACTTCTAATTAGTTAAATCCGAGTGTTTCAAGGGTGTGTTGGCTCTAAACCGGGGAAAATAAATAAGAAAATCTGATCATATGCTTTAACCTTCAGTTCATGGTTGTTACGTGTCAGAGAAAGAAGCAGGTGCTGTCACTTTCGAGAGGAAACACGGGCAATGAATTAATCAAGCCTCTGTCTCACTATCTAGCTGCCACCTGGCATTTATTAATAAAGGACAAGTTTGTTGTCTTATGTGATTTTTCCATGGGGACTGGCCAACTGGTTGGTAGCAGTTCCAGTTGCAGAAGTGCCTTTTACTTGCCAGCCAGATTAGCTCCTTCCCAGCATTCCTGGGCAACTACAGGAGATTATCTGACTGAGACCTCGACTGCGTCAATGCAGATATGAGTGACAGTCAGTGACGAGGTCAGACAGCCCCACCAAGCACCCAGGCTCTGGGCAGATGGCAAGACCTTGCTGGGGCCAGCAAAGGTCCTCACCTGCCAGCTGCTGGGCAAGAGGATGCTTTGTAGCAATTCTCCTCTGGGAGATGCCAGTCAAAGCAGAGCACCGGTATGTGCATTCAGTTTGTGGGAAAGAGTCAGGCAGCACCAGCAGTCACATGGTGTTGTGTCCACAGTCCACAGTGTTGAGCTTTGGGATGCTCTGAGTGGTTGCTAAGATGCCAGTTTTCCAAACTAACAAATTGCAGAGCTTTCTGGGTTGAGAAACAGAAGCTACTTCATCACGAGGATCAGTGTCCTGGAGACTGCCCTGTTCCAACCTGGCCATGAAAAATTCACGAGTGAGATTCTGCCCTTGTGATAGACATGTTGACAGTAACATGGACTACAGTTGGACTAGATGAATATTCTAGGTCCCTTCCAACTGAAATAGCTATCCTGTTCTGTGCTATTCTAATCTATTCTATTTCCATTATATTCCTTCTGCTTTATCAAACGATGAAAGGCCTGAAATGCACAACAATACAACCCAGCTATTTCTGATTTATTTGACATGCCTAAGAAGTAAAATTGAAGATCTCTATGGAAACAGTGGGATTCATCATAGGAAATTCATTGGATGGGTCAGTCTTTCAGGTGACTTGGTGTTAGATACCAGTTATTTGCTTATCTACTTTTGTCTGGAGCAGAAGGACGACCTTGTGCCCCACAAGTCCACAAAGAGCAGTAAAACAAGCCATTTTCATCAGCTACTCCATGTCTGAGCCGTCCCCATCTCACTTTCACCTCCTGTTCTGCACCACAAGGGAAAAGCAGCAGGGTCTGCCCCAACAGACCAAGGGCGGCTTCTCTTGTGGCCATCAGCAGGCCATTCCTGGAGTAAGATGGCACACAACAGGGAGCAGGGCGACAGACCCAAACTGTGTCTGTTTGCAGGGAGGCACAAGTGGTTTTACCTATGAGACATTTACTGATGTAACCTGTTTGTTGGCAGGGAGGAAAACTGAGGGAATGCCCACAGGACCACACGGAGGAACTCAACTGCCCAGACAGCCACACCTGGAAAGCCAGGGATGCCAGTCTCACACATCTCACCAAACAGAAGAGGATAGAAGCCCTATTCCTCAGATGATATTCACATGAGCAAGGTCCAACACAGCCTGGAAAACTTTTGACACAGAGAAACATGTCTGGAGGGTGAGTGGGCAGAGGAAGTCAGCCCTCAACTCTCACTGACTTTCAACCTGACTCAGACACATGAATGTCCTTCACACTGTCTGAAAGCTTCCTTTATCCACTGCACATAAAAGTAACAGTTATTTAGTTTTGCTGAACTGTTCAGAGCTGATTATGCCTTCTTATCAAAACCAGAGAAACAAGTGGTGCACATTTTTATGTATACACAGTGCAAAATACCATCAAACAGATGTAGGTGTAGAGATGCTATTTGTGAGATGCACCAGCTGGCTCTGCTGCCCCTCAAATGCAAGGTATCTTGCAGTCTTCCTAAAGGTTATGTATGTAACAGGTTGAAAGCAGAAATCTGATGTCTGAAGGTGAAAGCAGGCATGAAGTATTGGGTGGATTTTGATACAGCATCTGAGTTAGGATTTTTAGAAAAGAGAGAAGGAAGATTAATGGGCTTAAAATATAGTTTAGTTTTTTTTTAAAAAAAGAGAAATGTATTGAGCGACTTCTCATAGCATGACAAGTTTGGATAAATTTTTAAAACTGGAGATGCTGGAGTTTCAGAACATGCTGTGCCTACAATTAGGAAAACTCATTTGCACTGCAGCAGTAATCACAAGAGTACAGAATCCACTGTCCTGTAAGGGTATTTGTGTGTGCATTGGCTTGGCTAACTTGCATGTTTGGCAGGCAGATACAGGGGGCCTATTATTTCAACACCAAAGGCAATATTTCAACAATACATCTCTTCTTTCAGAGCCTAAGGTTGGTTTTCAAAGGTGATCTAAACCTCTCCAAGGCTAACTAAGGCTGAGTTATAATGAGAGTCAAAAGCTGAACAGTCTGTTTCACCTTTCAAAAGAGGATTTGAGCACTTTCAAATATCCTCCTCTTAATCCCCATTGACATGCATTGTTTCTGCTGCTCTATTCTGGGCAGAGTGAGGCTTTTATAAATATATGAGTCAGTCCCATAGTATTGAAAATGTGAGACTTGTCTTCTGCAAGGTAGTAAACCCAAGGGTTGTCTTATGCCCACACATCCCACTTGGATTTCAATGGAAATAGCAGAAGGATGCCGGTGCTCCTCCAATAACGACTCCAGCAAAAGTAGGCCTTAAGGATTAGTGCCTTGGTCATCATTATAATTGGTGCATCCTGATACCTTTTGTATGGCTATGTAAATAACTGCAGGGGGAAAAACATCCACACACAGAACAACAGTTTCAGTGACTCCCAGCTTGAGTGATGGAACAACCAGTACTGAGAAATAAAAGATGTGACTGATGAGGATCCAAGGCAAATTATAAATGTAGATTGAAATGGTGGGGGGCAGAGAGGGGAGAATTACAAACCACCTCTTGAATAGATGGAAATCGAGAAGTTGATCTGTAAAATAAACACTGTTTACAGCGATACTTCCATCATATGCAAGCTGGAGTGAGAAGAAAATGTGGCATCCAACTCTGAGCTTAATGCTGCAGCCACAGTGGAGCCATCCAGGAGGGGCCTGAGCACCACACGCTGCAGATGAACAAGAAAATATTAGGAAGGGCAGGTCAGAGCTGTGAAACAAGGCATGCCAGTAATAAGTTCCCAGGAACTTCAAGTAATTTATCTCAGCTCAATGACAGGTTTATTCATTTATAACGTGTTAGGAAAAAAGTGGTGCTTGACAAATAATCAAAAAAATTCCTTTGTCTCTTAGGCTTTGCATATACATAACTGCCCTGTGCTGCTTTCAGAAAATAAGCAAGACAGATATTTTATCTGAGGACCACATATTTTCTTGTGTTTGAAGGTATGTCAGGCTTCCATTTATCATCATATAAGCAACACTGAAATGCCACTGCTTTCAGATGAGAATCTCTCATCTCTGCCAGGTGGCAATTTAAAAAATATTAAAAACAGGCAGGTCTCATCACCAGTGAATATTGGACCAATACATTGTCCAATATATTAGCTCATTTAAGGGTTTCTTTCTTATTTGTATTTTAGGTCTTACACTTATAGTAATCATTTCAATCAAAGCACTTTTTATTTATCAGACACAAGCAGATGTTCACAACTAATATATCACAGAATCACTGAACAGCTGAGGTTGGCAAACACCTCTTGAAATCATCCTGTCTAACTCTCCAGCTCAGGCAGGGCCAGCTACAGCAGGTTTCCCATGACTGTCCACCTGGGGTTAGGATACCTCCAAGGATGAAGGCTCCATCACCTCTTTGGGCAGCAATATGCCAATTTGACCACCCTCAAAGGAAAGAACCGTTTTCGTGCATTCAGACTAAATTTTCCTTTTTATTCCTAATTTGTGCCCAGTGCATCTTGTCAAGAAGACTCTGAGAAGACAGAAGTGCCTGGCTCACTCTTGTTCAGTTCCTCCCATCAGGTATTTATGTCCTCCTTGAACCTGCTCTTCTCTAGGTTGAACAGTCCCAGCTCTTGAGGCTTTCAGCTCAGAAGAAATGCTCCTGTGTCCTCGTCACCTTCATGGCCCTGTGCTGGACTCAGTTCAGTACATCCATGTCCCTGTAGTGAGGATCCCAGAACTGGACCTGGCACTCCTCACGCGCACTAAGCCATGCTGAGCGGAGGAGAGGTCCCTCCCCTTGACCTGCTGGCAGCACTCCTCCCAGCACAGCCCAGGAGGCTGTTGGCACAATGGTGCATTGCTGGGCCATGCTCAGCCTGCTGATCACCCCAGATTACCCCCCCAGATCCTTCTCTGCAGAGCTGCTTTCCAGCTGCTCAGCCTGCAGTCCATACCAGGGGCCTGTTCCTCCCCAGGTACAAGACTTGGCATTTCCCCTTGTTCAGCTTCACAAGGTTCCTCTCTGCTCAGTGCTTCAGCCTGTTGAGGTCCCTCTGCATAGCACCACAACAATCTGGTGTATATTTGCTCTCTTAAAGTCTTTGGAAACCTCTTTCAATCACCAGGGTGGCACTACTGTGCCACGTGGAAATTTAAATCTCAACCTCTTGCAATCCTTCTACCTGTGGACACACCCCACAAGGAAGAGAGAGGGCTGCCTTTTCAGAAAGTAGTGTCTGTCCCACTCCTCAGACATGGACTGAAATTTATTGTCCTGGGTTGTTAGTCAAGGAAATGCTTGATTTTGATTTGAAATATTTCAGGGTTTGCTATTTCTCCCAAAAGGCATAATTTTCTGTAGCAACAAAATCTTGTTTTCCCAAACCAACTGTATCACAATAGCTAATCTGGTAACAGAGAGATTCTACACAGCAAGAATGTTCTGAGATCAGAAGGAAAATACATCAGTACCAGTGGGACCACCAGCAATGACTAAACTGCATTTTTTGTTTTACTCCCCCAATGCCAGGAGCCAGGCAGCAGGCTATGCTGACTCCATACAGTGTTTTCTTCTGTGCTGAGCTCAAACTACTGAAATCCCGTTCACGCCCTCTGCTACTCCCACTCATCCCACACAAGGGTTGAGTGGTGCTTTGAGACTGGTGGCAGCCAAGAAGATACCTGTTCTCCCCCATCCATCAGGCTCTGGGGGTAGGGGGAGACATGGGCAATTCCCTGCCATGAGGCAAAAAACTAAGATCTACAAGAGCAGGCATAAATTACGCTTGTCTCCACTTTCCTACTCTCTAGAAAAGGCATGCAGACCTTCGAAAAAGCACTTTTAATATATGCATTATTAATAGAAAGCTAGTGCACAGCAATAGCACTTTCTGCTACTACTGCCGTCTGCAGCGGGATGAAAGAAGGCCACCAGAGAACCGCTAGATCTGGATGAGAGGCATGAGTGATTATTATAAATTCATGAATAATTCTGGTTTACATTTGGAAATTGCACTTGTACACACTCCTATCCCAACAGAGGCATTTTCAAAATGCACAGATTCCCTGAGAATCCATGATCAGATTATTTTGCCATTGCTTTTATTTAGAAGATATGTAGACATGTACTTAGTGACATGGTTTATTGGTGGAGTTAGCAGTGTTAGGTTTATGACAGGATTGAGTCTTTTCCAATCTAAGTAATTCAAAAACCACAGTGAAAAAGGTAAGCTTTTCATATAGCAGCACACCTAAACCTACTGCCTATACAAGCCTGCAACAACAAAATCACAACTTTCATTCCTGAATCTGAGTGCTTCCAGGCAAACCCAAGAGCAGGGCACAGATGTACTGAAAAGATAAGGGAATTTCCTTTACATTATTTCTACTTGTTCTTTCAATGATGGTTTAATCCACAGGAGTTTAAAGAACAGCTTTTACCCTACCTCAGAAAATTCCCAGATCCCAAAGCAAGCACTCTGAAATAGCAATTTCATTTAAGTGCTGTGCTTCACTGAGGAAAAGCTGACCAAAAGCAGGTGTGACAGTAGCAAGGGAAGAGCTGCAGGAGCTGATCAACCATCTCAGCAAGCCCTGACTATGGTGGGAAGCTGAGGCACAGAGAGGGCCTGAGACCTGCCCCACACAAAGCTGGAAACAGCTCCTGCTTTTGGCTCACACGTACCCATGACCGTCACTTCTTCCAGAGCAGGCTTTTTCTGCACAGACTCACCTGGCACCACAGCTTTCAGCTCTTTCCTTTGCTCTGCATCACCTATGGTTTGTGTCTGGGGATAGAGAACCACAAAGGCTGTTGTAACATGCCATCGCGTTGCTGGTTTTGGGTGTGATTTACCAGAAACCATGACGTTCCCTCTCCCTCCTGCACCTAATTCATGTTTCCACCATCTAGCTGCAGGGGCAGGGTGCTGCAAAATGTAAGTTGAATTTAAGCTGTGATTGACACTTATGGAAGTATTCCCCAGAGAAACTCTGTCTGAATGTGATGGTAGAAGAGCAAAGATTATTGACTCACCAAGATCAAGGCTGTACAAGGGAGCTCTTGGGTTGTGTCATTGGACTCAAATAGTCATTTGACTATTTTTGGGTTTGGGTCATTAACCGAAAGAGATGAAAAATCACCCAGTTTCCAAACCAACAGCTGTGCATCAGCCTTTCAGTCAAACTGAATTGGCAAAAAACTATTCTGATTTGAATTTTTAGGTCAGGCTGTACCAGAACTTCATAAACTGCTCACACGTGCTGAATTTTTTATAGTGGTATTTCCAAGAGAATGGTCATTAGGTTGAACAGTGTTTATTCTGGCAGATACTACTGTTTCCATGGCATGCAAGAAAGGAGAATTTGATCTTTTAAGTATAAGGAAGATAAGGTCATGGCAACAATCCCCCATCTGCTCATCACATGGCCCCTTCCTCCCCTGATCACTCACATTCAGAGCATCCCCCACTGTATTAGCAATACTTGATTTCTGGGAGCATTTTCTTTGAGGAGGAATATTTATTTATTTATTGACCTATTCAAAGCTTTAGGCATGTACAAAGTTTAGTCTCTTAACATTTTGTGAACTGCCAGTGGAGGGAAAAATTCCAAGAGTTACTTGTTAGTTATAATGATGCCAAACTCTGCCCTCACAGGATGCACTTTGCCACTCGTGACGGCAATGGGAAGCGCTCCCGTTTATCTGGTGTCAAAGTGAGCCTCTCCCAGGCTGGCTGTTTTGTCAACAGGGAAAGCAGCTGACAACCTTGCTTTCCTGAGGAAAAGAAGAGCAAACATCCCTCCTCAAACCTGTCTTGTGGAGAGGCACAAAGCACAACAATGCGCTGTGTTTTGTTTGTTTTCTAGCTTTCATTTCCACATTGAGTCCTAATTTGTGTAACAACTGTTCAGGCTCAGATCTGTTTTGCAAATCGTTGTGAACTGAGCAGCAGTGGCAGATTTGTTTCAGCCATTTTTGTTGAGCATAGCTGAATGCGAAACAGTGTGATTTGGAAAGGAAAGGCAAAACAAGAGGACTGTTTCGAGCTGCAAGTCCCTTGGCAGCACTGCCAATCCCTGTGCCAAGAGTAATTCTCCCAAGGTGCCTGGTTTATGGCTGACCTACCTAAAAAGGTGAGAACACCAGCTGTCATGGTGGTATAAAGTATTTCCTGCAGACATGATCCTAACACAGCAAACCCACCGACAGCCCAGTACCAGCATCCAGAGCAGGAGCCACTCCCAGCAGCCAAAGCCAGGGCCTCCATGGGACCTGAGCATCACTCAGGGCCAAGTAACATCCTGCAGCTTGTAAATGAGCAGCCCCCACCCCAGCGCCAGGGGACAGGCCAGCTCCTCTCATCACGCCCAAACACCGTATCATGAAGTGCCGGGACGTAGAACAAAAAACGTTCCTCCTTGTCTTTATTTTTCTTCACATCTTTTCTGAGGTTCCTGCTTCAGAAAATCATGACCAAGTCAGATGCCATCTTGAGATATAACAGTGATGTTTTCGTGATACCACAGCAGACACAGCCACTCTGAAACAGTGATCTCAGGACAAATAACACAGTCTTGTTCTTCAAAGTCTTTTGGTTGTAGCTAGGATTTCCTTGGGTTCAATTCCTAGAACAGTAAGAATCTCTCTCCCAAAATACAGCCAACAGAAACTGAGGGAGGCCATGTTTCCAGTGAAAACACCTTAAAGGTCTCGCAGTCAGTAAGCAAACAGCTGTTCAAATGCCCCCACACCAATCTGGGCACTGAATTGTGATGCCTTGATGTTCCCTTTTTCCTCCAAGGTTAGTAGGTGAGGGCTGCTACAGAAAAATCAGGAAATTTATCCAAGGACAGCAAGCATACAATGTCATTACAGCCCTCATAATATGCTGAGGTCCTGCATTCTTTTCCTTGCATTTCATTCACTGCTTGCAAGCAGCTGTAGATGCAATCAAAATACAATTATGAGAACAGCCTCACACTCTCCACCTTCTGTGGGGAGGGCACCCTCTCTGAAGCAACAGCTTCTGTGGTCAGTGCTTGATTTGCATTATTGAACAGTCTCACAGTGTCTGCCAGCCAAGGCACCGCCCTGCTGCAGTGTCAGACTGCTTCATCTTCACTGAGCATCTCCATATTTACATAAAAAATGAGACATACCAAAGCATAATATATTTATGCTATATCTCAAGCCACCTGCGCATTATCATTCCAGTAACCTCTCCAGCAGGAAATGAATTCCACATCTTCACAGAGTAGAAATGTGAAAATTAATTGTTAAGCTACAAATGGATCATTGGGAAGCAAAATGTGTGGAGGATTGTTCAGCCAAAATTAAACCTCTTATCTCTGGAGAAAAGAGATTTATCACTTTAGTATCTTTGAGCCAGGTTTAGGGATTTATTAGTGATTGCTCCTTAATCAAGTATCTGCAAAAAAAAAAGTATACACCAATGTGTGTGAGTGTACAACTGCAAGTCAACCAAGAAAATGTCCTGAGCTATAGTGGGCTTTATGCATATATATGCATATTTGTATGTATGTGCGTGTGTGTGTGTAAGTACCTAAAGCAGTGCCTTCATGTCACCTGCAGCGATAAAAAATTAAGTCAGAAATATGGTCATGGGAACGTTGAACTCACAGAAGAAGAAAGCTGTTCTGTCTTTATTTCCTCTTCCTTTTGAAATGTCAGGAGTGGCCTACCTTGACCTCTGTATATTATATATTCCCTTTTTGAATGTCACACAAGAGGAGTAATTGCCACATCAATATCAATATCAATATTAATATTGTCCTTCTCGAGCCAGCCCAGGCAGCAAAGGAGTAGAGTGTCAGTGCAGGGAGCACATTAACCCACCAGCTGGCTCATTCCAGAGCTCGGCTTCAAAGCCAAAGCCAAAGGCTGCACTGCGCTGGGCTTTGCTCTCTGGCTGATTCTCTGCAGCCATGACCCCGCTCCACCAGCGCTCCCAGCCCATCCCCAGGGTGGACACGTATCCAACAACTGCCTGTGACCCGTCCAAGCCCATCTGTGTCCAGGTCAGCAGCTGGGCAGCACCGTACAGCACCACCAGCACATCTCCATCTCTACTCTATGATCCTGCTGCCTCACTCATTGCAGGGCTGTCTAAAAGCCAGAGAAGGCAAGAGGATTTTCTGTGCTCTTGATCAGAGTTTATTAATCATCTGTCAGTGGAGTCCATCCCCTGCCAAGCAAACAGTGCTTGAAAGAATAAAAAATAGATCTTCACCCTAGTGCAGAAAAATTACACCTGCTATTACTTCTGAATTTGAGATTAAAACATAGCAATAGCATGACAGCCAAGCAAACCAATAACACTGCAGTCTCTCTTTTCTGGTCGGTCTTCCTTTTTTTTTAAAGTGATCACATTTTCTCATTTAATCCCATGTATTTATAACAGGTTATAAATTTAATCCCATGTATTTATAACAGGTTATAACCTGTTATATAAATATAACAGGTTTTTCCCCTTACAGTCACCAGCATCTGGGCTTACAGGAAAATGGATAACAGTGGTTATGTACAATAAAATTGATAAAACACAATATTTTTCTCCAATGCCTGTCATTAATAGAGGTCCAGCTTTGCTGCTGCCCTATGAACCCCGCATGGAGAGGAAAGCTGAACTGGAGTGAACAAGAGAAAGGATTGCCATCCAATCCCCATCCACCACTGTGCTTTCCATTTATTACATAACCAGCGACCACCAAAATGGAGACTTAGAGCATGCAGAGCCAGCACTGGACTCAAATATTTAACATATACCACAATATTAGTGAAAACAGGACAATTTCTGCTCCTTCCCCCCAAAGAGCCATGTTAAAAATCCCATGTGCCCTATTATCACTCTAAGAGGACTCCTACCTTAGACACATTTAAATGTTCAGCTAACTAGAATTTACAAAGTCTGCAGTCACTTTGTCCTTGTCTTGTCTATAGAGTGAAGCTTCAATTCCCCTCTTCAGCCTCCATCCCAGCTTGGTTTGGGTGGCCACTTCTCCCCGTGTGGTCTTTGCCTCATGTATCAACCCATGCCCAGTCTGTGCTCTGTACCACAGAGCACCAGGCATGCTCCTGGTGCTTAATGAATGCTAATTAATGGGACATGTGGAATGGCACAGAGATTAAAATGAAGCATTTTCTCCCACTGAAGAATGATTAATTTCTTGTACAGATGTGAGTGTTGTGCTTTGTTAGCAGGACATTGTGTGGCAGATAGGCACACACACAAACAGCACGCCATTGGAATATTAATTAGTGCTTCTGTATGCAATTTATTAAAAAGACAGTGTTCCATATTCCACAAGACTAATGTTACAATTAAAATACTTGAATAACTCTCATGGTAATTTCCATAGCCAAGTGCTCATCCATGCCTACACACTCAAAGAAAACAGAGCTGGAGATAAATTCACTTTAGAACATTTAGATCTTTAGCCAAGAAGAGCCAAAGTGGGAGAACAAATGGAGAATCCATCTACAAAGCCAGGAGTACACTGTGCCCAGTGGGAGTCTGCATCAATCAATCAATTAATCAATCAACTGTGTTTTCACATTTTTCATATTTGGCAGCTGGTAGGATGTTCTAGCATCACACTGAGGTTAACTCCAAGTAGAGTTCAAGTCAGGCCCTGCAGCACACACAGGAATCTCACCATGTCCTGTTTGCTCTGTGATTAAAACCTAGTTCTTGATTCTTGGTGAAACTTTGACTGCCTTTCTTCCTGTGACCGTGTTGACTGACAAGACCACCACAAGAAGATACTGGTCACTCCTGACACTGGAGCTTTGTCATTAACTAGACATACTGCTCAAGTGACCATCTTATTTTGCTGCAGGGCAACTGCTCTGCTGCTCTGGCAGCCTGTCCAAAGCAGCAAAAGACATGTGACACCTCCAGGCTGCCCAACCACATTCCAAAGAGGACACCACCTCTTTGGCATACCTACCCCCACTTGAAAGAGAGAGACATCCCTCCCAAAAAAAGCCCACAACCCCAAAAATCAACAACCCCAGGCCACACAGCCCTCCATTTTCAAAGATGTATTATCTAGGTTCATGAGATGGGTTAACACAGAGTCCTCAGCTTGATTTAGGCTGTGAACACCTTGGGTATAAAAATTCCCTTTTATTTAAAGGGGGATCTGCCTGCCTGGCACAGATGTACCATTTCCTGATGGGACCATCCCAGCAGAGACCCACCACAGCTCCAGCAACCAGCCTCAGGAGCAGCTGGGGCCTTGGCTGCAGGAGGAGGGATGATGGACTGAGAGAAGTGCTGGCAGGGATGAGTGATCAGGGAAGACGAGCATATTTTATCTGTCATTGTTAAGCTACATGGAAAATGGCATTGTGTAGAGAAGTATTCTGATGTTTCTCTGAAAGAATTCTATCTTGATATGTTCCATGGAAAAAAGTTCTGAATAATTTAAAATCAAAATTTGTTGTCTTCCTTCATGTCCAGCTGTTCTTTTCTCTTCCCATTGCACTGACAGTAGAACAGAGCACAACAGGGCAGGTTGGAATATATTTTTCACCTTATTAGGTGAAGCTTCTTGACATTTATGCCACTGTTTGACACCCCACTGAGATGCTGCATTTCAAGAAATTTGTCTAATGTTTCCACCAGAAATATTTTTAGCTTTTCTCTTCTGCAAAACATTTCACAATTCCAGCTTTTCACCCCAGTTAAGGACAGAGACAAACTTCATGGTGCTGGAATGTCTCACAGTACTTACCATTTCAGTGGGCTGCAGTTCAGCAGATGGGTATGTGTAACACCAACCTCTAACTCCATCCTTTCTATAACTGGAGAATTTCAAAGATAGGTTCAAGTACAAACACCAAACCTGACTGCAGGCAAAACTGAGCATGGTTTTCTCTGGGGCTGTGAATCACATGTGATGCTACTAGAAATGAAGGCTATAATGTATATCAAAACCAAAAATCCAACCTTACAAAAAAGGGCTATGTATTCAATATTCACCTTGCTTAGACATCACAAACTATTTCCAAGCACATCGATCATATCCCTCTCTCCAACCCATGCCAAAGCATACTACTTTGTCAATGCTAGTTCTGTATTAATAGATATTAATGGCTTTTCTTCTCAGTTTCAAATTGACCCAAGATCTTCAGTATCTTGATAGGTTACTTGAAATGACTGTTCAAGTCAGCTCACATTTGTCACATATTTAAGTCACAGGTATTGAGCTTGTCAGCTGAATTGCCAGTATTGGACTTGTCAGCTGAATTTTTCAATTTGGTGTCAGAGAAAACCAAATTGTTATTGACACACCGCAGGAAACATCCTGCTCTCTGGATACAAAAAGTGAAAGGTTACCACAAGGAGCACCTGGGGAATTGAGAATATAAAAAAGGGAAGAATGGGTTGTCATGAAGTCAGCAAGCAGTCCTGAGAAAAAAGAAAACAATCTGTCTCTGCTTTTTGATATGCTACCAAAAATTTCCTTGGCTGAACCTTTGTTAGTCAAGCACACTAGGCCTCCCGGCTTTCAGTGGTCCCACCAGATTTTATATTCTTCTTGAAGATTTTTAAGTCGGGACCTCAAGTCTGTGCTCCTTAGGCACACTTGGTTTTGCATCATTTGTTCAGCCAAATTGTTGGAGATGAAAGATGGTTGACAAGAGTCATTTACCTGTAGTCAAAGTCTGTAAAACAAGAGTATAAATATTTAACTGCTAGTCTAATAAGTAAAGCACACATTATAGTGGTTACTGTACATTTAAAATACAAAACCAACATAGTATCCAGAGATAAAAAAATGGTAAGCCAGGTAAGCCATTCACAACTTTTCATACAAAATTATTGGGTATAAGACTTGTGTATGCTTTTGTGCTCAGCTGGGCATTCATTTCTCAAGCTGCCTCTTTGATGGATGGATGGCCACACAGAAGATGTGCAAGGCAATGTCAGAGTGTGTGCAATAATTTTTAAATGACGTGGTGTCACAGGGAATCATCTCTAATAACAAAGGCTCCGTGCAGGGTGATGACAGTCCTGAAGATGATACTGTGATACTGAGCTTGTCGTGAGCAACACAGCTTCAGGTTTCTTCCTACCCTTTTTTCCTGACAGTCACTTAACTGAAAGCACCACCTGATGAAAACTGGCAGCAGTGTCCTAGGGAGAGCAGGATGATGACATAAATTCAATAACCAGGAATCTTCTCCCAGAGATCAAATGAATGCCTGAAAGAGTTTCACACACACTGTTGTTTGGGTCAAGAGTAGTTATTAGGTTTTCTTTTTGACTTGGACTTTGGAAAGTATGTACTTGCTATTCTTCCAGCACAGTCAGTCAAAAGAAAAGAACTACCTTTTATCTGTGGTAAACGTTTTAGCTGTGCCAGGTGTGGTTCCCCTCTCTGTAACCTTCACCAAGATCCTTTGGGAGCTCTGTTCCACCCCTGTCAGTGGGGAGCAGGAGTAGTAACTCCTTACAAGTCAATAAATTAATCCTGGGACACAATGGCTGAGTCAGATGTGTACATTTTGTCCTTGATATTGACTGCAAAAAACCTAAAGGTATTGAGTAATAATTTCCAGGATCCCTTGGCAGCAATCCCTTGAGCAGCTGCCAGCCACAGCTCTCCACAGGGCCCTCTCCATGCCAAGGTGGAACTGAACTGCTTCTGCTCAGCCTGAGCACCTCAGGACCAAAGGGAAGCTCCAACACTGCACATCTGGCTCTCTCCTGCTGCTCCCAGGCTTCAGAGGTGACCTGGGCATGAGAGACAGGGCTCCCCATGAAAAGGCAGAGAGCGAGGCACGAGTGCCTCAGCCACCAGCACAAAACCAGCCCTCGCTCCTCCACTTCTGAGCCAAAGCCTCAGCAGCCTGTCACTGTGAATGCCTTTCCAGAAGGCTTAGTTCCATGGTACAGCAACGCCCAGCAGCGTGGCGGGATGCCCCAGAGGGAGCCCATGGGTGTGTGGCTGCACTGGATTCCCCAGGGAGGGATTACGGCTGATGTGTTTGATGAGCAGATTTATTCATGCACGGGATGCAGTCAGTCTCCTCATCTTCCATCTATTTTCTTGTAATTACAGGGACATATGGTTGTGTTTCGTAATTAATTTCCACAAATTAGAAGCATTCAGAGAAGGCTGCTTAGAATGAAGCAGACAGGGTCTGATGTGAGTCTATCTTTACATTAATTTATTTTAAAATGTTTGTAGGTAAGTTGGTTGTTCCAGCTGCAACAAGATTTGATACCTTCAAAACCCATTTTCACTGGGGACCTCAGGGCCCTTGGCAAATCTAAACAAAATTAAATTCCCAATACTGTTCCATGGCCAGAAAATAATTTTTCTACAACTGGGGAGACAGAGACATAAAATGTGAGGATTTCAATTCAGCCTTGTAATAGGAACTGCAGCAGGGAAAATTTAGGTCAAAAATGTTTTTGTCAAAAGAGGAGAAGAATCCACAGGAATGATAATAAGATCAATGCTTCAATTCATATTATTAGAATTCCCCTTTTTAAATGGCAAGGATGCTTTTCCTGCTCACATATTACTGAATCATAGTAGCATCAGACTTTTTACTACAAAGAAGTACTGTCTGCATAGTTGTAACTACTTGGATTTAAAGAGGATAAGTGCATAGACCTTAACAAGTATCAGAAATCCTGGCAGAGCTTACAGATGTCTTAGGCCATGAAGATTTGATTTGCTTTTACTTCAAGTATATGCCATTAAGAGATGGCATATACTTGCCATAATCTGAAAATAATAAGAAGGAATTAAGAGGTCCTGAAATTTCCCTGAATACCCAGAAGAATTCCTGGAAGACGAAGCAGTGGAATAATTCCCCAGGTAAGCAGTCTCCCATTACCTTCCAAATTTAATTACAGCCTTGGATGTATGACTGGAAAAACAAACAGCAGTGAAAAAATTCTGCCCTGTCAATAAATATTTTCTATTTCTGATTTGCCTCAGTATTAGATAAGTTTCTCTCTTTTTTGATATAGAGATTGAGTAAAAGACCTCTAGATACATTGCTACTTTTCAGTGGCTCCCTACAAATCTCTTCAAACAGAATATTCCACTTTCATGGCTCAGAATTTAAATGTACTCTGAATTGACATAAATGAAATTGTCCTGCAGAAAAATAATAATAACAAAAGACCTGTTCCAGGTAACTAACAAAACCTTGTTTAATGACTGTAGAATACAAAGGAAATTCCAGATATTTGAAGATGTGGGGTTTTCCCCTCCACACACAGCCATTTGTCCAGCACTGTTAGCAGTCAAAGGAATAATTCAGGAGAAACACAAATACTATAGGATGGTATTTAAATAAATATGTAAAGCAGATTGCCTTATTCTATTGCTTTATTTAGAGAAAAGCACAATGAATTTTGTTTGGTATTTCCTGATGATTGTCCTTGCTAATAATTGCATTTAATATTTTCTACTATAGAATCATGGAAAAATTCAAGCTAGAAGGGACAGTTAGAGGTCCTCAGTCCCATCTCCCACTCAAAACAGGACTAGCCTCAAAGCCCTTCAAATTTCAGGTTTTATTACCCTGCATATCAGCTCTCCTCTGGACCAGCAACAGCAACCTATGTGGTGCTGTAGCATTTAGAGCAGAACCACAGTGGCCGAAGATGCCACTTTGGGGCAGCCTCCTCCATTACAATCCGAAGGTAGCTTGAATAAACCCAACCTCTGTATGAATTTTGCACTTCCCTGGGCCCAAGGTTTTCTCCATGCTGCACATGGGTACAGTGGGAGCCTGCCCACAGGCTCCACAGACCCATCCCAGCACTGCTGCGTGCCCATGGAGCACACGAAGGGCACAGGGGGTGCAGGGCAGCCCAAGCCACCTCCAGCTGTCCTGAGCCCAGCCAGGACTGTTCTGAGCCCAGCACACAGCCAAGAAAAAGCAGAAGCAAGCTGGAGGACCTGACATGTGTGTGCCTGCTCCCAGACCTGTTTTTCACCTCTCCACAGCATCAGAGCAATGGAAGAAGCACCAAGGCTCCTCAAGGCAGAACTCTGCCCTCTCTGACTGCATGAATTAGATCCAGACTTATTAAATTCAAATTATTATTCTTAATACTGTGGTGGAGCAAAACGATGCAGGCAGTACCACATAGAGGTGAGACTACCAGTGTTAGATCTCCCAGACTCCAGTGGGATTTATTATGGCCATTTTTGACAGTCTTTGAACCCAGCAGCAAAACCAACTGCACACCCGCAGCATGCACAGAAACACATTTTCAGAAGCAGTGAATACCTTGTCAGCCAAGCACTCCGTGCACTTGCAGCAGAAAGGGATTATTCAGAAAGTGGCCATTCAGGAAACAGCACAATAGAAATTTAATTATGCTGTTTGAAGGATTTGCAAAAATCATTTGCCCAAGGAGAAAAATAACATCAGAGAGTAAAAGCATGAGCAACTGAGTGTGATGGCTGTGCACCTCCCTGCCTTTGCTCCAAGAGATGTGACTCAGAAATATCCCACACCTCTCCTCCTGCAGCAGCTCTCTCCTGACTCCCAACAGCGCCGCACAGGTAAGCAAACAGAGAGGAAATAATGACAAGATGGAAAAGTAAATGAGGGAGAGAGGATCCCACGTTATGTAACACTGCATTTAAAGGATTAATTGGGACAGCCTGATAAGGATGAATTGAATGTGTGAGAGCTACAGTTTTTTTAATTGAGCAGCTTTTCTCCAGGGAAGAGAGCTAAGTTTAAACCATCTGTCCAATTTCAGTGTCATTTGCCAAGGAAATCATTAAATATTTTAAGATTAAATCAAAAGCTGGGAATCAAGGCAGAAGCCTAGAAATAAATGATTTTGGGGTTTGTTTTTATGCAGTAATACGAAGTTCAAAGTTGGTGAATTTTGAACACCATTTCTCCCTCCTGCATGCACATACACATATGCACATATGCTCATCCACAGTCAAGCGAAACTTTGAGACACAAAGCACTTGGCAGCATCTGAGTGAGCCAAAGCCCAGTGTGCAGCAAGGGACCAGGAAAAAAAAAAAAAAAAACAAAAAAAACAAACCAGTGAGAAATGCTGGGACAGCATCTACCACAGAGGGAGAATCCAAAAAGGCACCTGGGGTGAAGGATCCTCTCATGGGTGCCTCAGGAGAAGAGTGAACATAGCAGCACTGACCCCACAAAGTCATTTTCCAGGAGGCTAAGAACACTTTTAAAGTGTGACAAAGGATCTCAACTACAGCTGCTAATCACAAGGCAACTGAAGAAATACAGGATTTCAGATGATGACAAAACATGCAAAACAACTCCTTCACCACCCCACATGTTCTGCAAGACCATGGTGTCCACCCACCCCTCGTGTCCAGCTGTCAGGTGTTGAACAAGGTAAGAGAGAGGTGAGGGCACAAAACAGAGCTACTGTGCCAGCAAGTTCCCAAACATCTGCTGGGGTAAGCCAGGTGGCCAGAGTTCATGTTTCCCTTCCTGTTCAGGGCATACTAGAAAGATTTTCCCTTTTCCATCTTACAGCTGAAAAGTATCCAGCAGCCAGGACTAGAAACAGGCCTTACAAGCATCATAACCTCACCCTAGGACACCTGCTGATAGGATTACCTGCTTGGAGTGGAGAAAGGTTTGTCTGGAAAGTCACTTAGCTCTCCTGACAAACACAGCACATTTCACTTAACCACAGCAGTCATGCTGTGCCCATTGCAGAATGATGCTGGTGGGAGCTTGGTCATGATTCAATTTTAGATTAAGAAGCCTACATTTCACACCCTTACATTTACACTGAGTGTATAAACTCCCCTCATAGTCCTTGGTGGTTTAGGGTTCATTTTAGCTCTCTAACCAGTCTCAGGTGTTCTCAGGGTGTCTGCAGAGGGCTGATGGGCACGTCACAATGTCTGCACAGACCTGTGTTCTGCTAGAGACACCCTGGGACCTCCCAGGACCTCTGGGTGATGAAAGGCACTTGTGTTCAGGACATTGCATCTTTGTGACAGCACAGCCTCCCCTGATACACCCCCGGGCTCTGGAGCAGGGCTCAGCCAGCACTGCCCGCAGTGTCCCGGCAGGACACCAGCCCATGGTGGCACCTTTTCCATGGGGAACATCCTCCTACTCCTGTCCCCCTCCATCTTTAGTGTGAAAAGTCCTGTATTCTCCCAGGCAGACACAACAGCTGATAGAGACAGACTTCACCCTGCCCTTGGCACCCCCAGACCGCTCACTGCGGGCAAACAGAGAGGTGTTATGGTTATTTAATTAACTGGAATTTAATCAGGGGCCAGTGGCAGCACAGATTCGTCCATAGTCTTAAGTTGGAGCTCCAAGTGTTAAAGGGCAAACTTTAGCTTTTATTTCTTCTTATTATAAAGGAAGTTTCTGTCCTTTCTGCCTAGGAAGAAACCTGGAGGACATGAGGAAAGCAAACCAAACCAAAGAAACCAAGGTGACCATCATTAGCATTTTCCTCTAAAATCTGATGGTTTTTAAACCAAACTCATAACGGCCCAAGAATTCTTGCTCCTGGCAATGCTGTAGGAGAGGGATTAATCTCAGCATTATCCAGCATTTGTCTAGTCTGTCACTGAGAGATCTTTTAATGGTAATGAAGTGAAATAGGCACTTTCATCTCAGCAGGTGTCTCAGACACCACGTTAGATGTTGGATATAAAACTTCACTAACTCAGGGCCAAAAAAAATCATATCCTAGCTGATCACTGCTGCAAAATGATAATAGATTTTTTGAGGTGTCATTTAATCAGGTTTAAAGACATAAACGTTATTTTTGTAGGGCAGCCAGCTCCTTAACCTCCTTCACAGATATTTTTAATTTCTGATTTTATCTTCCCTCAACAACTGGTGCATTTCCTAATGCCCAGATAATCACATTCACCAGCTTCCCTTTCACCCTTATTAAATATTGATTTGTTTACAGAACTTTTCACACCACATCTAAACCAGAACTACTTTGTAACCAAAGTCATTTTTATCAATGAGAAAAATACAGTTTTTCTTCAGGTATTCAAATTAATTTCACATTATTATTTTCACATTATTAATTTTTATTCCTTGAAAAATAGCCACTTATCAAGTACCCAGCTTATGCAACCACTTGTGGAACTTACCTCATGCTTGCACAAAATCTGTCTAACTGGAGTATGATCTCTTGCACCCAGGAAAAAACCCTCACTCTCTGTCCAGTGGTTTCTATACCCTTGAAACAACTCTGATATTGGCTTCTCCACAGAACAAATAAAAGGCTGACCTTCCACTATGGAAAGAGGAATTTTAACTTACTAAAATGTACTGTGTTATTTTATAATGGGTTGTAATTTTTGGATTGCCAGGGCTATTTTACGAGCAGCAGAAGTTCTTGAGCATTTTGACTGCAATGGTGAGGCATTAGTGAGTAACCAAATTCTTAGAATATCCATTAGCATTTATTTCTTGGTGAAGAAAAGACATTTGCAAATATGGGAATTTTAAAAGTGAGAGTATCTAATATTTTTCCTTCCTTATGAAAAAAAAAAAAAAAGCAGGTATTATTTTGTATGCAGAAAATTTTTTTTTCTGTTAAAGAAGTTCTTTAACCACTGAATTCTTTTCTCCTTTTGACAATACTATTTATTTCCAACCTGACTTTCAATTTAATGAAGGAAACCAAAGCTGCATTTCTTCCTGGTAAACTTAAAATAAATCAGAAATGTTCAGATGAAAACAATCTTCATCGAATTATAAATCATATTTTCTTCTGTCATTGCAAAATGTGTGGAAAAACACAGTCTAAAATAACCCAGGCACAACCAGTCTGTGTGTCTATTTTAAAACAAGTTTATTGGATATTTATTCCTTTGTTGAATTATACTTTCTACACAAAACCACAGCTTGTGCAGACTAGGATTAAATTTCTTGCTAGAGCTACTTCAGAGGAAAATTATAGAAAAAGGAAGATATGACCGAATCAGATTCTGCAGTCTTTTGGGTTTTTTTGTTTTTTTTTTCCTGGTAATTTCTATCTTATCTTTAGAGGACTTTGTTGTTCAATGACAGCAAAATGAGAGAAACTCTGTGCCTGTGGGCTGATCCCTCTGAACTGTTGGCCAAAGTGAAAACACCAGCCCTGGTGCAATCAGCGAGCACCAAGATGTCTGCAAGACTTTTGTCAGAGCGAGGGACTGGACCATATCCTTGGTGGTTGCTCTAGGGGGGACAGGAACCCCTTCCCAGTGCTTCCCAAGGAGCCACAACCTTCATTTTTAGTACCAGCTGTGCTTAAATAATTACAGCCTGTTCCAGGCTGGACAAGTACAGATGTGGAACTGGAGGAAGAGAGGGTAGGAAAGCCACAGGAAGGCTGGAGCACAAGTGTTACCAGGAGCAGCTGAGGGAGCTGGGAGCGTTTAGCCCAGAGAAAAGGAGGCTCAGGGCAGACCTTCTCTGGAGCCATCTGAAAGGAGGCTGTAGCAAGGCTGGGGTCAGCCTCTTCCCACAAGTACCAAGTGATAGCTCCAGAGAAGATGGCCTCAGGCTGCACCAGAGGAGGCTTAGATATTAGGAAAATTTCTTAACTGGAAAGGCTGTCAACCATTGGAACAGGCTGCCCAGGGATGTGGTGGAGTCCCCACACCTGGAGGTATTTAAAGATGTAGCACTTAGGGATGTGGTTTAGTGGTGGAATTGACAATGCCGGGCTAATGTGTTCTTAGATTTCTTTTCAGCCTAAATGAGTCTGTGATTCCCTGATTCCACATTTTTATGAAAATAAAAGGGAACGGAGAGTCCAAGACTCACATCACAAAACCACCTTGCCAGCCACTAAAAAGATGTTTTCTATAGTTGGCTTGATTCATTGTTTTAATTCAATATTCCAGCTCCAGCTGCAAACAGCTTCAGGACATGGCTGGTGGAAAACTTCTCAACCCTGCCAGACCACCCTGGGACATTTTGCTGGGCAGCCACACAAAGAAAAAGGGGCTGTGGCTGGGGTTTGACAATACACCCTGCACTGGCTGCTACATGAGGTGTTGCCAAGAAAAACCCAAGGCCCCTCCATGTCTCCTTAGCAGAAGAGATAGTGCTGCTCAGCAGAAACAAGACTGGGAAGCTCTGGCTCTGGGCCCCAGCACAACAGCCCTGCTCTATAGGCTGAGTGCAGTGACATGGGGATTTTATTGAAATAGCCTTCTTGGATGGTAAAGGCACTAAAATGGGGAGGAGTAACATCTCCTAGCAGCAGAACCAGAGAGCAGCTTGCCTGGGCTCTGCTGCAGCAGCTGCACACCACGTACTGGAGGGACCTTCTGTGCAGCCCCAGGCTATGGGCTCCAGGCAAGGCTCCACCAGCACCTCCAAGAAGGGATTGTCCATGAGGCTCTGGGTGCAGCTTTCCATTAAACTCTGTCTCCCCTGTCAATCAAAAGTCAATGTGTGTCCTACAACATCCTCTCTCTGCTTGCAAGTAATACCACACAAGACCACAGATGAAGCAGTTCTGGCATGGAAGAATCCCAGACAGCACACACCCCCTAAATAAAGCTGCTGCTCTGTCTGCTGTGACTTGCTAAAGTAGGTTAAGCACCTCTTCTCCCAAGGCAAGAGGGGATTCATGACTACAAAGTCTGTGGTGTTGCTGATATTACTGTCCATTGTCATATACATCTGTCAAATACAGCCAGAACTCCTCAGATCTTATTCTTCTGTAGTGCAAAGGTGTGGGTGTGTAGTTTGTGCACATCACTGTAGAAGTGCAGCCCAAAAAACTGCAGTGAGCTCAAACTGAGGAGCTGTGAAGCTGCAGAAGAGTCTGCACCAGACACGACAGCTCACTGCACTCTGCCCCTCCCTGGCACGAGTGTCCAGGGCCCACACTGCAGCTCACCAAAGCAGGTACCTGCCCCAGCTGGCACATGCCTCTGCATCGCTGAACAGATCAGTTTTGTCCTGAGTACACCGTGCTCTATCCAGTTCTAAATTCTTTCACTTCAGTGGCTTTCAGGCAGGACACATTTTCTTCCAGCTTTTTAAATCCTGACTGATATTCATGCAAAGTTTTGCTAACCCGCGAAGCAGCAGGGGAAGGGATATGGAGGAGGAAAATTAATGTTAGTACAGAGATATTCTGCACGACTTCAAGACAAAAAATAGCTAGGGAGACTTTTAAAGAGACACAGCTAATCCAAGGGTCTTGAAATAAAAGCAGAAACGAAGGCAAAATATTAGCATGAATCTAGGAAGTTGTGTAGTCTGGGAATTAGAAACTGTGGCTGAATCTCTACACTGAGAGAAATTTTTCTGGAGAAACTGAGACTGAAGTAAGTGCTGTAACCTAATTTCAGTGCTCCAGAAAGCCAGTGGCAGAGTCAGGATTAAGTGGCCCAGGCCCAGAGCAGTGCCTTCTGCACACCACCTGCTGTGCTTGAAAGGTGACCCCTACATCCTCATACTCCTACCCAAAACAGAGAGAGACAACCTTGTCTTCACTGAGATCAGGAAATATATTATCATTAAATTGGACTCAGTTCCAACCCTAACACCTGTCCTGACAGCAACAGAGCCCCATTGGAGCAGCTCAATATATCAATTTTTTGTGCCAGAGTTGAACATCTCATTGGAGGAGGACATGACCTGGTGTCTGCTGCCTCCCCCAAGAAATTACCACATCCACCATGGGGAATGTTTGATAGGAAGGATGTCTTCCCTCTCCAGGAGACAAGTGGTATGACTGAGGTGCTTTGCTAAAGGCACAAAATGCACCCACAGTTGTACCACAATGACAATCTGATGTCTTCCAAAGACCTCCAAAAACTGGTTTTCAAAGGGATCTGAAAATGATCCCTACTTTCCATCTTATCTGAGAAGGACATTGGTGTTGAGAACAGCCTTTAGCAACACTACTTTAAATGAAAGCGCAAATGACAATTAAATGAAAAAATAATAGGCATTTAATGCTCTCCTTATGTACTTTTCTTTTTTGGGTAAAGTTTTGTGTGATGGGTTTAAAACTAGATCTAGATTGTGCCTCTCATGCATCAGAAAGGCTTACTATAAGGTACTGAGACACTTGAAAGTCAGAAATGTAGGTGATGTTGATAACATCTTCAAATAGTGCAATAATAGCGTTCAGTCACTCAAGGTCTTTCATTTTTGGAACTGCCCCATATCAGCGTGACATTCATTAGTTCAAACCTGTATCGTGCTACAGCAGTTTGAAGAAAAAAAAAAAAAAGTCACTAGGAAGAGTATTAAAATTTTCATGAAGAAGTTTTTCCCTCAGGCATTTCTTTCAAGGTCAGAAAGCCTCACTCTTGTTTTTCTGCTGACATGAAAACATGCAGAGAGATGATGTGACGTGAAGACCTATACCTAATCCTGACCTTGAATTCTGAAAAACCTTCATCTTCACACAGTTTTTTCAAATGTGACTTTCTTTGATCTCCATGAAATTAAGAAAAATATGTGCCCTGTTCCCTGGCACGCCTGCTGTAGGATGCCCACATAGAAAACTTCTCAGGGACCAGCAGAGCCTCGTGAATAAAAACTGCTCCAAATCCTCATTTACCCAAGCCAGAGGGAAATATTTATGACAGTTGAAAGCTATGATAAGGGCTGCACCTCTCAGTTTTTCACTTCCCTTGCAGCAAAAAAAAGTTCACTTGGTCTTGGTGAGGGACCATGTCCCTCCAGAGGCTCCCATGCAGGATCAGATGTCAGGGAACAAACACTACCTGCTCTACTCTCCATCCCAAACCCCAAGCCCCTGCTCTCCCCATCATCCAGCCCTTCAAATCCTCAAACCAATGTTTACAGCACTTGATCTCAAGGATCACTGGCAGCATCAAGAGGAGGAACACATTAATTTGAGTTCCTCTGCCAGATAAAGCATGGCTATTCCCAATGCCACTTTCAAACATCAAGATTTTCAAAATTGGGTGAAAATAAGATTAATGGAGTTGTGCATGGAGGAATTCTATCAGCATTAAAAATAGAGCTTGTCAGTATTTTATTACTTTTCTTTCCACTTAGCTCCAGCCTTTTTTTTTTTCAGAAGAAGAGGGCATTTGTTATAGTTCAGATATGTTTGCAAAAAAAGTTCCATTTTCTGATGACAAAATTTATCAAAACCACGCAGTAACAAGGAAAAATATTTTGAAAGCAGCAGTGTGATTTAGGTACCTAAATCCTCTTCTGTAACAATGATGAAGACCCTGTTCTGCCAATTCATCAAATTTGGCTTCAGGGCTCCTACAGGAACACAGGAGTTCCAGAATCACCCCATCAGTTTGGTACAAATTCACCTCTAAAGTTTTAAGGGTTTGTTTTTTTGGTGGTGGGTTTTTTGGGTTTTTTTGAGAGCTTTATATCTGCATTTATTAGACTGGAGTTGAGAACCACCTGCCCAAACCACCCTAAATTCAGAGAGAAGTGGTGTCTGTTAAAGACAGCTCAAAAACCTGAAGCTGATGCAGCCCATGTCCTCTGACCAGTCTGGGAGCACAAATGCATTCCCAGCAGGCTCTGACAGGCAGATGGCAATGCCCAGTGCCTCTCCTCTCTGCTGTCCCAGCTTCTCATGTTTGCAGTGTGATGTCCCCTCTGGTTGTGCAGACACAAGTTTTCATAGGCCTATGATGGAGTCAGGATCATGGAAATGGTCTGGGCTTTCCAAAAGACAAAGGCAAAGGATCTCCAAGAAGAAAAATAAATATCCATTTTTTCAGGCTCCTTAGAGTTGATAGCATAGCCCTACAACTAAGAGCAGCCATGAGAGAGGAAAAAGTGACAAGACTCTTCTCTGGGAAAAAAAAAATAATATTAAAAAAACCCCTGTAGATGGCAATCCAGCCTGACCTTACTGAAAATCAGGAAGACCTGATCTTAGGTTCCCCTCTAAGCCTTTTTCCCCTCCCTCAGGTGCACACCCTTGATGTCACCTGCTGATGCTTGTGCCCAGAGCTCCAGTCCCAGCTCTCCCTGCAGGCCACCCCCAGCACAGGCAGTCCAAGCTCAGCCAGCATTCCACACACACTGTCACTGGCATTTTGACTTACACAGTGAAGAAAAATACCCTAGAACAAAGCCCCAAACCAGTGGAGTTTTGTTGCTATGCTGTGGCAGGATTCCCTCATGGCTTAACAACACGTAAGATGCGAAAGGATGAGAAAGGAAGTGATTTAATTCCTTTGGAGGTATTAAAATATACGTAGATGTGGCACTTGGGGACATGTTTTAGTGGTGGACTTGGCAGTGTTGGGTTAATGGTTAGAGTCAGTAGTTTAGAGGTCTTTTCCAATTTAAATAACACTAAGATTCTAAATTGTGGCAGGAGTATCCATCAGTGTTGAGCTCTCCGTGCAGTCTTGCCCTTATGGGAGCACATCAGAGCAGCTCTTCCACACCTACCCCTGCTGGGACACTGCAACTTTGAGACCACTGACCACTGCCCCTCTGTGAAATTTAACTGCAACTAGCTTTTTTGTGCATGTGCAGGGCTTCTTCTTTCCAAGCAGAATGACAGATGCTCTGGCACAGACTGCAACTCTCAGCTTCATTTCCATAGGAGGTCAGCCTAAAATCTTGTCCAGCCAAGCACAGAAAGGTGATAGCCACAGATACTGCAGTGGACAGCTGGGAAAGCAGGATCAGCCCAAGCAGCTCCCCCTCCTCCTCTCATAACGTACATCCAGGAGGGTCCTGATGCTTCTGAGTCCTGGGCCAAACCACAGTGCTGCCTCCAGGTGCAGCAATTCCCAAGGATCACAATCAAGACCAAAAGAAGCCTCCTCTAAAGTGACATCAGTGGCCACAGCTGAGTCAGCTGATGGATGTGCCCCAAGGGCTGCACACCAGCCATGGGGACCCGGGGGAGCTCAGAGCCCATGGGACTCAGACAGGTCCCAGCTGCACACGAGGAGGAATGACTCCCATGGGTGGCAGATGAAGAGCAGCCTGACAGAACACAATGCCATGCCCTGGCTTGGCACTGCTTAGACAGACACAAGCCTCAGCTTCACTGTTTTACTGGGCACAATCCAGCAAATCCATTTACTCCCAGCTAATGCTCATTTTATCACCCTCTAATTTTATGAGAACTTCCTAACACAGACAGCTCCTGCACTGTGTACACAGAAGGCTTCAGTGCTGACCTTTAAGGCTAATGGCTCTGTCTGCATTTGAGATGTTTGGACTCGTACACTTAAAGCCAGATCTTGGGCTGATAAGCAATATTGGTGGCACTCCCAGCAGGTCAAGCAGCGTTCCAGTCATAGGTGTGCAGGGAGTCTGTGTGGGCGTGGAGCAAAGGAGCTGTCCTGCCCTGGGATCAGGAGGCTTCTAACAGATCAGTAAAGGAAGACGCTGCTGCTAACTTTTGGGCAGCAGTAGCATCTTTCCAGCTACAGAGGCAAAATCTGAAAGCAAAAGGACCAAAGGATCTAGACTGGCTCAGTGCTCACCACCAGTTTTATTTTCTTCCTCGTAACACCCAGACAAGATGTTGAAGCAAACTGTCCAAGCAAGTTCATGGTTCAGAGATGCAAAGTCTTCCTGGGATAAAGTACCAGAGCCCTGAGGTTGCTGCCACTGCCACCATCCTGTCCAGTGGCAGTCCAACCCATGTCCTGACCCCTTGTGCTTCCATACCCCAGTAGAGTCTACAAGCCCTGTGTGCACTCGCTGCCAAACACAAGAAACTGGTTCTCCAGGGAACTTTCAACATAGAAAGAACACACAAGAGAGGAAAATAACATTAAATGACTGTCCTGCCCATAGCCAGCCTGGCTCCTGAGCACGGTGCCCACCATGAAGTTATGATTAGGAGTTAGGTTTATCTGTTAATGCACCTTGCAGAATAATAGATTCTTGCAAAAGCCAGAGTAATTTATTTAATCATACTTTTATCATCTTACTAGTAAGATATAGGAGTGCTCATATCCTCTGCTGGACCAGCATAACCTTGGGCATTAGGTTACTACATAGCTGGAGGCAAATGGGAACTTTCATTACCTGAAAGGAGGCTTATTTTAAAGTCCCAAAATGCAAGCAGAATTTTGGCATTACAACTGTATTTTTCATCAAACGTTCATGCAGATGGAAATCTTCATATAGTATAGAGCTGTGTTAGAGACCCACACAGAAGAGAAAGCACTTTAAATCTGCACAGAAATACTTAGAAGCAACAAAGACCTGCTCAAAGGAAAAGAGAACAAACAAAAAAATAGGCATTTCCCCTCATATCAGACTACAACACCTGGATCCCAAAAGCAATTTTCAAGTAATTTCATGGAAACATTTATTGTCTCCAGTAAAGTATTTGCAGACAATGAAACCTGGAATGGCTAATAGGCACTTATCCATGATCTGCATCTAAGGAGTTGCCTATTATTAGTTAATGAACAGACAGCAATTCAGAGCTCTAATTTTAGCACCAACACATGCCAGGAACTGGAAACAAAAGGAAGCAAAGAGAAACAGGCCAGAGCTGAGTAAAAAAAGGATGTTCTGAGTAAAAAAAGGATGTCTTTCCATCAGTTGTAGAAACCATCCCGCCTGCCACATCTCTTGACACCAGTTTAGTCTCCAGACAGCAGCAGTCACACCATGGTTGGAAGAGAAACACAGACATGGCACTGACCCCAGAGATCAGCCAGTCTGCATCTCCCTCCCTCCTCCAGGTCTCCTCTAGCAGGTCCTGATCCACCTCCAAAGCTGTGCAAAAGAAATGCTGCTACTAGAGGTTCCCAAGGGCTGGGGCCATGTCTTTGAATATTTCTTCCTCTTCTAAACTAGGACATCCTTCAAGAGCAAAAGACTTCACTGTCAGGCTGGAAACAACACCACCCCGGTGAGGTGTATGTGACTGCTGTGAAGAAACAGTGGATTGGTGCTCGGGCTGCAAGGAGTCCACACCCAGCAGGGAACAAGGATCCAGCAGTGTCAGGCATGGCCAAGCCCCTACAAATACCTAAGAGAGGTCTTAAACACTGAATCACAACAGCACGGCTCTGCCTCTTCAGAGAGTCTGGCAGATTTACCCATCTTTGGCTTCACAGCTCCTCCTCAACATGGCCAGGCCCTTAACTAAGTGTCCAGAGCAAACAAAAGCTGAACATGGCACTGTGACATTGCCACTTTTCACTTAGCAGGCAGGCAATTATTCTCATGTTTAATTGTATCTGATGAGTGACACTCAGAGGCCCCATGCTGTTTAAAATGTGACATATTTTATTTATCATAGCAGCTTCTACAGTTCTACAAATGGATGACACACAGTCCATTATCATTTTGGAAGCATTATTATTCACACAAACATGTCCCAGAACCTTAGAAAAATTTTTAATTCTTTTTTTTTCTACATCCCTTTTAAATTCAGAATGCAAATTCCCTATCTTGCCAATGAGATTTCCTCCTCCTCACCAACCCAAAATAAATTAGAGAACAAGCTGCTATCTCTAAAAGCTTTATAAATAAAACATACAGCACACACACACATAAAGGCTACAATTTTAGAGTACTTTTGTATCCTGGATGGATTTAGAGATGTCATTGCAAGTGCACAGATGCTGCCAGTCACGGGCGCTTAACAAGCGCTGTGAGGTTTGACATCCCATCAGACTGCAGCCCTTTGTGGCAGCTGAGGCCTCCCAGGGCAGAAAGTAACACGACAATTGCTTCTATCAAAGAGAGAAAATAATGGCAACCACGCTGGCAAATGCATCCAGGGACAGAACTGAAATTACTCTTCCCTGGCTCAACTAAATAAAAAATTATGACAGTTCAAAAGAAAGTTACAAGTTTTCTGGAAGTGGCTAAATCACACTATTCCAAGCTGTCAGCGGAAACATTTGCTTTTTTCTTTACCTCAAAAAGGAAGCATTAAAAAAAAAAAAAAGTTTAAAAATTCACTAAATTTGAGTTTTGATTTTTCTACTTTTTTTCCAACCAAAACATAACACAATGTGAGGAGAGAACAAGAAAAGAAAGTCGTTCCAGAGCTAAGAAATCCTGTTTACTCTATGAGATTGTGCTGGTTTTTAACTCAATTAACACAAAGCTGCTGTTTAGGCATCGCCCATCTGTCGGTGATGCCCGCAGGGATGGCTCTGGAGGTGGCCTGGCAGAGACAGAGGCTGCACTGCAGCCTGAGCACCAACTCCAAGCTCTCCCTGCCTTCCAGCCCTGCAGCTCAGAGACTAAACAGGCAGCAAAGGTGGAAAAAGGGAAAAAGAGAAAAACTGGAGCAGGAAAACAACACAACATTCCAAACTGAATAGCTTGAAACTTTTTAACTCATGTTTCAAAAAATGAGATGTCATCTATCGAAGCTGTCCTCCTATGCCAGCAGCACCCACTGCCTGCCCAGGGCTCACAGGGACTGGCCACAGGATCCGTGCGACCCCAGCACACAGCGGCACAGCAGGATGGATCACCAGCCCTCAGCAACTCTGGGAATGGGGGTGGCCCTGCATCAAGCCTCAGGTGAGGGGTCAGGGGGTCTGCAAAAACCTCTGTCTGTCAATCTAGCTTACTAAATAAGTCTCCAAATAATCATCTTCCTTTCTTGAGGGCTTAAAAGGCTCCCAAGGGATCAAACAGGTGGATTCAACAGCCAAAATGGGCTCTGCAGACAGGTGCCTGTCACAAACGCTGTTTCCCTGAGTCAGATCACAAGTGTGGTTAGCTTCAAGTGCCACAGTGGCTACTGAAAAGCTGAGACAAAAAGAGTCATGCTGGAAGTTTTAAAAGGTCAAATGCATTTTAAACATTTTTGAGGTCTGGCTCATTGGCTCTGTTCCTACAGAAAGCTCTCTGTTAGACTTCCACCTGAGCAGACAGCACAGCTTTAATGCACAAACTCCGCTCTCAGCACGAGGCACACGTGGAAGCCTTGCAGGTCTGTGCCCAGCCCAGGTGATGCTGAGCCCGCAGCCACTTGCCAAGCTGGGATGGGCTGGGAGACTGCTCGGGAAGCCCAGCCCTGAGCAACCCCCTGCAAAGGGAAGCATCTGCCCTCACTGGCATTTCCCATGAAAGAGGATACACACAAATTCCATACCATCTTTTTCTGCCCTGAAATGGGGAATTTCATCACCCATGTGGGTGTCTATGCTTTTGGAAAATGCTGAGCTCCGGGCCTCAGTAAAGGCCCACAGTAAACAGACCTAAGGAACAGCTCTTCACTGCTGTTAGACTCACTAAACTTCCATTTTCCCTGCATTTCCCCTGTTCTTGGATGAGGAAGAAGACCAAAGGACACCAAGCTGACCTTCAGCACCCCCTGCAGTATTTCTACACCATTCTCCCAGCCTGTTTTTCTCAGCTCCTTTGCAAACCAGCGTACTTTGACAAGCCAGCCACAGGGGTTCATCACACCCTATGTCTACTCTGCTTTTTGGCACTTTTTCCTACCTGTATTAACAGCATTTACTGCTGTTCAGTAACCAGGACACAGCTGGGTCTTGGGTCACACAGGCGAGGCTGTCACGACATGCAGACAGCTACAGCACTACAGCTTAAAGCCAGAGTCCAAGGGAAGGTGGCAATAGGCAAGGCACAAAGGAGAAAATCAAGCTGCCATCTTAAGAGTGATTTCAGTGATTCATAGGAGTCATTTTAGTCAATTCACTGGTTAATGACTTAGCAGCACTGGCACAAGGTCAAATCACAAATGGGTAAGAGCATTTCTCCAAAGCAATCACTTATTTCTCTATTTCCAGCTCTCCATTTCAACTTGAAGAGCAGCACTAAAAAGGAGAGAGAAATCAGCTTTCCATCGAAAAAAGACTTGTGAGAAACCACAAGTGCCAAGCATATTTCCTCTCCACCCTTGTCTCTTTTCATACCAGCCCAGTTCCTTAATCTGCTACAGCTGCCTCTTCTTCAGTGGTGAAAAATATTTGTAACACACACTGCTGAATGTAACAGAAACACTGAAGAGCAACTGGAGATCAGTTAAACAGCTTTACCCCTAAGCAGTAACATGCTGAAATGCAGCAAAGACAAGTGATAACCAGCCATGGGATGATGCAATGCACTAACTTCATTAAAATCTACCCATAAAAATAAATCCTGGTGAAGTACAGCTGATGTTTCATCCTATTTGCACGTGATCTTCATGTAACTGGTGGTAACAAGATGACAGATAAAGGCAACAGAAAAACATGGTATTAATTATGCAAACTCCTTGGTTCTAAGTCCTAAGCACATCAACATACCCACACCATAAGAGATCGGGAGAATTCCAAGTAAAAGCTTGTCAGCTCCTGTCCTGCCTTCCCAGAGGGCAGGAGACAGCTGAAGCAGCACTTTGGGATCAATCCCTCTGGTCCTCTGACCATGCTGCCCCAGAGGGATCATCTTTCACTTCAAAACCATCTTTAGCCATCCCTCTCCCTTCAGACATGGTTTATTAAAAGACATACTAGAGGAAGACTGACATGGAATAAGACAGGAAGAAAGCACGGAGGAGCCCAGATATTCTTAGCTCTAACAGGTCTGTGGGGACATCTCTAGGTGGGACTCTGAAACAGACAAAACAGCAGATGGTGATGGCAGCAGATAAGAGCCTTCCCCTCATCACTGCCCTCTCCAGATCTGACTGAGGCATTTAGTGAGCATCCATTCCAGTCATCCTGGATGCTATTTCTACATGTCCTCCCAGCTGTTTCCACCAGACCTGAATACCTCAAGTATTTTGTACATGTCGCAGTTTAACCACAGCAGAGCTCAGCCCCACACAGCTTCTTGCTCAGCCTCACCAGTGACATGGGGAAGAGAATTGAAAGCATAAACATGAGAAAACTTGAGGGATGAGATACAGGGAGTTTAATAGCAAAAGCCACATGCACAAGCAGAACAAGGAATTCACCACTTCCCATGGGCAGGCAGGCAGTTCAGCCATCTCCAGAAAAGCAGGACTCCATCACACATCACACAGGCCTCTAAGAACGAACACCATCACTCTGAACAGCTCCGTTTCCTCCTCCTGCCCCCAGCTCTATGTGCTGAGCATGAGACCACATGGTCTGGGATATCCCTGGGGTCAGGCAGGGTCAGCTGTCCCAGCTGTGTCCCCTCCTTGTGGTCCCCCAGCCCACTCACTGATGGGGTGGGGTGAGGAGCAGAAAAGGCCTTGGCTCTGCGTGAGCCCTGCTCAGCAATAGCAAAAACATCCTGGTGTTATTAACCTCTTTCCCCACAAACCCAAAACACAGCCCAATATGAGTTACTGGGCAGAAAATTGTGTTTTGCTGAGACTAGGGCATTTGCTTTCAAAAACAACCAGACCAGAAATGTTTCCTTTTTCAAAATCATCTCAGCTGTATAAAACCATCCTAATTTACTGATGTTCTTTTAGCAGTACCCTAGGAGGGGCTGGGACCTGAAATAGGACTACATTCTTAATGAGATGAGACAACACACTACACCTGAGAATTTTTTACTATGGGTGGAGTTAGTTTCAATCCAGGACAGAATTTCACAGGCTCACAGTCTTACACAACCTTTTCAGTTTCCAAGAAAACAGTTCTCTTTCATGCTGCCTTTTATTATTATTAACTGAACAAACTTGTGACTGGGACATACAACATGACAAGAAAATAAAGACGGTTTGAGATGAGCATTTTTCATTTGTACTGCTCTATTGGATTACACTAAGACTGCTGACCTTATTAAGATTCAGGTTAACAGCCCACTTCAGAAATATCTATGTGTGCACCTGAGTGTTAAACCAAATGCTTGGAAGACATATTAAATCAAATAAAGATTGATAGCTTGCTGTTTCTATCCTACCAGTCATCCAAGCACTGCTTACTTCTGCATATACATGAAACAGAGATAACTGACAAGGGTGTTTCTCACAGCTGCTCTCTTCAAAGCACACCTATCTTTACATAGGTACATTTATTGCACCTTTTTACTCCTTGCTTATCCAAATTTAGGACAAAGCAATGTGGCAATGTGTGTTGTGCCTCATCTACTGCAAACCAAAAGCAAACCTGGGCTTGAATTCAGTCCTTCCTATTTGCAGAGGTTATAACCCTGAGATCAGCCCCACCACTTGCCTAGGGATCAAGTTTGAAAGAAAAGACAGGACCCGAGATGCAGAAACTCTGAAATACCTATCTTTTAAGTACAATCTGGATTGCTTTTTGTCAACACACTCAGTCACAGCCCACTTAGGCAGTGCACATATGAGATCTCCCAGAAATCCCTTCCCACCATGCCACCTGGGATGTAACTTCATGAAAGGAGCCCAAAGAACTACCCCTCCACCTCCATTTGCCTCTGGTCAACCAGGAGCAGTGATGGGGAGTAGGATTTACCATGACAGACATGCATTTTACTGCATCAGCAGTCAAAATTCTGCCTAAACCTCATCTCAAAGCTTTCTCCTTAACCTAGACATAGCCTGTGTGTAGGGACCACCACCACTCTGGTTCTCAGTCTCAGCATCCTCAGCAGCAGAAACAGACTCGGGACAATAAAAGTGTTGCCTTATTTCAGGTTGTCTTCCCAGACCTCCCATGACTAATGATTTCATTTCCTGATTACAGGAGGAAAGATGATATTCATTCCAGCCAAATCAGACACTGCAAAAATCATTTAAGTGATCCCACCAAGACAGGGAAGCACAGGATCCTAACCTGTCCCTGGCACATGCTCATATAGCTTGTTCTTGAAAACTCTGCCAATGACTGTTTATAACCTTCCCAGATGATTTATCAATGCATTCTTCTCTTTTTAGTTAAAATGCTCTTTCTTCACCCACTGTAAAAATTAACCCCACCCAAGCTGAGTGCTCATGGACAACACCACAACCTGGTGACTGCTGGCTTCAGACATACCACTTTGCCCTCATTCACTCCATAATTTTTTTTAATGCTATGGCAGTCTCATTCTCCATCTAGCTCCTACCTGACAGGTCCTTTTTTCCATCATATCAAAATCATAACATATTTTGCTTCCCTTTTTTAAGCTCTTCTCTGCCTGTTCTGCTTCTCTCATACTGTCTCCTGGACACAGAGCTCTCAGTAAAACTTTTTAAATCCTATATTAACTTCTCCTTGCAAGTCTCCTGTGCCCCAAAGCAGAGGGATTGTTCTATCAGGGAGCTGGTGGCAGGTGTTGATTCAATAGCATCACTCTTGCTTTTGCTGCACCACTTTGCCCTATCTCATCTGAAGGCAGACATGGGGTCACGATACAACTGCTGTGCTTAACAAGACTCCTTCAGGCCCCAGCAATAGTCTGTGTTCACTCCAAGCCTCCAGGACACATGTGGCAATTAGATTTCACCTGTGCCTCTAAATCAAGCTCAATTATTCTCTGTTTGCCATGGCTAAAAGCAAATACATGAACAAGACCAGAAGGTAAGGAGCAGCCACTTGTTATGCAGCAGTAACTCGACTCTGAGCCCTCGATCTTGGCCAAAAGAGGTCACCAGCTCTTTCTCCCCTGCAGCACTTCAGAAATGGGGTCCAGCTGCCCTGAGGGAACTGCAATTACAAGTACTCTCCAGAGGAGCAGAGTTCCTCTGACAAAGTATTTCTGTGCTCCTCTATATTACATCCTGATCCATGAATAAATGCAGCAGGCTTATCTCTGTTACTCTGTGTTTGCTTTAGTAGCTAGCATGAAGCCTGTATTTATTACCAAAATCCTGTTTCTAAATCTGACTCCTAGATAAAGCAGTAATGCCATGGCTGCTCTGCTCAGATTGCTCCACAGCTTTTCTTTCTTTCACACGGAAAAGACCATACTTCTACCCTGCCCTGATGCACCTGCTGCCATTCTGCCATCTGCCATTGCTGCCAGAAACATCCTGGGTTGTCCCAAGTTGCCACCCTTCCTGGGAAATCAACACAAAGATCACAGTGACATCCCAAAGCAGATCCACACAATTCCAGTCTCCATTAACTCAAAGACTGGGAAAGGCTGTGGTTATCTCCTTGAAAGTGGCAAAGCTGCATCTGGAGCCTCAATGAGACACTGCAGTAGCAGAGAGCAGTCTGCTGTAGGTAGGGGAGGGTCTCACTAGGAGAGCTGCTCATGTTTGTCTGTGCTCCAAGTGTTTTAAGTAGAGCAGAGGTTGGTAATCAGAAAAAGCTCAAGACTTTCCTTTTCTGGGAAACTATTTGGCCCAAGGAGCAATGCTCTCCCAGTGATGCTCCTGCACCTCCTTCCAAACCCCAGAAGAGCAGGGCTGTCTATGCAAGAGAGATGTTGTGCGCCAGGGAAGATGTAGGGAAGTTGGTAAGATGAGGAAAGGAAGCTTTGAAAGCAAAAAATACATTAAAAGGGAGAGCAGCCAGAAGGTTTTCAACAGGTACAAACTCAAATAGCTTTTAAAGCATTTCAAAATTGTCCTCTCCTGGCTCTAGTGAGATCAGCAGAGATCAGTTCCCAGTTGCTCACCAGATTACTTCATCTTCCTCAGAAAGCAGAGCAGTCTGAGGGAAGGTTAAAATCTGCTTCAGACAACAACCACCTGGTGATGTCAAACCAGGGGACCTGGTCAAGCTTGCCAGGAGCACCCAGAGCACCCGGGCAGGAGCACAGAGCTGATGGAGCAGCGAGCTGTCCCCAGCTCCCATGTGCCCTCAGCCACGGGCTGCTGGGGCAGCTCTGGTGGGGGAACACCTCTCAGGGGGCTCTGGCAGGAGATCCAGCCACTGTCCTGGCTGGCCCAGGGATAGCATCTCACCAGCTCGATAAAGGAATGTGTCCCCTGTTGATGGAGTGACAAAACTATCCTTTGCCCCCTTAAAAAGGAAATAAGCCCAGAAGTTTCTCTCCTCAATTAGGTGAAAAACCATCTCATAGGCCTGGGGGACTTCACCTCAAACTTAAGGATAGCTAATTTGGTAGGAGCCAAAAAATCCCACCTGAGCAATTTACCAGAAAAAGAAGAGAACAAAGAAACTAATGGCTTTTGTGAGGTGTTTTACCAGGGGCAGGAGGGCCTCTTGCACCTGGATCGGTTTTTCTCTGTAAAGAGTTTGTTATTTTGCCTTTTATTAAAACCTTTTTTTTTCCAACACTACCACAGAAGCCATCCTGCTGATTTTATGCCTTCTAAGGTAGCTGAGCTATCTTGGGTGTGAAATATATCTCCAAGAGCTTATGAGACCTGGCTCGAGGAGAATCATATTTCAGGTCCCCAGCACTGCTCCCAGCTGCTCAGTCACCTCCTGTGAATGTCACCCTCCCCCCAGCCCCATCTCTTACCCCCTTTGAAGCTGTCTGCTCCCTCCAATCCTCTAGCATAAGAGCTCATGTAATCAGTCCCTAAACCGGCTCTAATAAAGTAATCTGCATTAGCTTAAAAAAAAAAAAAAAATTCTCTTGCTTTAGGGTTTCTTTAACTCCCTTAACTCAGCTCATTTTGACCATCCAAAGCTTCTGGACAACCATACATGACGTGAGATGGGACAGCTGAGAACCCCTGGAAGGAGATCAGGGATGCAAAAGGAGCCTAACAACAACTGGAAGCATGTCAGGCTCCCACAGAGCCGAAGTCTCGGAGCCACAGGGGTCTCAGATGCAACACTCCAAAGCAGCTCTGTTGTGTTGGAAGCTGTTAATTTAACACAGTTTGCTTTTGGCTTGCAGTGATTTGTACAGATTTAAAGCAAAACTGGTTAAAGCAGTCACTTTGCAAGAGCTGTGCCATCCACGTAGCTGCCTTTAATTACAAGCAACTCTAAAGCTCTTTTCCACTATCAGTTTTCTCATCAGCGCTACTTTGCACAACACTCCTTATTGAAATAAAATTTAATTTTGACAAAGAGCTTTTGTGGGGGTTTTTAGACCAAATACCTGTCTGCTTCTAGAAGCCCATCTTGGTATCAATTAAAAAACAGGGCAGTGTGACCTAGAGAATTCAAGAAAATGTCATCACTTACTGTGAGCTCCTGGGCAGCAGCTCCGTTTGCTAAAATTAGAGGAGCAAGAATCTTTGTTTTTAAACATGCCAGATTATCATCTTTTAAGTAAATGCTCCAGTGTTTTAACCTAGTTCATACTACATCAGGAAAACCTAACAATTTTTGTGTAGGTTGCTCTGACAAAACCTGGCATGTGCTAGATTTTCTAGGTAAGGTATTTTGTTGAATAAGCGATGGAAACAATTTTTAAGAGGTCAAACCCTAGGACCTGCAAGTTGAAAACTTTACTGAAATCAGGTCACACTCTATATGGGCAGAAACTTGCAGTCTGCATTCTCACAGTAGCTGCTACCTGTTTTGTGCCAAGAACACAAAAGGCATTGTCCAAGATAAGAAAAAAGACAATTTCTGCCCTAAAAACACCTAAAACCCAACAGACAATGTGAACTGGAGGCCTTTGGGGTGTTCTTTTTTGCACATTAGTAGAGCCACTACAGTTCATTAAAAAATAAACTGAAGTATTTGAAAGGGATAGGAAATCAAAGTTTTGATGACTTGATGGTGAACATGGTGGTGATGCTGGGTTGACATCTTTGATCTTAAAGGTCTTATTCAGCCTTAAGGATTCTGTGATTTGGTGATCTCTTGGATAGCTTGGCATCAGCCCAGATTGAATCTTCAAACCAGGAATCATTGTACAGCAAATCCCTGCAGGCTATGAAGGCATCCAGCTTCTCCTCCAAGATCCTGTGATCCCGCAAGAGAGATACCAGCTGCCTTCACCAGTGTGCCCACAGACATTACACATCACATCTCACATGCAATATTCTTCAGATTTTAATGGAGAACTAGCTCTTCTCTAGGATGATCTAGAAACCACATGCAAAGAACAGAACTGCCTCAGAATCCAGATTATGTAATTTATTTTCACCATTCTTTTTATCCCTGTTGAACCCAGACAGACTTTTTGGTGAAGGGTATAAAACCCTGGAGTTCATTTTTTCAAGCAACAATCCCCCCACTTTTGAGTCCCTCTCACACTCCGAAGTCTCCTGCAAAGGGCATCACTCTCTAGCACAGCTCTCATATCCATGGACAGCTGCACAAAAAGACATGGGGACCATTTAGAGGTCTCATCCTACCAAGTGACTGAGTGTTGTGCTGTAAGCAAAATTCAATCAGGAGAGCCTGCAAGATCAGCCTCTGTGCTTGTTAGCATCCAGCACAGGGCAGCTGCTTTGGCTGCCTATTGACTGAGCAATCGACAGACAATGCTGCATCCAGCCACAGAAACATCTGAGGAGTGCAGCGCAGGAATGAGGGAGGTATCCAAATAAAATCAGCTGAAAGGGCTTGATCTACAAGACAATTATAAGTTTCCAAGTTTGCCAACAAAACTTCAGCGTTACCCTTATAAGAAATCTTTCATACGTGACATTTGCTTGCCTGCCTCTAACAATAAACAACTTAAACATTAATTTTGCTGTTCCCACAGCTGTGAGCTCTGCAGATCATGGATCTGTCTTCTATGATTGTATCTAGGAGCTCCTGAATCAAACCATCTACACTGAAATGTCATGGGCAGGCCTCAGAAGTACCCCACACAAGTTACCAAAAAACCTCACGGACCTATCCATATCCCTGGTCCTCTGCTCCCCAAATCATCAGTTCTCTCCCCAAAAGGTTCTCACTTTGCAAGAGAGAGGCCTAATAATCAAAGGCCCTTCCAGAAGTGAATTTACCGGAGGTTTCTAAGAAAGGTGATTACCCTGAAGGTATGTCCTTTGTTGTCTTCCCACTGTTTGCACGCATTTAAACTGAATTGTATTTTTAGACAGATTGGAGGTGGGTAATTTCCTTCCAAGTGCTTAGGACCTGTCACAACTCCTGAATGATTTATCATCATGTAAGTCTCAGGAGAGCCTGGAAACGGACGTAACCAAGAAGGGAGCTCTGTGCTCAGTGAAACAGCAGAGTTCAGGACAAGACTTTTAATTATTTCCCCTCTAAGCTCCAACAAACTTTCCCCTGGCTGGGTTCACACCCAGTTCAGTGACCAGGAATGTCCAGGCCTGATAAAGGCAAGATTATTCAGCACAGAGGTTTAACACACACAGTCCTTACACCAACATCCCACCTATTCTACAGATGCTTTTGTCAAAGTCACCAAGATCTGACACAGCTCAAATGCACAAGTGTGCTGTAAATCCTGGTGCCACATTGCCAGATAATTCCAAAACAAATAATTATTGAAATGGTCCCAAATTAGTTTGTGACTGTTGTGAAAGGATAATGGGTTACAGTGAGATTTCCTGGAGTCTGCTCCAGGATCAGGGTTTGCTGCTCCCAGCCCTTAGTTTCATTGCACACAGGAGCCAGCAAATTAAGACTTGAGCTATTATAAAAATTCGCATCATGTCAGAAGCATTTGTTACCCTGAGGATGATGTACTCAGCACAGTCTGACAGTCAGCACTAAATGATGGCAGTGATTTCCAGCACACATAAGATACAGAGGCACCACCACCAAGACAGACTTCACGCTGGCCACTTTGGACTCCTGCATTTTAGGCAGCAAATGGAAAGTTTCCTTGGCTTTTGCAAAAGATAATCAGAGCAGAAGAAGTAATCAGACTAAACAGGCACTTTCCAACCACTGCAACTAAATACATTATAGCTTCACTTTGGATTGACACTGCATGGATACTTTGTTTAAAAAACAAAAAGGTTTACCTGTTTTCAGAGTCTTTCAGCTTCCAAATAGTTAAGCAATTGCCATTGTTTTCATCTTCTACAAGAAGAAACTGAGAAATAATTCTCAGTCACAGAGGGGCTGGATAAGCAATGACAAATACACAAATCACAAATCCATGTCCACAGGAGAGTTGATCCTCCTCTAACTTCTGACCTGCCCAACAAAACCAAATAAAAATCATCTGCTCACACTTGTCTAGAGATAATGGAGTTATTTACTAACTAATCTTCTCCACGAACAATATTTCAAGCATCCGTTGCTCTCCATCTGCTTTGCTGTTTTATCCAGTGTGATAAACATAGGAGGTTGTTTCCTCAATTTTTTGTTCATTTCCTTCTTATAATTAACCACACTAGCTTTCTACAGCAGCATGAGAAACACCTCATTCCCTGTTAAATTGTCAATAGATTAAAGAACAACAATTCGCTATATCCTGCTGGACTTACACCATCTCTAAGAAAGATGATCTGGATAAACACCTTTATCTGATACCCTCTGTTACAGCTTAGATTTTGGGGAGGGATCAAAAATATAAGATGAAAATATACAGCATCTTTTCCACCTTCCATCTATCCACTAAAAAAAAATTAACAGAAAGAATATAATCAGCAAACACAAAGTACTTCTCTGCAGGTTGATATTGGTAAAACAATCTGCAAAGAGTCCTTGACCTTAAATGAACAAGCTCTGAACTGATGCATGATCCCAAGGTCTGCCATTTGACCAGAGCACTACCACTACCCCAAAAACATCATCACAACTGCAACCAGAATTAGATTTGAACCCAGAGACAAGAAACCAGACTTTATTGATCTTCTTACCTGGAATTCAATGACACTGTGGGAAGGAGGCCAGAAACCTGGATTCATGGGCTGAGTTTAAACTTCTCCTGTCTGGTGATTTCCAGGCAGTGTCTCTTATAGAAAGCCAAAAGTCTCCTTTTAATTTGGTGTCTGGCTTTGCAGCTTCCTTTAGAAAGCTTCACATGAGTGATAAACTTGTAAATATAAAATAAAATTTGAATCATTACTGTTCCAATTACTGAAATAACCTGCATTTGCTAGAATTTTATTCTTTTACTTGTGCTCATTAATAGTATCTAAATGTCAAGCAAAAAGCATCTTTGTGTCTGTGCATTCATCCCACTGTCCAAATGTATTCACCCAGCAAAGGTCAGGAATTTGCTGAATTACAAATGCAATTGTTTAGAGCAACTTCCTACAACTTAGTGAAAGCTGCACTCAATTTGTTCAACCCAGCATCCTGAATTCCCATGGAAAATTTGTTGTGCCAGATACATTAAGTGCAAATTGCATTATAAATTCATTTATAATTAAAACTGCCATTTCTGTGCCTCCTGCCATACCCCACTTTCTGCTGAACAGAGATCACTCCAGCCCTTGCTGTTTTCTGTATCTGTTTTAATCTGTGTAACAGTTAAGTCTCTCCATACTCCTGGGAAATGCATGTGCTCAAAAAACTGAGGCAGGAGCTAAGCAGTGTTTCATGGAATGGTCTGGATTGGAAGGGACCTTAAAGTTCTTCTAGTCCCAATCCCCCCACTGTGGGCAGGGACACTTTCCTCTACACTGGGTTGCTCAGAACCCCATCCAGCCTGGCCTAGAACACTTCCAGGAATAGGGCCTCCACTACTTCTTTGGGCAACCTGTTCCAGTGCCTCACCATCTGCACAATAAAGAATTTCTTCCTTCCTAACATCTAATCTGAAATGATGGGAGCAGGAGCAGAGAAGCTGCCACCTCTCCATTGGCTTTTTCTTTTCCCCTTCCCAAGACTGAGCTAAGCACAATGGCCTCAAAGGCAAAGGTGGCCAGCCTGGACTGTTGCTCCACAGGCTCTGCTTGACTTGTTCCAGCGATGCTATAGGAGACATCAGTGACTTATCTTCTCCACTAAATGCCTGCAGACACTGAAGAAGGAGCCCCCAAGGACACCCAGCTCCTTGCACTGATCAGTGCCCCTCTCTTCCCATGCCTCTACCTCTGCCCACTCCTGCAGGAGACATCCATACCTGCCCTAGTGCCTGCCCAGGACAGAGAGGCCCCAGCCAGCACAATTTCATCTCTGAATCCTTCCCAGCATCTTGCACCTTGCTGGCACTGGAACCACAGCCCCTGGCCTGCACAGGGCACACCGGGAGTGCAGCCTGCACCCTCCCCTGCCCCCAGGGTTATGAGGCAAACAGCTCCTTGTGGGCTGCAGCAACCCAAATCATGGCATCAGCACACGTCAATCACTCCATAAAACCTAGACAGCACCTGCCAAGGGAGAAGAGCAGGGAAGTGTGGCATGTGCTTTAAAACCTGCATCACTGGGAAGACACCTCTGATGCTGAGCTCAGCTCCACAGTGGTACAGGCATTTCTTACCACAGAAAATCAGACACAGGAGCCCACAAAGTCAGTACTTCTCCCTCTGATGTGATACACAGCACAAGGTTAACCCATCCACCAGAGCATCCCTTCACTTATCTCTGCCACCAGAGCAGTCCCACAGGACGGTGCTGGTTCCAGCATCACTACCTCACAGTAGCACCTCACATGGGATCTTGCTGGGCCAGGACTCAGGCATAAGCTTTCCTTGTGAATTTCCAGTTTAAAGCAAGGTTATGGTATCCTTGGTTAAAAGGGCAATAGGAGTACAACTTAATTACCCAGCATTACAACACAGCTCTTCTGAGAGGCTGCAGAAGGAAATTGGCACTGCTCTGATGGAATATTCCATGTGGCAAACAACAATTTCATGCAGCCTCAGAGACGACAGTCAGCCAGCTAAAACTGTTGAAAGGTAAGAGTGACATGCAAAGTGTTATTCTTTCCTTACATGTAGTACAACCATATCTTTTCAGGCTATATAGCTTATGTTTTTAGACTAGAAGAAAGCAAAACAAGAAAAAAACATCAAGTTGAAAATAAATTGGATGCAACTCAAAAGGACAGTGGAAAAATACAGGATGACAAAGAGATAGTAAAGCAGCAACTCAGTAAAAAAGGATCAGGGCATCACCACTAATCACAAGCAAGCAGTGCCCCACAAGCATTGTGTGCATCCACACCAGAATGAACAAACATCCTGCAACAGCCGGGAGGGCTGGAGGCAGGTATCACCAGGAATCAACAGCTCCAAGATCTCAACAGGAAACCTAAATGTAGCCTTGGACATGTGTTTCAGAAGAGACACTCGGGGGACCAACAGGTGTCATCAGTGACCAGAAATGCATGGCCTTAAAGGAAAGGTTGGACTCACTGGTGGTGAGGCAGGTAAGGAAGGAAAAGGCTGAGGAGAGACTTGATACTCCTTTTCAAAGACATGAAAAGTAGATACCAAGAAGAGAAGATTAATTGTCCTCTCTGTCAGGATAACCAAAAGGTTTAAATCAGAAGGAGACTTAGAGTAGACAAGAGAAAGGATTTTTAACAGTGAGGATAGTGAAGATCCAGAGCAGGTTACCTGGAGGTAAGGCATAAAACCTTTGTTTGGTGCATATAAATAAAGTAATTAAGGCAGAATTCACCCTGTCTTGGGACAAGGGATGGCCTCTGACTTCTGCAGGTAAACAAACCCATGTCTTTCGAATTGGAAATGTCTCCTTTAGGACATCTAAGGACAGCAGCTCTCACTGCACTCCAAGATGTACTCAGGATCACTTGAGGATGGGATTTGCCCTGCTGACAGGAACTGAGAGGCAGAATTGGAACACTTGGGAGACACATCAAGGGACCTGGAAGAGATGGTCCTTTTGTCTGTTGGGCTGCAGGTTGGTAAGAAGAGCCACTGGCTGTATTCTCACCACCAGCAAACCAACCTGACCTGACAAGCACACTCACTCACTTATTAATTGGGAAAATAAATCACGTGAAAAAGGAACAGGAGCAGAAAGAAGCCTGCTGCACCAGAGGGGAAGCTCAGCTTGGCTAAGTGCCTTCACAGCAGCACATGAGGCTTTGAGCTGTGGAGGTTGCAGAGGGTGAGCAGCAGGCAATCTCCATGGGAGGCCACAAATACTTGTGCTATGCTTGGTCCACAAACTCTTTTTCCTCATTGGACACACAAAAAAAATTTTAATATCTAACAGCTCCTGTCAATATTAATTCTCCCCCAAGCGGCTTGCTATTCACAGCAGGATAACTAAAGCAACACTCATTACTTTAATTAGCAAAGGAGACAAAAAAATACAACCAGAGCTTGCAAAACAGCCACTTTTACTTTATTTGAAATGCCTACCACGAGCCCATACTTCTGCCCATAAAATCTGTAAGTACTCTTCTGCATGTGCTGTCTACAGAACACAATTTCTTTTGAGAGTTGCACCACAGCAGAAAATGCACTTCTGAAATTTCTCAGGACAGATATATCCAAAAAGATATTTTATAACTGGTACTATGAATCCCAATGCTACACCAAAGCAAATGATACAGATGCAGTGTCTCCAAAGAGACAAAGAACCAGAAAGCCAACAGGTGTCTTCAGCACCCTACTGCAGTGGTAGTTTATGCCTGGACTACAATTCCAAACCATGGCTTAGCACACAGAAAACAGGCTTTCATAGACTTTTTCTTTCCAATCAGTCATTCAAAATCTCCTTGCCAGCAGTGAAAATTGGTCACCTGCTTTACCCTTTTCTGTGATCAGTCTAGCTCTGAACAGGAAAGCAGGAGGCAGGCGTGGTGGATGTGAGACCCTGAGAGAGAGCATGTCTGTCTGAGCAAGGGTCTGCCACAGCACTGAAAGACACAATTATGCTCATCATTTTTTAATTAGGAAATGACGCGTGATTTACAAGCCTTAGTGCAATGTGGTATTTGAACAGCGAGGAGTGACATTTCCAAACAGCATCACAGGAACTTTCCCTTCCCCTGCCCCACCCCCCCCAGTCATTTAAGCAAGTCATTCAGACAAAGAGCAAAAGTCCTTTGTCTGGCTTTTAATCCAAACTAGTGGAGTCCTGTATGTGTTCTTTTCTTTCTTTTTTTCCATCTTTTCCCAGCCTCTTTTTCTTTAATAAGACACAGTTTCTCCCCTGCAGTCAGCAGTGACAATTGTGACTGTACCTGTCTGAATTTCAGCATACATAATAGAATCTGAGTTTCCTTTGCAAGAAAGTTCTCCAAGTCTGGAAGAGGAGAATTATGCACCCAACAATCCAGCCATGTCAGAGCCTTGTCTGCTGGAGGGCTGTGGCTGGCATGGACCTACCATCACCACTGGCAGCCTGATCCTGCAGCCTGCTCCTCAGCCAGGTCCAGCACTCACTGCAGGTCAGAGCCACATCCATTATGTGAGGTCAAGATATACAGAGTATGAGTGAAAAAGCTCAGAGTAGTTGTGTGGAAGGAGCTCACTCTCAGCACACAAAGCTTGGTGGGTCTGAGAAGGAGGATGCTTTGCTCACATCTCCGGCTGCTCCAGAGCCCAGAGCACTGCACTCACACACCTCACAGCAAGTACCTGACCACCTGGTATGTCCTCCAGCCACAGCTGCAACAAGGAGATACACCTGCTCTACCCAGATCTGGTAAAACTTTTTAAGTCTTCATCAACCATGGAAAGCCAGGAAGATTGTGAAAAACACCAATCACTTGTTTTTAAAATTTTTAAAAGTTTAATTGTAATAAAATGGTTATAGCAATAGTAATATAATTAGAGTAATAAAATTTGAACAATTGAGATTAGGGCAATATGAGACAATAAAAACAAAGAGATACTGACATCCGGGTACTTTTTTCTGGGCAACACAAGCCCAAAAATGGACACTCGTTAACAGAGTGGTGTTCCTTAAAAACAACAGCCTGTTGCATATTCATACATGTCATACATGATGCATAAATTCCATTCAAACACAGGATTCTGTCTGGTCATTATCAACTTCTTCCTTTTAATCCTAATGCTGTCTTCATGTCTGAGCAAGGCGGGAAGAAGTTAGTTTTCTGCTGATAAGGGAGTAATAAATTCTCTTTCTCTGAAAGATTTAGGTGTCCTGTGGCTGCTATCTGGTGCGAGTCCTTTCTTTAAAAAAAGTATCTTACATAGCATAGTTTCTATTTTAACATTATATTATAACCTTAAACTATATTTAACACACTACTTAAGAAAATTAACACAGCATAACTTTCTAATATAACACATACAGTATTTATTTTAATAGTTGCGAAAATCCAATCATAAAATGCGCATTTTTCACAAAGATGGTCATGTCATCTTTAGAAACCCATGGTGCCAATACCCACCCAGGCTTTGGGGGATCACAGCCCCGTGGTGCACTCATCCCAGCTCAGAGGTCTGTGCAGTGCTGGTGGGTACTCTGAGAGCTGCCCAGAGCACACAGAACTAAAGATATGGAATGGTAACTGTAAGGGATGCAGCTGTGACCTGCCACTTCACAGAGCTGCAAAAGGAAATTCCCCACATGCAGGCAAGGCCTAAGCATAATGCAGCATCTCCAGAGGAAACATCTGCTCACTGGTACACATGGGCATAAGAATTTTAAGAAACACAATGAGAAAAAGTAATTGAAGACACCAAAGTCACAGGTGAAAATCTCACTAGCAAGAACAGCATGGTCTCAAAAGTAAGAGGAGTGAAATATGAATATTGCCCTTGTCTGTGGGGAGGAATACAGCAGGAGAGGTGGCAGACAGTACTTTAGACTCAGAGGCATGAGTCAAAGCATGACTTCAGATTTACAGCAGAGATGGCTCACCATCAGCAGTCACAAGTGGATAGAGCCAGCCTAGGCATCAACAGAGACATTCCAAATGCAACACACCATTACACACAAAACCTCACAGGTCTGAAGGGACTAGCAAAAACTTGGCCACAAGTTCCAGGTGAAAGGCAATCATTCCCTTTGGCACACTCCCTCCATGTGAAGAGCTAAGAGTGATGTGTGAACACAAACCATGCTATCCTGTAGGATCCTTTACTGCAACCTGAGCAATGAAGAGCTAAGAGTGATGTGTGAACACAAACCATGCTATCCTTTACTGCAACCTGAGCAATACCCCAGGTCATCACAAAGCCTCAATGAATTTAACAAGCCCTGGAGCATTACACGGGGATGTGAGCACCCAAAGGGAAAATATCCAACAATCTACCTACTAAAAGGAAAAGCAGTCTTTAAGAGGTAGCTCTTAATTTTGGAATTGCATTTCTAAAAAAAAGGACATTTCTTACTGTTAAGGCTTTATCAGAGCACTAGCACATGAAATAACTGCTAAACTTTACACATTCAGAACCAGATTTTTTTTCTGTCTATATCTTTCCATAACAACCAAAATATCTCACCTTGGGATTTGACCTTATATGGAAGATTACCTGGATAATCTGAATTAAATTACACCTGCAAGACAATTAAAAAATACTGCCTGTGGACTGCAAGTGCTTAAATATTATTAAATTATGATAAAGCAGTAAATTCTGCCATCCTTGGAACTTGCAGCTCCCAGCCTCAGACTCAGAATTCAAGTCTCTGCAATTTAAATCTTGCCTCTCTCTAAACTGAATAAAACATGACCTGTGTTTGTTTGTACTCTCCATATTTCATTCAGGGTAGCTCTCTTCCATGCAAGTCTCAAAGACAAGCTCTAAAATATAGAGGACAATTATGAGATATTTGTGTTCCACTGTGGCTTATCTTACATCACTTTTAATTCACTGTTAATTTCATTACTAAAGAACTCCAGAGCAACTCAGTATTTTCAGTAATTCTTCAGTTTTGTTTGAGTGTATGCATTATTCTACCTATTCAAGGTGCTTTTGTTCATTTCAATAATCACAACAGGTTTGGCACAGTCCTATAATTCACCTTTTCACAGAATCATTAAGGTTGGAGATCTTCAAGATCATCCAGTCCAGCCATCAATGCAGCACCACCATATTGGTGCCTAAACCATATTCCCAAGTGCCACATGCACAAGCCTCTTGAACGGTTCCAGAGATGGTCAATCCACCATCCCACTGAACAACCTATTCCAATGCCTGAAGACTTCCAGGAAAAAAAAAAAATCTAATATTAAACTGAACCTTGCCTGATGCAACTTGAGGCCATTTCTTCTTGTCCAGTCACTTGAGACATGGCAGAAGAGACCAATCCCACCTCACCTCAACCTCCTTTCAGAGCTGGAGGGAGCAATGAGGTCCTCACTAAGCTTACTCCTCTCCAGCCTGAACAGCTACACAGTTCCCTCAGCTGCTCCTTGTAAGAGAAGTTTTCTAGACCCTTCACCAACTTCATTTCCTTTCTCTGGACCAGATCCAGACATCAAAGGCCTTTTTGAAGTGAGGGGCCCAGAACTGGACACAGCACTCGATGTGTGGCCTCACCATGCTGAACAATCTCTTCCCTTGTTCTGCTGGCCATGACTTTCTTGATGCAGGCCTTTGTTTTCTCTCCCCCTGTGGTATCAGATGAGTTTTGCAAGGGAGTCATCTACTGGGGTGATGAAGAAGTAGGACCAGCAGCAAGCCTCAGCAGCAAGAGAGCCAGGAAGAGTTCATGTCAAATAAATATGTTTCCTGTCCTGTTTGAGCATGGCTTTGCAAAGGTAACTCCACTAGGGGTATAATGAAGCACTCAGTGAACACAGGTGGAAGGCTCCAAGTAAGACAGGAACTTAGAGAACGCATTTCTTAAATACTGCCCACATTTCCCAGCCAGAGGTGAGGGAAGAAGTCTCTTGAACAGCACTAGTGGGAGCTTTATTAGGAACATGAGTGAGTGAATTCCTTCTGCTGCCTCGGGGACTCAGGCTGGCTCCTGATTTTGGTTGTTTAAATTAACCTCAGGCTCCAGAGTCCCTCGGGGCTGGGCTCATTCTGTCATTTCCCAGGTAAGAATGGATGAGCCCCATCCAGCTAGTAACTCACAAGGAGAACTTCACAAGGCTTCCTTCACCATGAAAGACTTCTGCTTCCAGGTAGCCAAGCCACCAAATACATATTGCATGTCTTAGGAAGCCACAGAGCAGGGAAGAGTGGGGCACCTGCTCCTGAAGGCCACAGCAGTCAGTTCCTGGAAGCAGCTGAGCAAAGCCTGGCTGCCTTCAAGGATTCTGTAGCTTCAGCATCAGAAGCCCCTACTCTCTCCAGCCATTCAGATCACTCACGAGCTGGCCACCCTCCCCCTTAACATGAATGCACATTCAGAGGCTCTCCCTGGCCCAGCAAACACCTGGCCATGGAACATAAGAGGGAAAAAGCTTGACAGGCAAAGGACAGCTCCTGTGGAGCACATCACTTTAACCCCACCATGAGAGCTGGCAGGGTGACCAGGAGGGGACACCTCACGCAGAGACCAGCTGCTCACTGCTGTTGCAACCAGCACTGCAAGCCTGGAGGAAATCTGGCTGGTAAGAGGACTGGATATTCTGGGATTTTAGTCCCAGGTTCTGGGACAGCTGCAGCTGTTAGCCACTGCTAACTGGCTGCTTTATAGCAGGTGGATAAAACATGGGTGGTGGAGTCAGTTCTAGCCCCTTTGGCTGATTGCAAACAGCTTTTTCAGTAGGCTGAACTCAACACAAGGGGGTTTTTCCCCTGTAACAGGGCACTCAAGTTGCCAAGCAGCCATAGCAGAGCACATCCAGGTGCAGACTGCTCCTTCAGTCTATGAGGGAAGCATGTTTGTTTTGCAAGACAGGAAAGATGTGCTCGACTGGTTTTCACTCCCACCCTAGGGAAGGCTGTGCATCACCATTCTGCTTCTTCACAGTTCTAATCATCTGCTTTATCTCTTCACCTTGCAAAAAGCTGCTGCTTTTTGCAAAAAGGAGCAGCCTGTTTATCAGTTTTCTGCCTCTTACATTATAGATTCTCAACAGTCAGCAAACTTCTCTCCCTCCACACATTAGGCTGCCCAGAACAATGTTTCCCAAACAGGCCAGGCTTGGACTGCAATACTCTTTGGAAAATGCTATCCCACAGCCCCAGGCAAGCCTGAGCATCTCTGCAAACATGGAGCTTGCTAAGGCAACCCCCAGTTGCCCCAGATCTAACTCTGGAGTGAGCTCCACAGAAAATAAGTCCAGTTTTGGAAGAGGGTGCATCTCTGAGCATCAGATGGGATCTGACAGGCAGTCTGTCCTCATCACTGGTCTTTTCAGCATAAGGAAAAAAATATTACAAGCTTCAGAGTTTTCCCTACAAGAACCTGTGAAAATTAATTAGCAGCCAACAAACTGAGGTCTTTTCAGAGAATGAGAACATTGTTAGTGCAGAAAAGCATAGAAGGCACATTTTCTGGGGCTGCAGGCCACTGTTAGACTGCAGGAATGTTTATATGAAGGATCCATTTAAAGTCTTCACATAAACGGTCAATAACAATCAGAATACATAAATTTTTATCCATGTTAGTAAACACATAAGCTAACATATAAATTGCTTATGCCCATCCATAATACCTACTTTCATCTCGTTTGTATTACTCCTCACATCCATGACACTTATGAGGATCCACGGAACAAGTTAATCTGTGATACAGATTAAGCATGACCTAAATTTTAGTCTGCATCTCTCATGTGTTCTCTCAGGACAAAGATTTTATTCAGAGAGCTCTGGTTCCTATAGGTGGCCTCTGTGCCCACAGGGGCTGCTGCACAGCTCAGGTACCTGCCTGCATGGATGCAGACACAACTTGAACTCAGGGCTGCCTGCACCCACCTGGGCAGAGATGCTCCAACATCCTTTTCTTCTCCTTTCAGCCATATTCCACAGACACAAGCATCAAACAAAACAAAAAGGAAAAACCAAACAAACAAATGAAAAAAGACCCAATATGAACATCACTGCTTGCATTTTTCATTTTGGCTGCCTTGATGCTACAGCGAGCACAGCATCAGGGCAAAGTGGGAGGGAGCATGTGCAAAGAGAGACAAAGAGAAAACAGATCACACCAAGAGGAAATAAAAACACAAACCAAAACGTGTAACAGACAAGATCAGCAGCAAAAGAGGCAAAGTCAGGAGACGGGCATTCATGAGCCTGACAGGTGAGGCGACGTGAGGAGCCAGCCCGTGGCTGTGTGTTTCAGCAGACACTGGGATGCTCTTGTTCCGTCCAAACGCCCCATGAGCGCCTTCTCTGTGCCTCTCTACCTGCCTTTGCTCAAACCAGGATGCAGCAGCTCCCAACCCAACAGGCAGCCTTTAAAAACTCAGCGATAAGCTGTGGGCCCACGGAGGGCAGCTCTGACAGATGGGCAGGGCTGGATTTGGCTCAGGGGCTGCAGGCTCCTGCCCGCGCTCGCTCGCGGCCGAGCGCATTAGTGTAAGCTGCCCTCCTCGGGCTCACCACTTCAGCAATCACATAATCCTGGGATTTCAGCAGCAAACACAGTGCCTGCTCAGCAAAGGTCTGAAAAAGGTTGTGTGAGGTACAAAAAAGGGAACCAGAGGACTGGCTTGACCCCAGTGTGATACAGGGTACCAGCAGCTGGGCAGCACTGAGATCCCATTTACAAAACCCACAAGCTTCAGATGCATCAGGGAGATGATGTGATTCCAGCTGTGCAAAGCTGGAATTCGTGGCACCAGATGTAAATGCCAAAACAAGAGTTAATCCCTAAGATTGCCTGTGCCATTCACAAAGATAAATTCCATCCCTCTGGAAGCTATTGTCTGACACTGGCCAGATAAGCTGCCCCTTCCCCTTCATCAGCTCCAAGGGGTACTGAGTTTACCAGCCCAGATACAAATTTCTTTGTCATAAGCATGGAAACTTAAATGAAACTAATCCCAGGACATCTCACACATGGCAGGCACTTGCTTTTCATGCTACCACAGACCTGCTCCATCCCAGCAGCTCATTGCTCAAGATGAATAAACTTTGACAGTGATATTTAAAAAAATGCATCTTCTGCATCATTTCAATGAAGTCTGAGGGCAGTGGCTTTATGTAATAATTAACAACTGTTTGGGAAAATTATTCATTAAGTTTTAAGGGCAACATTATTTGTCATACTTGTCCTAATTAAGATCAACACCAAGGAAATGTGGCTGCCTTGTGGGAAATTACTCTTCTTTCAGGCAGCACAGAAAGCCTCTTGAAAAGTGAAGACTTAGCAACAAGCGCCTGATTATGAGAAAAGGTCTTTCAGACACTAGAGGAACTTGGGGGAGAGTTCTCTTGTGGACTTCCAAGAAAGTCCAATCCACCCATTCAGGAATCTGTGCCCAAAGTATCGTGCAGAGAGGCTGGATGCACACTGAAACCCCAGCTAACAACAGATACCATGGCACTTCAGCGCTGACCTGGTGCTTCCACACCTCAAATCCCATTCCAAGGCAGCAGCACCACAAGCAGAGCTAACAAAACCAAGCTTTAGCCACCTTCAGCTCTGTGAATGGAGCCACAGCCCTGTAATACAAGGCTAATGATATTTTTTGGACACATGGATCTGGGTAACACAAATGACACAGTGATTCAGCTTAATTACAAACTTCCTGTTAGAAATATCAAGGTTCCTCTGATGGCGCTGTCAATTGTTCTTCTGACTCATCCAGTTGTTCCTGTAACCTCACAAAACAAAACCTTCTTTGACCCTTAAAGTATGAATAATTAAAGAAACCATTATTTTGAAAGAGTACCTGGCAATCCATAGTTGCTGGAGCACCATAGTAACACACAGAGAGAATTACAACATTCTGCTCAGGGACAGTGGCTTTTATTACAACCTCCACTCCCTGAAAGAAAGCCATAAAACACCCATTCATCCCTCATTTAGAAGAGGCACATTAACTCCCCACACCTTCATCCTTCCAGGAAGGTCAGATAGATCATCACTACTCAAGGGTGATTCAGAAGTCCACCCATTCCACCCAGGCCAATCTTTCAAGGTCATTAGTTAAGAAAGTCTTGCACGTTTGACACACAGGCTTGAACCTTCCTGCAAATTAGTTCTACCTTAAAGCACAGAGCTAGGGACCCAGCAGGAAAAATTCAAGGGCACTACACCCACTTCCATCTCAAAGCCTTCCACATGAAAACAGGACCCTCATCCCCAGGTTCAGGGGGGAAAATATATTAATGGTAAACAGAGACAATTCAGCCCACAACAAAACAATTCTGAGCCTCTCAGCAGAACCTCCAGCACAAAGCAAGAAGCAGCCTCCTTACCAGAAAGCTCTACAGGCTTCCAAAGTAAAAATGGCTTTAAAAAAAAAAAAATGTTTTTAACTTACCTCTCAGGAGGTCTTGAACATGACTTGCAAAGCCTCAGGACCAAGTGGGCTCCCACAGCACACAACAGAGCATCACCCCAGGCTCCTGGGAGGCATTAAGGCAGCAGTCAGCTAATTAGGGTAGGGTTTGCAAGAGCCTCCCAGCCTTCTCTCACAGACAATACAGAGTGGCAGCATTCACTTCATCAAGGGCAGGATCAAGTTATTTGTGGTTCACAGTAGCCCACTTCTTCCTCCTCAGGTTTTTGTCTCTCTTTGGCATAAACAACTTGAAAAGCCTGTGCAGCTAATTCCCAAGTCCTACACAACTGTGAGACTTCCTTTCCAATCTCCCTTTGGTGAACTATAAAATGACACATGGGGCATTAACAACCCCTATAATAAACCCTCACTAGCATGACTTCAAGATCTATTTTTTCCATTACTCTGTCTTCTATTTTATTTAAGAACTTGATTTTGGGAGGCACAAAAGGCCTGATTTTCAAAGATGCTGTGATTGAGCAGGGAGGGGGGAACTGAGATGTACAACTCTTCTGAAAATCACATCTCACACCGTGAAACCAAACACTGAAAAATTACCAGCGAGAACTCTATTTTTAGCTATCCTGTGTCACAGTATTCACCATCCCCAAGCAAACTTTCTGGCAAATATTTAGAGTAAGTCTCACAACCCCAATGCTTTGTCAACAGAGCTCAGTGATACCTAGAGGAGCTGCAGGCACAGCACCTGCAGCACTGCAGACAGCATCGCTTCAGCCCGTTACCATGGCACTTCTAGGTGGATTCTGCCTCTTTGCATGTAGAGGAGGCAAGATAAACCTACTATGTTTTTAATATGTGATAAGCAGGGCACAACTAATCCCCAAATAAAATGGCTTTCAGGGTTCATCTAAGCCAGGGGAAAGTGAATTTTCACACCAGGCATTTGTGGCAGCTCCGAAGTGCACTTGCTGTTGGAGAGCTTTTCCTGGATGGGTGCTGGTACAAGTCAGAGGCAGATGCTGCTGTGCCCAGGAGTGGTGAGGCTGCAGCAGGAAGAGCTGAGGCTGGGCACACACTGCAGCCAGCCCCATCCCCTGCCAACAGCCACATCCCAACACCTTTGTGCTGGCAGCAGTATGGACACAGGTTCAGCCCTCAAAGCCACCCAGGTAAACACCCCACAGGGAGCCCCTGCACTTGTGCAGTTCAGGAGATGTAACATCTCAGTTTACAGCACAGCCCATTTAAAATGAATTTTAGATGAACTACCAGCACAGCAAAACACGGTTTTTTTGCTGCAAGTCAGATGCACTCCCCCTTCTACCTGCTTTAAGTATCACCTGATGCTTTCGTTCAGCAGCAGAGGTTCAGGCCTAATAAAGCCACCTTTAACCCCGCAACCCCAATTCACCATGTGGTTGCACCCAAATAATTATTCCTGGACTGACACTACCCTGAGCTGAGAACCAACCCCAGCTAGAGGATCTGTAGGACAGAACAAAAAGCCCCTCTCTGCTCTCTTCTCACCCCATTAAATCCACCTTTCTGCTTGGACCGCTTTTATCTGCTGAAGGCTTCAAGGAGAGCCATGACCTTGATTCCTGAAGGAAGAAGTTAAGATTAACAGACATTAGGATCTCTTCCCACTGAGGGCACTTGGGGTGGCACCCTAAGAAGTCCTTCTCTACAGAAGCAATACTGCTTGTTTGCTATGGCCTCAGCACCCCAAAAACAGCACAGCACAGTCCAAAAAGGGCTCTCAGAGAGGTGAATGAAAGAGAGCACAAACAGAGGTCTGGCATTCACTAAAATACATGACACATCTACAAGAAAACCACTCCCATCCTCTGCTGTCGTGTTGCATGGAGAATTAGCACACACAATGCACTTCCATTTAGTCCCACGTCTGTAAGGTCACAAGAAAAGCACCCATGCAGCAGAGCAGGCAGCTCCCCAAAAACACAGCAGCCTGTACCCCACTGAAGAACCAGTCTGCTACAAAATCCTGAGCAGAGCAGGATCTGCAGGTGTAGCCCTGCACTCAGTAAAGCAGGCAGCGTGGCCACATCCCATTCCCCCGGGGAGGGAGAGCTCCTGCAGGGATGCAGCCCTCGCCAGGCGGGACAGGGGGACAGCCACCTGGCACTGCACAGCAGCCAGCGCCTGGCAGTGCCACCGCTGGAGCAGCTGCTGCTTTCTTTGGCAAGGAGCCCCCCTGGTGCCAGCCAGGCGTACTCCTGCCACAGGAACGCGTGAGGGCACGAACCACTCCACAATAAGAGAGCTGAGAGAGAAGATCTGAGGCAGCAGAGCGACGGGGTGTGAGCAGGCACGAGGAGGGGTGGCAGGTCCTGGGAACACCCCGTTCCTGGAGATCTCAGGAACATGTGCCACCCAAGGGGCACAGCAGCACCCTGCCACCCTGCCCTGCTGCTCACCTCAGCACGACCTCTGGCAGCAGCTGTGAGATGACTGGTTTTGGAAAGCCCTTTCCCAAACGGCTTCCTCAAACAAAACTACTCCATCGTGGTGAACAACTTTCCCTAAACCACACAAAATTCCCTCCCCTGGGGAGCCTGCAAAGCTACACTTGATTGTATAGGCATATTTAAATGTTTCTCAATCTGCTTTTGCATGTGTTATTTGGGGATATAAGTGGTGAAATCACATCTGCTTCTTGAATATCTACACAGCAATATTTAACATTTTATTTGAAATATTTTTGCTTTAATTAATTTAAATGCAACCCAGCCATCCAACTCTTCACATATAATCCCAGGGATTTAGCAGCAAATGCAGCATCACAGCTAAATAATGGAAAGGTGGCAAAATTAAAAACTCACCATAAAATTAGCCTATTTAGCATAGTAAATAGCTTTTCAATTTGACAAGGGATAACCATTTTATGAAAATGTGTATTAAAAATAATCCTGTTAGGTTGCCTAACATTTGCCAGTCTTAATCCACACACTGCAATAAACCCTGATCAGAATAAGTTTTCCAAAGTCTGTATATCTGTACATATTTATAGTATTATCAAGAGTAACTGCAGTAGTTATATCAATAGAATGAGATGCAATTTTCACAAGCAGTAATTGAAACAGCAAAGTTATTGCTAACCTTCCAATAAACCTAGTGTATTCTGCCTAAAGTTATTACCAAATTTAATACACACTTAATATTTCAATTTCTTTTATGAGTGAATTACATTTAGTTCTCCTTATAGCCGACATTGCATTTAAGTGACATTGAAGAAATTTACAGCCAGAATAGACACTAAACACTTGCCCCAGCCAATACCTCCCTATCTTGAAATGTCCTTTTCTAACACTCCCTACCTCCAACGCTGTTTCTTACCTTCACCCAACACCTGCTCATTGCTCCACAGTTTCCCTGCCAAGCCACTGCTGCCTGCTGAATGTTAACTTTTAAAGCAAGGAAGTGCAGGGGTTGTTATTCCTTTTTTGAGGTTCACCTTGAAAATAAATTCAAGAAGAGATAAATCATTCAACTAAATACCAAGAAGAGACAGAGATATGGAAATTCAACTGTCACCATAATTTTTGCTGCTTACAGAATCAGGATTAAACTAAAGCAGGTGGCAACTCATGACTGCTGTTTGTGTCCTGAATCAAAGGAATACATTTCAATGTCTCCCAGAGCAGAGATCCAGGGCTAGGAAGACGGAGATCCATTCTGAAGCATTTAAACATACTCACTGCAAAGTCCTGGATCACATCAAACCAAAATCATTACAGGAAGTGCTAGAGCCACCACAAAAAACACTGCTGAAGCCAAATACTTCCTCTTGATTTTGAATCGTATCTCGGCTTTCCTGGTTGAGTATTTGGGAGATAAACGCTGACAAAATGTTTTCATTTTATTGAGGCAACATCTTCCAGAGAGAAGCAGGGAAGCTTTGGCCAGCACCAGTGAGAAAGCAGACTCACTGCAGTCCCTGGCAGCAGAGCAGCCCACCAGGCTGCAGAAGGATGCTGGAAAACAGGCAACACAAGGCCGGTGTTTGCTGCTGCCTGCCCTGGATCTACAGGAGCTCACAAATGCCTCGGAGTTAGAGGAGCCACCACCACCTTCGGGAGCACCTTCGGGAGCACCTGGGAGCTGGATTCGGACTGAAAGGACAAACAAGGTATGCAGCTCCCCACCTAAGAGAAGGATAGGAAAAACACCTGGCAACGTGGCTAAAGGTATCAGAAACCAGCATCAAAATGTGAAATAAAATGCTGTGTAAGTGCTCTGAAAATGCTCATCTGCCAAAGCTGCAGATGAGCACGAAGCAGGAATGTGGAATGAACAGAAATGCACTCTCCTTCCCTGGTGCTGCACCTTTGGAGCCAGGGATTCAGAGGTGCCCTTTCTCCAGGAATATATGCAGGATATACTTAGATTGCAAGAACTAATTTACCTGAATATATTAGTCCATCTGCAAATAAATACCTGCAGGCATCCTTCTCTGGGGCCAAATACCTCAGTCTTCATATGACTGGCTTCATTCCCCCACAATTTGTTTGGATGGCAGTAAGTCTTAGCTATCCGACAATCCATTTACTAGATCCTCGTTAAAATGAAAATCTAGCAAAAAATTGAACTCAACTCTCTGCTAGGCCCAATCCAAGAGGTGCAAGAATGACCCAAGCCATCCCTGATTATATCAGCAGCACTTTGTAACAGAAGTAGCAGCACCCCCTGACCCCAAAAAGAATAGAAATACAGCTCAACAGTTTGGAGGTTTTTTTGCAAGCTCAACATTCAAGATTTGGACACCTAAGAACTGCAAACTCTCCCCTACTTTCAGCTAAGTCCTAGAATACTTAGAAAGTGCAAATTACTTACCAGTGACAGTAGCAGAAACAGGCCTGGGATATTTTTTTCCCCAATCTGCATCTCAGAAGCACTTGAGTTTATCCAGCACTGGAGTCTCCACCCTTAGGCCAAGAAAAAAACCTCAACACATGTTCAGCATCAGGGAAATGCTCCAAAGTGCTGTATGGACAAACTGGTACCACTTGTGGCACAAACTACATACTGTAAAATAAACAGGAGAAAAGCAGGAGTCATTTGGTTACTGGGGAGAATTGCAAGAACATTTCACTAAGGTATTTTACTCCAGATATTTGAAGTTAAAAAAAAAAAGAGAGACTAACAGCTGGTATTCCTTCTTCACCCAATCCAGGGTGCCACAGATATCTCTAAGAGCAGATACTAAACTACAAACACTACTAGTTATCTGCTGATTAATGATATCAGTAAGAGCTCATCACTGGGGGCTGAGATATTCTCTAAGGGATTTTCCCCTCATTTCTCCGCAGGTACAGGAAACATCAATATTATCATTATTTCAAAAATCCATTGGACATAACTTGAAGTGTAAAACCAGTGTCTGGCACATATTAGACATTTTTCCTATTAGCTTAATCTTTCAGCATTCTTAATGTAAGGATTGTTTTACCACAGAAACCAAGACAGTCCTTGTGGATCACAGGATCTCAGAAACAGCCCCAAGGGATGAATTCCCAATTAAAAACTAGGTGTCCATCAGCTAACAGGACATGAGACTTAACTCTGTAGCTCTTAAACCTGTCCTGATGGAAGCATTTATTTCTCATAGTATGTTATGCCCAAAAGGAGGGGCCAAAGCTCAACAGCTTAAAATAAAGCAGGCTGTGAAAAACAGGCTTGGAATAAGACAACTGCATTCACTCCCTGCTTCTGCCTGGCAAAGTTTCTGATAGACTGGTGTGGAGGAAGCGCCTACCCCTTCAGGGATCACACCAGACTGTTAATGTGCCTTCAGATTCACAGGCTGACTGTGCCCTGTTGCAGGCATGAGCAGCTGCAATTGGTCTCTGACCTCTTCTGGGCACAAATTCCTGTAATCACCCCAGGAAATTTGAGAAATCAGGGGATTTTCTACTTGTTACACTCTGATGCTGCAGTTACTTCCTGAGGACAAGGCTGACATTAGGTTGCTCCTTATCATTGTCAATCATTGTCAAGATTTCAACATTTGACATGTAATGTGAAGTGAAAATGTGTCAATTAAGGAGCTATGGAAGCTTTCTTACCTGAACCCGTGTTTGGCTTTTTTAACAAATTACAATAAAAAATGTAACAGGAAAAACTATGCTTGAGGTTACTCTTCTCCCATTTTATCTGCTGCTATTAAAAGCCATTAATTTTAACAGCAGTAGAGAAACACAGGGGATAGCTAGGGATCAGTCATGCATAAATTTACCACTGACATAAGAGCACTGCTGCTGCATCATCAAACACAGCCAGTTCTACTTAGCCCTCAGGATTTTTTCCTCTACTAGCCTAATCACTTTCTACTTTTCTGTGGCAACTGCAGACAGCCTACCAGACAGCCATTCTGATTCACTCACAAATAAAAACATCTGCACTTTCATCACTTCAAATCTCTCATGGTTCTTCTAACTCCATTTCAAAATATATTGCAAAGGGCCATTTCAATTTTCATTGAAATTTATTTGGGGGAGTATTAGTTTAATTTTTGAAAGAAATAAAAGACTTATCTCCTCAATTCTTAAGAGGATCAAGTGTCCAAACAACTGGTATCACAGTCAAATTGGAAAGTAATCAGTTTTCAGCAAACAAGAGTTTCATCAGGACTTGGATGAAATAATCTGTTCCAACTAAGCAACAGCAAGACATTTGAACCCTTGTGAGAACAGAGAATTAAAATAGGTGGGATCAGATGCACAGCTTTTCTCCAGACTGTACAGGAAAAACTGACTTGCATTACAGCAGGTACATACATATAGCAAACCTGAGGCATTCAGAAATCAGCAGCACCAGTAAGAGTGCTGCAGCCACAGCCTCGTTCTCCTGCTGAATGCCTTCTAATTCTCATCTAAGCTCTCTCTCATGGGTGCACAACTGCAGCATCTATTACCCCGCACGAGCACTGCTTGGCTAAAAGGGACATTCTTCCTACCTCCCATTATAACTGATTACTTGGCCATCATATCCATTCCCAGCAGTCCTCCCACATTATGTTGAAAATAGTTCCAGTTCCTATTTGCCAGGACTGCAGACAGCAGATTAAATCTTTCTGCCCTAATTGTTTGCATATTGATCCTTGGCACATACCAAGAATCAAGTGGGAAGAGATGGCTGTAATACAGGTAGACCCTACTCATGGATCAGAGATTCTACCCATTTTCTACACCATCTAAGTATATAAATTAACAGATTTGAATATAAATTGAATGCTGCTAAATCATACTGGGGTCCAAACTAATCTCAGTATTTTATTACTGTCTCCTTCGTGCTCTAAACAATATAGCCTTTACATTCTGACTGACTTCTGATACTTTTCTCACTTAATTGGATCAAAGCTTTGACTGCTGAGAGAAGCCAAGAAAAAGCACTAAGCCAAATTTGCTGAGAAGGAAACGCTGCTATTTAGGCAGAAACAGGCATTAAATTTCAATGCTTCAAAATAATGTGTCTGGCTGTCCAATTTAGCACATCCCTATTCCAATTCCTAATACATTATTCTCAGGCCACTGCAATCACTGACCTGTTAGCAGCATCAGTGCTGCAAGGCCATTATTAGAGCTGTCAGTTAACACTCCTCCATCTTGAATTCCAGACTTGGAAGCTAGGATTTTTTATTTATTGGGGTTCTCTCCCTAGAACAGCCTTGTGCATCCTGCTAGCTTCAGACTCAGGGGAAGAGCAGTCACACACCATTGCCTTCAGCACAATCAAGAGCAAAGGAAGAAAGCCCATCAAGCCAGTTAATTTTACACCAAGGCAGCACTCTCAAAAAAGCACCACAAATACTGTGCTTTAAAAGAGGGAGCACTTGAGCAGCAAGAAGCAAACTCCCGTTTCTTTCCTGTGAAGGAAAAGGTTTTGAGTTTTATAAAGCTTATTCACTTCAACTATGCTTAAGGAAAGACAGGCTTGCAGAACATTCCTTGCTGAATATTAGACTAAATAATGGATAAACTCCTGTACAGCAAGGCAGTAGCCATTTTCAGTCCATCCCACTGTCATTTCATCTCACTGCAGATCAGTTCCAGGAACTCTGAGACCAGAGGGATTCCTTCAGACCACACACATCAGTCACATAAAAGCATTGTCATTTTTACTGCTGTTTAGTGTGGAATAACCATGGTGTAGTGTACACATTGTTTTAATAATGTTAAGCATTAAAACCAAGACTTAACTGGCATGATGAAAAGCTCAGAATACTGCACCAGGCTGACTTAGCTGAATTTACCCTGAAACATCATCTGCTCAGTGCAGTCTGAAAGTCAGAGCTAAGCACAACGATTTCACTTGATATCTATCAACCGCATGACTAAGCAGCCATTTCCTGAAGACCTTGCATTTCCTCAGAAAAGCTGCAATTCAAAAGGAAACCAGCACACAGCTTTGCCCATTGGAACACTGAAGCCAGTACAACACTGAGTCCAACCAGCTCTTTATTACATGAAATACTGTTCCCAGGTATTAAAGAAAAAGCAATCAAGTCCACCAGTCAGCTGCATCTTATTTTTCAGTACCCAGAATATCCAATTTAGCTCTTCACCTTTCATACCAAGTTTCTTCCTGTTCTTAGATATATTTTAAGATGAACAGTTTAATTCACAGCACCATTTTTAAATAATATACACAGAAAGAAGCACAAGTCATAAAAGGTTAGGCTGCAAAAGATTTTGACATGCATTTTACTATTGCTGAATATTACAAGACAGAAGTTTACTTTAAACATTAAAGTGCCAGGTTTATGTACAAACTATTAAAATAGTAAAAATGGTAAACTTAAAACCTGCTAAAAAAGCAGTGAGATCATCATGCAGTTGCCTCCAGAGCTTTCTAGACTATTCAACAAATTTACAACTGGAATCTTTTAACTGCTCCTCTGTTTATGGTGAGAACTGCAGAAGCCAGGGGTGAGTGCCCACAACCTCCCACCTCGCAGAAAGAAGCACCACTATCTCTCATGGAGTGGAACAGCATGTGCTGTAAGATACACCTGAGCATCCTATGCATTAATACCATTGGTAAAATCTAATTAAAAGGGGTTTTACTGCTGGAGCTACACCAGCCTTCTAAAGTATACCAGTATCACCACACTTTCCAAGAGTGGGATTTCAGCACAGCACCCAAGTCACACTGACTCAGCTCACTGAGTGTTTCCCTGTAAGCAGGGCAGGAGGCACATTAATGCACGTGGGTCCAGGTCACTTAAAACTCCGCATCCAGGGTGAAAGAGTTGTCTGTGGGCTTCGACATGACTCCCATCCTCTGGTATTCACCTACTCGCTTCTCAAAGAAATTTGTCTTGCCTTCCAGAGAGATGTTTTCCATGAAGTCAAAAGGATTCTCTGCTTTGTATATCTGAAATACACAGGTAATTCTGTAGTCACCACAGGTGCTCACATTTTGAGTATGCAAGAGCTTTAGAGATCAGTTGGGAGGACACTAATGGCAGCATCAGCAGCCCAACTATGCAGTGAGCAAAAAATCTCTGCCCCAAGCCCTACTCTATTTGTTCCTGTCTTCTTTTAGCTGCAGTAAACAGAAGCACAGTACAGCTTTTTCCATAGTATGCTTTTGCTCTTTGTTCTGTGAGTCTCCAAACAGAATGCAGCAGCAGAACTGCTAAATCATTTTACAAGTTAAAACAACATTGCTGCAGCCAATTTAGGATTTGAATTTCTGGAGGAAGTCAGCATTGTCTTTTCCCCATGAAACATTCAGTGTGTTAGAACCTTACCTTGTTAAATCCCAGCTCCAACATAAGCCGGTCTGCCACAAACTCGATGTACTGTTTCATTAAAGTGCAGTTCATGCCAATCAGCTTCACAGGCAGCGCCTCCGTCAAGAATTCCTGCAGATAACAAGCATTTTATGTACAGAAACTGGCATTCACTCTATCATCTAGGTTAGTTTTATGCCCAACAGCTCCCCAGCTTTGTTTGATTGCAATGAAGCTCCTAACAAGAGGCAGGCAGTTACCTGTTCTATGAGGACAGCATTCATGATGATTTCCTTTACTCTCTCCTCTGATGGTTTGTGTATCAAGTGCTTGAACATCAGGCAGGCAAAATCACAGTGCAAACCCTGGGAAGAAGTTCCAGAAAATTATTTCAGGGACACTGATTTAAGAGAGCACAGAGTAAGTGGCATCACCTTTGCCACGTTACTCTTTCCTACAGACAACTTTCTGCCTCAACAGAAGGCATCACAAGCAAGCTCTGCCAGCGTGAGGCACAGCAGCTGCGAGCATTGGTGAGAACCCTCCAACTACTTTAGAGGAAGTAAAATGCTAAGTTCATTCATATGCTTCTGCAAGATCCACAATGACACATGTTTACACACTTTAGTGAGCTTTATAGTCTGCCTGTTTCTAAATATACTCCTGTTTCACAATATAGGCTCCAATTGAGTGTCATTACTTCAAACTCCTGTGGCACATTACCATCTTAACTGCTAGAATTTGACTCATACCTCATCTCTACTGATGAGTTCATTAGAAAAAGTGAGTCCAGGCATTAATCCTCTTTTCTTCAGCCAAAAAATTGATGCAAAAGAGCCAGAAAAGAAGATTCCTTCCACAGCTGCAAAGGCTACTACGCGTTCTCCTGTTGAGAGAAGATTGATAGTAATACCACACAGAAAACTGAACAGGATTGATACACAGAAGTGGCAAACTGTATCCTGCAAAGCAAATGAAGTTGTTTCTGCCTAAGTGTACTATGGGCTGTGCTTAAAAACTATTGAAGATTCCTGATCACTAAACAAAAAAAAAAAAAAAACCATGAGAGGAAGTAGGTACTAATCAGAGCAGCTAGTAAGTAGCTGAAGCCAAGGCTCCTTCCCCCAGATCAACCCTCAATATTATCCTTTCTCAGATGGCTCACTAAAAGGAGCAGTCATTTTGGCAGCTGATTTAAGTCAGTGTCTACTCATCTTTGGCCAGGAAAAATGTTCCAATACTAGTGAAATAATGATTTGTACCATCTCACCTTTGAAACAAGACATGAGGAATCACCAGGGAAGAGGAGCTAGTCTCCAACCAGAGACATGCCTGCTGGCTATAGATGGCCATGGCATGTCCTGACATGTGGCAGCAATTTACAGTTTGATTATATAGTCAGGCACATGATGACTGCCACATGACCTTATTATTCATGATGTCAGCATTTTTACAAAGATCTCCTGTCAGTAGCTCATTTGAAGATGAAAATTATTTTCTTCACATTCAGAATTATACCAGTGTCTTATACTGGAGACCATGTACTCTCTCTGGGACAGCAATAATCCCAGTTAACTGTGAAGTCTGGAGAAATGGTGGTTCCTCTATCTTTAGGAGAAATTTCACTTTGTTTCATACTCACCATATGTTGCTTTCTTGTCCCCAATCCAGCACATGGCCCAATCTGCCTTCTTTTTAACACATGGCAACGTTTCAATAGCATTGAAAAGAAATTCCCTGAGAAAGATAAAACTCATTAGGATAAGACATCAGCACAACCAGCAAAATAAGGATTCACTGCCATAAACAGTATTGATCACTGAAACATGCTCTGCACCTTCATCCTGGTCATTGTCTGTCCCCCTCTAACCTGGCACCAATGTAGCTCCATTTGTTCCAATCAGATACTTTTTCCTTCACGTACTGCTCACATCAACACCAGCTCTCCTGAATTCCCATCACAGTATCAAGGGGAGAACTGTTTCACCAAGTGCTCTTGAACAAGGCAGTCCAAACTAGAGATTAACCAGGATACACTTTACAGCGTGAAGGCATGAGACCTCTCATGTAGAAATGACACAGCAAGCTTTTTAAGTAGCAGTAAAACTCAAAAATTAATATACTCCCCTTTGACTGCTCCACCCTTTACATTGTGTAATTTCTTTATTTCAGTTCTGAGTGATTCCAGTTTCACTCTTAATGTAAGCAAGGTCTTACACCTCAGATGAAAAAAGATATTGTGAAGTAAAACTGCTGTTAAACAGCAGTGGCTTTTTATATAAGCCTAATTTACTTCCTAAAATTAGCCTGAAAGTCAGAGAACAATTGACATGCATTAGCCAAATTCTGAATATTTACTGAGCTCTGAACTTTTCATCATCAAGCAATACAAACCTCTCCTTGGAATCCTTAATGTAGGTGTCAATAAGAAGACTGTACATTTCTGAGTGTATATTTTCCATGGCAATCTGGAAGCCATAGAAACAACGAGCTTCTGTGATTTGTACTTCTTGACTGAACCGCTCCACCTAGAGGAAATAAATAAGCATTTGCAAAAGTGTTTGTGATTTGCAGGTTAGATGCATTAATGCTGAATGGACCAGTTATAGGTTAGCCCACAAAATCTTCTGAGTAATTCCAGATATGTGGATTACTAACAGCAATATAGAAAGCAGCAACCCCTCAGAATTTCAAATCAGAAGGTATTCTTTGGTCCCATGGGAAAATGTTTCAGTTTTACTTATCCCCCATTAGGAAGAAGAGCACAGAGGGTAGAAGCAGAACAAGGGCTGTGAAACAGCCAAGTGCTACTGTAGGGCAGCACTCAGTGCCCAGAGGGGAGTGGGCAAACTTGCAGATTACAAAACCAACGCAAATTTTTTAATTAACACAGGACAGCCCTATGTGTTCTTCATGCTGTAGCACTCCATGATCCAGCAAACCAGCTGGATCAGCCACAGCAAGCATCCTGAACATGTTATCTGGTTATCCACCCAAAATGATATTTCTGTCGGGACTTGGCACACACTCACCAAGTTCTCGTTGACAATGCCATCACTGGCAGCAAAGAAGGCGAGGACGTGAGAAATGAAGTACTTCTCCTCAGGCTTCAGGGACTCCCAGTGCTGAAGGTCTTTGGAAAGGTCCACCTAAACCATTACAGGATAAGTAAGGAATTGCCCTCCGGTGCAAGGCCCGTCCCCAGCACCGCGGGCAGGAGGGGCCGCGGCCGCCCAGCCCTCACCTCCTCCGCCGTCCAGAAGGAGGCCTCGGCCTTCTTGTACATCTGCCAGATGTCGTGGTACTGGATGGGGAAGATGACGAAGCGGCGGGGGTTCTCCCGCAGCAGCGGCTCCTCCTCCTCCACACCCCGCGGCACCTGGAATGGCGGGAGAGCGGCTCGGGCTCGGGGCGGGGCATGGAGGGAGACTGAGGGCGGCAGCTCGGGGGAGACCCCGAGGACACGGGCTGGGAGGACGGAAAGACCCCTCCGAGGGAGAGGGGCTGGGCAGGGGGTGGGGGAGATCCCCCGAAGGAGAAGGGGCCGGGAGGGTGCAGAGACTCCCCTGAGGGAGAGGGGCTGGGCCGGGGCGCAATGCCCGGCGGGGAGCAGCGGGCTCGGCCGGGGGCAGAAAGGAGAGACCGCCGATGGGGAGAAGGAGAGGAGCGGGGGCTGCAGGAGCCTCCGGCAAACAGGACAGAGCTCCTGCACTCACCGGATTGCCGTCATCCTCCTGGAAGATCTTGCGGGCCGTCTTGCTGGCCAGCACACGGGCGCTGCTGAGCGTGGGGGGCTGCGGGAGAAAGGGGCAGGGTGAGCGCGGTGGGCGCTGCCAGGCAGGGGCTGGGAGGGAGGGCGGGCGGGCGGGCGCTCACCGTGTTCTCTTTGTTGCTCAGCGCCAAGCCTTTCATGGGCGACAGACTCTTCATAGGAGACTGGCCCTTCTTGGGCGACACCTGGGGCTGGTCGTGGCGGGCGGCGAGCGGGGCGCGGGCGGACAGCATGGCTGGAAGTGCAGCGGCGACAGGAGCGGCAGCGGCGGGACGGGCGGCAGGAAATGGAACCGCGCCGCGCCGCCCCTTTATATGCCCTTCGAAGTTGGCGCCAGAACGGCCGGCTGGCCACTCACAGCTCTCGCCACGCCCACCGCGGCCCGCCCCCGCGTTCCCATTGGCTGTGCCGCGGGTGGGGCCCCGCCTCCCATTGTGGCAGCGGCGGCGGGAGGAAGAGTCCGCGCTTTGCTTTGGCGCCAAGGGCGCGCGGGCAAGGCGGGAGAGCGCGCGCGGCCCCGCCCCCGCGGTTCCCGCTGTTCCCGCTGTTCCCGCGGTTGCCGCAGCCCCCGCAGCCCCCGCTCCGCTCCCGCAACCCCCGCGGAGCGCTCCGAGTGCGGGAGCTGCGCCTCGCCCTGCTCGAGAAACATTCGGCTGCCGTGGAAGAGTCCCCAGCTCGTGTCTGGGTACGAGACCTTAACCTGGGTTTGGGGCACAGGTCTGGAAATGGCACTTTGCCTTGCTTTCCCCTTTTCTTCTCTGGTCCCTCCTACCTACCCATTCATTTTTACTTTCAACACTGATATCTGAATTTGGATAGAAATTCCACATTCCTGCATTTGGAGGCAGAAATTGTCTTCCTGGAGAAACTGGATCTGTGTGCCACCCGGTTTCACGTGTTTTAAATAAATAGCACAAGAAAAGGAGAACACAGGTATGAAGAAGAGGTGAATATTTATGATTTCTAAATTCAGCATTTATTTTTTATTAATTAAAGTGCAAGATCGTTTCCCTCATCCAATTCCACAAGGGATCTGCTTCTGTCAGCTAAAATGTTTCCCCTGAAGCAGTTTTAATGAAACCAGGAGCTCCATGAGACTTGGAGGCCCTTCAGTCCCACGGGATGCAGAATGGCCTGGACTGGTGCCTGTCACCTGAGCATGGCCCAGCACTGCACTGTGCTTGGCTGGAGAAGAGGCAGGTAGAGCAGGAGGGCAGCAAAACTATATAATGGTACTGTGTTAAATTTACTGCTGTGGATTGGGAAGAAAAACAAAAGTACTCCCCTCCAGCACCACCTCTGACACTAAATCCAAATCATTTTAGCAGGTCAGTGTCAAAGTCACAAATACATCTCCATCCCAGGAGCACCACAAAACCCCTAGTAGGGGGCCAGAATCCTAGTCAGCAACCTGGACAACCACAAACACACCCCTGCTCCATTCCAGAAAGTTGGTCCTAGAGGCAGGAGTACCAGGCATCTCCCAAAAGGCTTACAAGTGTCCATGTAACACCCTATTATCTCCTGCCACCTCTATAGCTGCTGGGAGAGTTGGCAGAGAGCTAGAGCAGCACCCTCCCCATCCCACCCAAACTCATTTACCCTCCCACCCCAATAAAGAACCTCCAAGCCACCACAAGCCCTGGCCAAGGGCTGTCACAATGCAGCAGCTGTGCTATCTCTGCAGTCCAGCTCCTGTTCACAGAAGCCCATGGCAGGGCATCAAAGCCTTGGCCTGAGGACGATGGCTCTGCAAGGAGAAAAAAGCGCCAGGGACAGCACAGAGAGGGTCTGTGAGGAAGCATGTTGCAACCCTGTGCTGCTGGAGCTGCCACAAAATGGTATTTAAAAATGAGTGCCCATGGTGGATTTTTCTATCACAGCAGTTTAACCCAACTGCATTTGTTCCTCCCTTCACGCACATCCTTCTCCATGATGCAGCTGCATTTTGGGACCAGCATTTTCACGGCAGCTCTTTGGCAGAGCTGGGTTGAAGGCAGTAGGCTGCTGCCCTGCTCTGAAGTGCCCAGCATCAGGGATTACAGGGATAATGATGAAGGATGTCAGCTAGCTCCTGGCCTCTCTTTGGGTGTGTGAAAGAATGCTCTGCCTTTATGGCTTCTGGTCACTAGTTCTGAGTACTGTGTGCTTACAAAAACAGCCCCAGACTTGTACTAATTTCTCGCCTTCTTTGTTGGCAGGAATTCAGACACTCAGGTGGAAGTAAGAGCAGCCTGGGGTGTCTGGGTGAGGCAGCTGTGGGGTGTTGTGTAAGCACCCTGTTTGCATGAGGTGCCCCCGGGCCCCACGCTGGGTCCCCGCACCCAGCTCCACCCAGGCCCTGCCGTTCTCCTCAGCTGCTCGTGGAGCTCAGCCTCTGTCCCAGCCACTGCTCTTGGGGACCTCAGTGCCAGCACGGCAAAGCCCAGTCCCACCAGGCACACCTGCACCCCCAGGTCCCGTGTCCCCAGCACGTCTGCCTCCCAGGCTGGCTGTTGCCGTGGCTCTGAGCTCACAGACCCGCTGGCAGCGCTCAGGGCAGGGCTCTCCTTGCTCACAGGATTGCTTCTCTTCCATTTTAGCACAGACTGCCTACAGAACAGACAGTGACTCCAGGTTGCTGACTGCCTCCCACCACTGCAGCAACTGGTCTGGTGAAAGTCAGTGAGGAGAACTGACTCATCACTAGCTGAGGACTCAGCGTCTGCTGATGGTTTTCTCCTGATTTGTTTGCGTGGTCTCATCCAGCCACATTCATCCACGCCAAATCCTGAAATCCTCACCCACTGCTCAGTCTGGTAGGGTTGATATTTGTACAGAGCACCAAGCTCAATGGCCCCTGCTATGGTCTGAGTTCCACATGCAACAAAAAGAAATCTAAGTATAAATATATGCTGAGACAGGGTAGGTGAGCAGGAGAGGCCACCAGCCAACATCTCCGAGATGGTCAGCAGTGGTCTCAATGGCCCCCACTTTCTCCAGCAGGTTTGGAGGTAGGCCCCGGCATTTCCTCACCCAGCTGTGCTGAGAAGAATGCTCCACATCCCTCCAGAACCCATCTGAATCTAAGGACTCAGACCAAAACTTCAAAAATTTGAATGAAGAATTTCTCCCAATAGCTGTCTACCTGCTGAGAGGTGGTCGCCCTGAATTTACTCCAGGATTTATAACTGCAAAAACTGAACTGCAGGGCCTAGGCACTTCAGCAGGCTGTTTCACTGAGAAATCCAGAGCAGAACGAAACAAGTCTTCATTAGCATGATTCTGGCTGGATATCACATTTGCCAATGCAGCCCATTCATTTGCAGCACCATCATTAGCCACCTGCTTACCTGACAGTCAGCCTCTTAGAGATAATGAGCTGCTGGAAAGCAAAGCTCTCACAGGGTTAACATCCCCAAAGCCTTGAATTGTTTTTTAACTGCAGTTCTTGCCTATTTAAGGCCCTTACTCAACATTTACAGCTCTCAGGACAGTCTGCAGGTAGTATATGGCCACACATGGCTTTTTAATGGCATAATTGGACGTGTTTCTTTGCTGTTCATGCAGCTCAGCACGGTGCTGCAGATACAGTCCCACAAGTGCCAAGCACTGAAAGGCTTTCAAGAACTGGAAACAAGAAGTTTTCCAAGCAGCAGCACTTGCTGGCCACCAGCAGTCAGTAATGTGCAAGAGCAGCACTGATTCTGGAGCCTTCCTGAGGACCTGTGAGCACACTGTGGAGCTGGAGTAGCAGGGCCCACATGGCATTCATTCCCGTGCTCAGGAAGGCTGTCACTTTTCCTGGCTGGGAGCACCACGTCCTTGTTTCCCGCAATAGCAGAAGGCAGTGGCTGCAGCCTGTGGCCCACCCGTGACTTGCCTCGAGCAGTCAGTGTTTTGGTCTCCGTTCTGGTCTCAGCTCCTGCACTCTGCTCACAGAGGCTGCGGCTGACTCTTGCTGCACATGGACAGCTACAAGTCTCCCTCTAGCAGCCAGTCACTTACCACAGAGCAGTGAACTTTCCTGAGGGCTACATTCCTCAGCATTTACTCATCCAAAACTGCCTGTCGGAGGGTGCAGCCCCAGGTCCTCAATTTCTGGGCAGGCCCGTGTTGGTTGTGTTGAGCAGGGCTGTGGCACAGCAGCACTTCTGGGACATCTCCTCATTGCTGCCATACACACACAGTGGTCTGAGCCACCCTTTCTCTCTTGCTCCAGAAGACAACCTTGCCATCTTAGTAAGGCAGCCAGGAGCCCCCTGCACTCCCAAATGATTCCAAAGAAATCCAGCCTCGAACCATGGAAGTCAATTAACAGAGGACACAAAGGTGGGACTGAAATGATTTTTCTTAACTGGGTCAGCAGGGGGCAGCTTGGTTACCACCCAAACCTTACCCATCTGCAGAGAACTCGTGTGTTCCACATCCCTGCTCTATCTTCTTCCAATGAACTTTTCTTCTCCAGCAGAAACTTTTTTTTCCCCCGGAAAATGCAGATTATCTTCAACAAAGAGGATACCTTTGTATCCTCTACTACCAGACTTCCTGATGTACATTGGCATTCCTATCCTAAGAAACCACCTAGTCAAGATTGTCCTGAAAAGACTGAGAAAGGATTCTGCCTCTCAGCTTTGGGACAGTACAACATTTTAGCCCTTTTCTGCTCCAGATGGCAATGACATTTGCACTCATCCAGCAGGGCAGAGACTTATCATTGAACTTTTTTCTGGTGGCATCTGCCAGACACTTCCCTGCAGAGCATGAAAATGTTCAGTATTTGTCAGGATTCAATTACAGTTTTGCCAAAGAAGGGACTGGTAAAAGCCAGCTCCTTCCATGCCCCATCCTGTTCTGCCATGGCAATTTCATTGTGGGGTCTAGCAGTGACCCCAGGGTGACAGGAAGAGGTGCAAGGGACTGTTTACCTGCTCAGTCCCTGCACAAACAGGCAGCAGTAGAAAAGATCCCAAATACATCCAAGCAAATGAAAGATGAGCTAGGAACACTCCTATATATGAAGGCAGTAATTGACCTTGGGAATTGTAACCAGGGGGAAAAAAGATAAAATGGAAATTAGAAAACTAGAGAGAGGCAGTTGCCCACAGCACTTAGGGGACCATGAAAACACAGAAAAGTGGGTTTATGTTGCACTTGCATTGAAAGGGATAACCAGAAGTAGATAAATTGATGCAGGTCTGATATTAAATAAGACAGAATCCTGTATGGGAATGTAACGGGTGACAAAAAAAAATTGTCATCCATTATCCTTTTGGCAGTACAGTCAGGCTGATAAAAAAAAATCCCTTGCTTTATAAGGGCACATTTGATTCACTGCTTTGTGACACTGAGAGGATTAAAACTGGCTAACTGGTAGATTTTAGAAAGGCACTGTTGGGGCACATCAGTACCAGCTCAATGTCCTGAGGTGCCTGCAAAGTTTTATGTGGTAGATGCGGTGGGCAGTGAATGTGTGTAGAAATAACCTGTCCTTGGTATTGATGAGGCTAAATGCAGGATCATGCACTAGGGAAGAAAACTGAAGGTCACATTTATGAACTGCTGGGCTGGCCCTGCAGAGAGGTGCTTCTGGGTGATGGTGCACAGCAGCTCCATCAGCAGCTTCCCAGGCTGAGCCCTGGCCAAGGGAGCAAACCAGATCCTGTGCTCCACTGGCAGAGGGATTGCAGCTGGAGCCTTGACTGCTTCCCTCCTGCACTGTGGGACAGGATCCACGGGGCAGTGCCAGCAGGGCTCAGCTCCAGATTCAGCCACCCAGAGGCTGATATCTACTCATGGGTGGGGTGTGCAGGCACCGAGGGTACCTGAGACATTCTAAAGCATCCTGCCTGACCTCACTGTGCCACTCCTTCCAGCCACATATCGAGGCCCTCCACAGCCTCTCAAATGGCACAAATATCCATATTTAGGCAACCAAGTCAAGACATACAATGAATTGTTGGGATGTCTAAATGCACTGCCATTATCTCAAACCAAACCCTCCCCCTGTGCCGAGTCCCAACAGCAAAGGGTGCAAAGGGTGTTGCCAATGTGGGAGCTGTTCAGAAGACAGCTCCAGGGCACAGCAGAGGATTACAAACCTGCCCTGGAGGAAGATGCTGGAGCAGGCTCTCCTGTTCACTGCTGTGAGAGCAAGCTGGGGAGCAGCCAGGTGACCACCCCAAGCAAGCATGGCTGCAATCAGCCACTGGGGAAAAAGGCATAAGATCTCACATCTTGGAACAGTCACCAGAAAAAGGAGTTCAGAGAGAAGGTATTTCCCTTCAGGGGTAGTTATGCATTGAACAGCTTTCCTGAGCACATGGCAGATTCCTCAATTCCCAGTCATGATTTCAGGATTTCACATGTCAGTTTTATTCAGGCACATTATGTTTTGCTCAGCAGTTACCATCAAGTTTTGCTGAGCATAAAAGGATTAGGATACATTATTTTATTAGTCCTTTTGTCTGGCATCCATCAAGATGTGCTTTCATTGCACAGCAAGCTCAAGGGCATGCCAGGAGCTTCTCCCCAGCTACGCCTGTTGGCACACCCAGCTAAAGAAAGGGGGGGGGGGAAAGAAGTTTTAACACTGAATACATCAATAAATAAATAAATCACTGATATTTGTTGTAGCAAAATACTCTGGTCTCATGTAACTCCAGTAGAAAATAAAAACCTCTATAAAACAGGAGACAACAGGTCTCTTACCAACAGAGCCCACTGTCCACCACATATTGCCACATCTCCCTCTTGGGGCTTCAGTGACCTCTAACATTTTCAGTGAAGCTGAGACACAAATAATTCCCTTAAAGGGTATAGCATTTTCCATATTCCCTTCCTTTCAAAACCATTAAACAGATCCACTCCCTCCTCTTTTCCCACACCAGCCCTTGGGGGAAAAGAGGGATTATGCAGCTGTAGTACTACTGGTGTTTCCTTCCTGGCAGAAGCTGGGAAAGCTTCTGTTTTGTAACCATCCTACGCCAATCACAGATGGAGACAGCAAGGCATTGTATGACCATTCTTTGCCTATACTGCATTGCAGAACTGCATATCCTTATAAAATTTTCTACAAGAGCTGCCTTCCCTGTGACTGTCCCCTTCTCTTCTTTATTTTTTCATGTTAGCATTCCCATCTATCCCCTTTTCTCCAGTGCTGCTACAGGAATTGCTCAGGACAAGGAAATTTGCACCCTCTTTCCACTGGGATCCTGCTCCCTCCCCACCTTGACCCTGAAGCTCATTTCTGAGCTGTCAGTACCAGCTTTCCTCAGTCACTTCCATTCTCATTTTCCACAATTGCCCTGGATCCAGCACCCAGTTGTCCCAGCTCAGCACAGATCCCAGCTCAAAAGCAGCTTTGGAAAGGAACCTGTGCCCCATGCATGGCACATCCCTTCCCTGGCTGCAGTCCTGACACCCCAGCTACACATCCCTTATGATGAGCCCTGCTGTCCCCAGCTCCACGCAGTGAAAACCCAGGCACGTGAGAACCTGGGCAAGAAGCGTGTCCTCAGGTCACTGTCCAGAAAAGGGATGAGACTCCTGCACAGCTGCTGTCCTGCCATCTCCTCTCTGCAGAGCTCATGGATGCTTGGCTGCACAGGGAATGAGTGCAGGCACAGGGCCTGGAAGAGCAAGGCTGCACAGGGGGGAGGAGGGAGGGTGCAGAGGATCCGCACTGTTTGGACTCAGTAAGCCAGTCCAATAAAGCCATGATCCTTTTTGGCATTCTCTGAGCACTGCCTGAAGGGGAATGAGATTTCACACAGATTAGCAGACAGGGGACACACAAAGTAGGGAGCAGGAGCAGAGGAGACCAGAGCTCCTTTCCTTCTTCCTTTTGGTCTTCCTGAAATTCATGCACTCTGGGGCCTTTTTTTTTTTTAGACATAACATTAAAATGGCCCAAGCTCCTGCCAGCAGCTGCCCTGCCCTGAGTAGAACACACTCTCCCTATCTTGTGCTGGCAGTTACCAAAACATTTGCAACGGGAATACCAGAGGTGGAGATAAGCACTGCATTAAATTCAGCCCCCACTACATTCGGGTTTCCATTCTCCCTATCACCTCCTCCTCCTTTTCCAGCTGATAGGCCATTAATCTCAAAACCCAGAGAAAGTTGTGCCACTGGAATAAAGCAGCTTGCTAGCCAAGCTGAGCAGGCTTCAGGCACACTACCTGGAAACAGGCACTACAGGGCTGCTTCCATCACACTGCTTCTACAAAACAAACACCTCTCAATACCCTGTAAATAATCTATAGCAATAACCTTAGAACTCAGAGAAAGTTGTGCCATGGGAAGAAAGCACAAGAAATTAAGGTCATCCCTGTTTTCCTAGGTGCCTGTCATCACCAGGAATTAGTTAACCACCAAAAAATGATTCACATTTAAATGGACATTTAAATGCTGAGAGGAATGATCATCAGATGAGAGCCAAGAGCAGGCCCTTGTCTCCCACAGTAGTGCTAATGGTTAGGGAAAATATACTTTCACTTCTGGCCAAGTATTCCCAGCTCTCACCGTTGCCAGGAGGAAAATGTGTCTTTTCCAAAGTCTTTTCCTAATGTGCTCACACTGGTTTCATATAGAGGCACTAATAAAAGGGGAAGATGTCAGGGGTTGTGAGGAACATACACCTGCAACTGCTTCACTTTTCAAATCAGTCCAAGTGCAGCCACAAATCATGCAAAGTTTTGTTAAACAGAGAAGACAGCTGTATTCAGCTTGCCTGGCAAGCACAGGAGGAGCAACCACGGCTCAGAAGTTTATTACCTCACAGTGGGGCTAAGCTGGCTCTGCTCCCATTGATTGTGGAGACAGGTGAGCAGCTATTATCTGCTCTGATGAGGCTGAACAGAAACAAAGCAAAACCAGACATATTTAGCAACAGGGCATTTATACAAGTACCTGATGATGTAAAGAACAACCACCACCCTGCTGTCAAACCAGAATAAGCATTTGGCTGCCTGCCTTGAGCACGGTCCAGGCCTCAGGGGGCACAGTGCAGACATCACCACCTCCCTCCACAGCTCTTACTCAGCCTCCCGAGTCAGATGGGGCTTTTGAGTCTAATTTCATGGTGTGAGCCTAGACTGTAGTGGGTGAAGTGCAGTCACCCTGCAATCTACAGCTTGGCAAGTGGAGGTGAGAGGTGGGAACAAAGCGTTGCTAACTTACAGAGGTGGAGAGGCGAGATGTGGGAAAACACTGCAGAGCACCACCCCTGTAGCTATTAGCTACTCTGAGTTCAGGGCAGGGGCCAAAAGCAGCCCTGCCTGTGGCTGCTGAGGCAGGAGAGGCACATCCCCTGCCCCGGGCACACGGTGATGCTCTGCTGGTGCCACGCAGCAGCACCCACACAGGCAGAGCCCTGAGCTCCTTCTGAAGCCAGGCAATGGCAGGGCCCGTGGGCTGGGAATTCTGCAGCCAGCACAGAGGCAGCAGCCGGCCCCTGGCACGGCTCTCACAAGGCAGAGGAGCGACCTCGCACACTGAGTCTCATCCTCCATCTCCTGCCACTGCCCAGGCTGCAGCCACAGCATCGCCAGGGCTTACAAGCAGCACAGGGGAACAGCCTTCAAAGCTGGGTGCCCCAGCCAAATCACCCACAAAAGCAGTCAGCAGTGCTGCTAACTCCCAGGGGACCGGGTCCTGGCAGGGAGGACACAGTCATGCAAAAGGAATGCTGCTGAACTGTTCAGCCCTCTCCATCCCCTCTTTTGAGCTCCTGGCTGTAACCCAGGCTGTGTCAGGGACAGTGCTGGGCAAGGGACATCCTGGGCACCATCAGTGACATGTCCTGCTGGCAAACAGTGGGTTTTCCAGACATGCTCCACTGTCACTGTCAGGTTCTCATCGTCCCTCAGCGCCTGATGCTGACTGAAGCAGCAGGACATTTCCATGTACATCTGTGCTTTGAACTGTGCAGTGTCAGAGGTGAAAGCACTGCTGGCTGCACCCCTGGGGTCTGCTCATAACTCCAAAGGTGACACATCAGATGCTCGTGTTTGAGAGGGGCTCATTAAAATCACCATCTACTGAGGTAACAGAAAACAGCGACTTCTGTCACCAAATTGTAAATTTGTCACCAAACTGCAAATTCAGTGCCATTTTATGAGCGTATTTTCAGACATTTTCTGCTTGTTAGCTCGAGCCAGTTCAGTTTCTTATGACATTGTACAACCAGTTAGGATTGGTTTACATTTAGCAAAAGAAAAAACATGGTGCAGCTGGGGGGTTTTGTTGGGTTTCCTGGACCTAAAGCTACATTATCTCTAGGCAGTGAACTAGAAAAAACCCCCATATTTCTAATCCAGAAAAGCTCCCTGGTCTCTATTAAGCATTAAATGGCTGATTTATTCACCAGGAGGATGGTAGAGGGTTTTTCACTCACAATCCTTTCAAGATGATTATTATTCTACTTAAAATGCCTTCCAATGTCTGCTTTTGAGTCTAATCTATGTTAAACAAGAGCTGGGATCAAGCTTTCTCTGGTGAGCTAACAGAAGCTTTGTTTCAAACTCAACTTCTTTATGGGAAGCTCTTCTGGAAACAGTATAAAACAAATATTGGTGGGGGGGAAAAAAAAGAGAAGAAGAAATTCTATCTTCCTTCTTCTCAAATCAGACCTCTGCTACAGTTACCCTCTGTGTTGTGAAGAGTCCTGCTTTGTGATCCCCCTTAGCTCAGACCATGAGCAAATCCCAATCCTACATGCATTTATTAACAGGTTCAGGTATATAAGGGTTAAAAGACTCACTTTTCATAAGATGAAAATTAACTACATTGAGATTGCAAAAGAGCAACAGCTTGCTTAGAAATGCCTGTACTCAGTAGTCAAAACTAACAGCCATCATACAACTATTTTAAAAGACCAGACATTTCTTTTTTCCCATTTTTTAAATGAAACTAGATGAAAAGCAATCTAAATATTCAGTAAAATGTCTGTCAATGCCAGCTTGTGTTTGCAATATAATGTAGATTACTAAGATGTTGGTTCAGCATGATTAATAGTATTTAAAATAAAGTCTATAAAATAGCCACATCAGAAATTCATATAGAAATCTGAATATTACCGAAAAAGCTTAAGAAAGCTAAATAAAAAAATCAAAGGACTGAGAATTTCTCATGTCTCACCAGGTGACATAAATTTAACTCTCCTTTATAAGAAGTTATTGAGTCAAGCTTTAAAAAGGTCTTTGTTCCCCTTATGTCTTAAATGCCAATTTAAGGATACATCTTTGTTCCCCTTATGTCTTAAATGACAATTTAAGGATACATCTGTAAAAGCAGCACACTCTAAAAGTCATTGCACGACTCTTCTGGCTAATAGAACCCCGGCAGGCCTGGTACAACATTAAAGCAGTCAGTGTTAATGGATTACAGGGTTTCAGGCAGTCCTGCTGCAGAGGCATCCCAAGCACTGCAGGAACGCGGTGGTGCTCCCCTGCAGGACCTGTGGGTTTCAGTCCAGGACTGCTCCATCTCAGCAGGTGGCAGATCATTCAGATTATGGCCTGTTTGGATTGCTCTTGCCATGGAGAGCTAGAAACTGCAAAAAGCAGGCAGGGACAGTGACTGAGGCTGCTTCTCTCAGCCCCAGTGTCCAGCTGCCGAGCTTGGGGAGGGCACTCCATGCCAGTCACACCACAGAGTGACCCAGGGATGAGCAAGCTCCTCTTAGCTGGGAGCAGGAGGCATCACCACTGGGGCACAGAGGGACAGACACAGTCTGTGCACAGGAGGGCCTGGTGCTTGGCATGTTCTGCCTGTACTTTGTGGTGTGGTCTAGCATGTGGGTGCATCCCCCAAACACCAGTGTTGGGGCATGGACATTCTCAGGCCACTGAGTGGCCAGGAGCTGCACAACTTAAACCCTGTCTTCAGCAGGACCCATTCTGCTGGGTGCTGAGTTTAGGTGCAAGGAGCACATACCTGAAAGAAAAGAAAGATAAATTCAGTCACAGAACCAGTAAACAGCAGAATGAAGAATAAAATCTGACCTTCCCACTCCAAGGCAGAGACTCATTGCCAATGGTTCCCACTGTATGTTTTCCATAGACCCCAAGAGCCTTCATACTATTTTAACAGATCTTCAAAAACCAGCTAAACCTATTGCCACAACAGGCTGAGGCTCACACTTCTGAAATAAGCATCCTTTGGGGACCCCTCACCTCAAAAGAGCACAAAGACCTGCTGCATTCAACCCAACAGCTCCTGAATCACTGCCAGGTGTTGAGCAAAGGCTCTTTATGGTGCTGTGGACTGGCTCAGCTGAAGGCAGCATGGCATTACACTGCCTTGTGGGAAAGGAGCCACCACCAGCACAAGGTTTTATAGCACCCAATTTCCATCCTTATTACACCAAGGTGTCAAACAAGATCCTGAAGATGCAATGGCAGCAGTTAGCATGCTAATGGCTACACTCATTTTCAGCATCCTACAAACCACTCAGAGTGGGAAAAAAATTGCATCCTGCCTTGGTGTTAGCACCTTGCAATTAAATCCTCACCTTTCCATCTCTTACTTGGAGCACTGTCTTGCTAGAAATAGTGCAGCCATGCCTGGCTTCCCACTTTTCTCACATCTTTACTATTCCAGCAGGCTGGGGCCACTTGGTTGTTGAGGGCCAGCGATGCACAAGCCCTCACCTTGCTCTGTGGAAAGCCATTTCATGATAGCACAAAACCCACACTGGCACTGCTCTGTGACACACTGCCTTTGGGAGCTTTGCAGTGAAACCCATTAGCCATGGGCACTTAGAGGAGACACAGTTACTGTGCCTGTGACTGCACCAGGGTGAGGGACCCTGCAGCAGCACCCAGGACCCTCACTAACAGCCTCCAAAAGGCACAAGGGGATGTCTCTTCAGTCAGCTGTGCAGCACATTGCCACAAAGGACAGTGAAGGCAGCCTCTTCCACAGCCTCTGTAACTGCAGTTGCAAAAAAAAAAAAAGAAATAAAAAGAAAAAAGAAAAAAAAAAAGAAACCATAAAAAAACAAACCCACACAAAACTTTTAATTAAATAAGTTACTTCAAAACCAAGACCTCCCCACATTAGCAGGAGATTTAGCATTAAGTCCTTCTGGGGAGGAGGGTGGTGTTTATGCCAGCCAGCAAAGCATCTCTGTGCTCTCTGCCTTGCCCTTACAGAGAGGAGGTAATCACATCCACCCCAAGAGGGGCTGGAAAGTGTCATTAACTGATGGTTACACAACACTTTCACAGGGAAGCCATGGGTTTACAGTTTCATTTTGTTATAATTAGGGTCACATACTAAAGTAGTGTCTCCAGGACTTTAATACCCAATTTGTGTAAGGGGCATTTCACAAAACTCAGCAAAAAAATTCCTTGCTATTAAGCAACCTATTATTCTCACATAAGTACACTCGTGTCTTCCAGATGCCCTGACATGTCTCAGAAGAAGCAGCTAGTAGGCAAAAAATTTGCTTTAACTAACTCTCTGATGCAAGGAGCACTATTTACCCAACTGCTAAAAAAAAAGAAAAAAAATTAAAAATGTTTTGCCTTCATTGAAAACAAGGCTGGTTCAGGTGGCTGTGTGAACACAAGAATGGAAGAAAGGCAGATGCACTGGTGTCTTCTGGGCTAAACTCAATATATTTTTCAGGACTGGTCAACAGAGGTGGCAACAGAGGGTGCTGTTCGTTGTGTGACCCGAGCTGTGACTTCACTGAAATGTGTCACTGACCCCAGGGTGAGGCACCTGAGCAGATGTGACAATGAGCTTCCATATGGTCTGTTAATGAAGGTCACTAAAGGCCCTCAGCAGTTACATGTTTTGATATCTCTTGGACAAAACCGTGTCTCTGTTTGATCACTGTCAGATGGTATTTGAGTGCTAATACCTAGAAATACCTGAGGAACTTGACCTCCTTCTTCTGGGAATTTCACCCTGTGTTTTGAAAGCACAGACCTGACTGCATGCCCTGCTGAAGGGTTGATGACATTTCATCCTGGAGCTGGCTAGACAGGGACAAGAGCCCCAGAGGAAGAAAAGGAAAGATTTTGTAGAGATGATGTCCTGGTGGTATTGTACACAGATACTTAAAATCAAGGGCATAAAGGATTATTTAAGGTCATGGCTGGGGTCACAGTAATAAATAGTTCAGCCTACAGAAAATCAGAGTAATGGCAGAAGAAACTCATATGTGAGATTAAAGGTAATGAGTACATCATGAGACAGATTCCATAATTTTGTTTGAAATTGTTTTCTGTGGAGAGCATATGGGTCTGCCCCCATAAAATACCCTCATCTCCCCCGTTCTGCTTGGGTTTTCAATCTCCAGCCACACATTGGTGACAAGTCTGCTAAGTCTTTAATTTACTCACATAAATATCTACCTGCAGCTTTCCATCAATCCAGAGGAGATTCAGAGGGTCCGTCTGTGCGTGTAAATGAGGCTGGACAGGGCTTGCCTACGAGCAGGGCCCACCTGACCCAGCCAGGCCACCTCTCCACAGCTCCATTCTCCTCACACCAGTCTCCAGTCTGAGAGCTAAGGGTGTGAAGCTGACCTCCCCAGCACCTGTGGAGGCCAAGGAAAGGATGGACATTTGGAGAGAATAACAACTGATGGATCCGGTCACACAAAGGAGTACTGGGAGTAATCCTGAGCAAAGAACCTGAGCATTTCAGTGGCCTCTGTGGGAAAGGTGAAAAAGGCAGCACCACCACTGAGCTCAGTTGTTTCTACTCCTCAGGAGCTGGGCTGTGTGCTGTTTTCCCCCTGTGCAGACAGGCTGCATGCACATTAGCAAAAATACACCCTCCTCTCCATGTGGAATGTGATTGCCCAAGCAATCCCAGAGTTGGATTTGTGGTCCTCATTGATCCCTTCCAGCTCAGGATATGCTGATTCTGACTGCAGCCATGGGCTGGGGTCAGTGCTCTACTCAACCACAACATTCATAACTCTTCTCAGAGGAGCTCAGCAACAGGACAAGAGCCACACACCGGAACAAGGGAAATGAGTTTTTGCTGTGAATGTGGTCAGGCACTGGAGAAAACTTCCCCATCTTTGGAGATACTTAAAAGTGGATGAGACCCTGAGCAGCCCAACCTGGCCGGCCCTGCATTAAGCAGAGGGTTGGACTAGGGACCTTCCAGGCGTGACACCTCTAGGACATCTCCGCATGGTTCTGTTTTCCCATGTGGAGACTCAGTTTGCTGGAGTCTGCTCCTCCATGAGCTGGAAAACAAAAAATCTGCCTTGCCAGCAATACCAACTTGCCCATCTCCATTCCTAGTGAAGCTACGCTGTGTTTGCAGATGTCAGAAGAGATGCAGTCACTGAGTTTACAAAACCCAAAGCCTTGGATCTGTGACCCATATTTCTGGGGAGTTCAAGGGAACAATCCTATGTCTCCTCCTTCCCTTTTTAATTCCCAGCAGGACAAAGATGAAAGCAACGGCAATCCCTGAGCTCCCATACCTCAGACCTGCCTTCTGGAAAAGCACAGCTTGTCACTTTTAACTACATGCTGAAAGGTACATTGTACATTAGCTACAGTCTGTACAGGGGAACATTTTTATAAAGGAAATGCTTTTAAAAACTTCCTTGCCATTAATCCCTTCAGATGTGAAATACCAAAAACTGTACAAATTCTTTCAACTAGAAGAATGCTAAACCTTCCTCTGAGGTAAAAGCACACAATTTTACACATTAAAGACAGGGTAGATGAAAGGAAGGTCTCTTCACAAGCAATCTCATCCTGTTCACTCCACCCTTCACAGATAAAACCCTGGGAGGTCCTGCCCTGCCTCTCCCTCAGGCCACCCAGCTCTGGTCCCACCTCCACTCCAACCAGGGGATGGATATGCTCTATCACAGACCAGCTTCAGAAATCTTTGCAACAAACCCACCTTGTCTCCAGGACTGGCTAGGAGAGACAGGTTTGCTAGCACCAGGATAGGTCATGCATTCTTTGGAGGCACTGGGCAGAATCCCAGCACAGCCAGCAGGAGGTTATTCCATGGCCTGTGCCATAAAACCCAACATTACCCAAATGCATGTCTGTATCCCAGGTCATCTGTGAGGCATAGCTCAAGTCTGAAGTGGGCTAAGGGCAGAGGGACTGCCAGCACAGCCCGGCTGTCAGGGTTATCCCCTGACAGCTCCCATAACTCAGATATGTGTCTGAATACCAAGTGAGTTTTATTACTGCTGGTAAGGCGTTCACCTCAGCTATTTTCTTCCTCTGCGCAAATTAAACCAGTTTGATTGCATCTGTATTTGGTGGTCCCTCTCCATCAGGCTCCCTGCTAACCAGGGCTTGGCCCTGGCTCCACAGAGCAGTCTTTAGTTAATAGCAGGAGTCCCAGTCTGGTGATGATAAAGGCTGCAGAGCTGGAGGTCAACCAACCTAACAGTGTCTCAAGACACATTTGCCCTTGACCTCCCCTCCCCGCTCTTGCAGGACTCCAGGCTCTCAAGCTGGAACAGAAAGCAAAGGTGTGGGTGTCAGAGGGGTCCCTGGTTGTGAGCCTGCAAGGCTCAACTTGGCAAAGTGGACCAACAGCAATGCCAGATGTCACAGCTGCCTTTTGCTCTCTGGACAAAGCATGACGAGGCTGCAGCACGTCTGTGCTGGGCAAGCAGCTGGGGAAGTGCTCCTGTAGTCCCCTGCCTTCTTCCAGGCTGGGACAAGGCAAAAGCCACAGGAGAACTGGTGCTGTCCAGGCAGCAAAGCAGTTTCTGCCGCACAAAGCCAGGCCTGTCACCTGCCTGCTTCCCTGCACCCTGCCTGGTGTCACCCCAGACTTGTGCAGGTCTGCTGAGATCCAAGCCCAGCAGCAGCTGTAACCCCACTGAAGTCTGGGATTTAGTGCCGTAGCTGAAATCCTGTAGTCTGCCAAATGGGAGAATGGAGCCTGTCCAAGGTCAGCCAGCCTTGAGAAACCTCAGCCCTGTCCTCCCTGAGAATGAGAAAAAATCTTCACAGACCTGGAACAAGAACAAAGTTTGTGCAGGAAAGGGAGGTTCATATCTTGCTGATTAGCTTCACACACCCACAGGATCTCTGCAGAGCTCTCCAGCTTCTTTACGCTCTTGTTTACTCAACAGTGAGAGGCAGCCCTCTCTAAGGGCCACCCACAAAGTCCCACCCTGAATACCAGGATAAAGAGAGGAGAAGGACTTGGCCAGGGACTCTCAGCAGCACACACAGCAGGGCTCTCTGCAGGAGAGAAGCCCACTGGGGATGGAGCAGGGGTGTAGAATCCACAGGGCATCCCTGTTCGGAGATATGCTGGGGTTGGGAGTCCCAGTGGGAAAGGCCAGGGGGAAGTCAGAATTGAAACCAGCAAGCTGGGACAAACTCAGAGAGGCTGAGTGGAGTCAGGGGCAGCACTTATGCTACTGATGATGTGAGAACACCATGCAGACAGCCTGAGTCATCCCCATTTTCCTAACAGCATCCATCCTGTGGCCACATTCTGGAATTTGCAGCATTAATATTAAGTCACTGGTGGGAACACAGCACTACCAGGTGGACACCAGCTCATCTGCATTGTGCTGTGTCTCACCTGCTGTGCAGCTTCCCCCCCTGCACTGCAGGTAACCGTGATTTTGGCCTTTTTCCTCATCTGGCCATAGTTTGGGACTCACAGAGGCACTCAAAAGGAAGGGCTGTGTTATGAGCACACAAGCTGCTCCCACAGGATGCAGCGGCACACTCCAGCTGTGGCACAGCTGCCTCTCCAGCGTGCTGGGGAAGGAGCTGGCTGCAGCTGCCGCTGCTGGAAGGGCTCCCATGGCCCCAGCCCTCCACACTCCCAAAGGAAAGACAGCAGGAAGACAGCGTGGTGGGAGACACGAAAGACAACTCTTTGCTGGGCTGGGTCTTTATTCTTGTGTTTTTGAACAAAGCAGAACCCATCCCTTGAAATGTGGGAAGAAGGGAGAAAATAAGTATTTACTGGCAATGCTTAGGTTGCAGTAAAATCCAAGATGTGTTGAAAGAATACTCCTAAAAAATATGCTTTTATATTTAAACATCTGTTCTCAACAGGTTTTTTATGAATTAGATGAGTCAAACTCCAGCCCTGGGCCAAAGCCCAGCTCCATTAATTACACAAGGGCAACCTCCCTCCCTCCAGCTGTGGCTTCCCGCTGCATCCTGGCCCACAGCGGCTGAAGGATGGCTCTTCAGTCAGGGAATTTGTTTCCCCTGCTGCAAAGCACCCACCTTTCCAGCTCATCTCAGCTGGAAAGGCATGTGCAGCGTGAGGGAGCACCTTGAGGAGGAGCAGAGATCAAACAGGTTTAGAAATATTAACTCCTAACCCTCACCTTCCAACTCAGCCTCTTGGACCTTTCTTCTCTGCATCTCAGTGGCCTCTCTCTTACACTTATTTTTCTTGTTTTGCCTCCACAAGGGGAACTTGTGGAGGCAAAACAAATTTCCTCCTCCCACTCCCCATTTGGGTCTCCAGGCAGACAACACTGGCTCAGTGCTCTTCCTCAAGTCCAGCTTTTTCCATCCATTGAATTTCACAGCACATCAGCTCAGGACATGGCACAGACCCACCAGATAAATGGTCTTTGCATCAAAGCAAATACCTGAAGAGCTGTCAACATTAGAAATAAATTTTTCAGGAGGTTTTGGGTCAGAACTGTAGAAAAATCCAAGTGAAGATGTTATCTGGGTAAACATTTGGAAAGCCAAGAGATGGATGCTGGCTGTGCTTTGAGCAAGGTACACATTGCCTTTGCTACACACAAGTTAATGTTAGAAAGGCAGATTAATATATAAACTTGTTCACTGAAGGGTAACACCAATCCAGCAATTTACAGTGGGGAAATGAAGGTTCTCCTGCTTGTTCCATAGAGACTAAATCTTACTGGTTTCTTTCAGAGCATGGCAACAGCTGTCTAAGATAGCTTGAAATCTAAACAACCTTCTGATGGACATTCACTAGGCTTCTTCTAACAAATCCACAGTGAAAATCTGTACCAAGACCTCCAGGCTCTCTCCAAATGTGCCATGGTGTCCTCATTGTGCAAGGCAGGAGTGTCCAGGTCCTGGCAGTGGTCAGCCAGCATCCATTCCGTAGTGGGGGACAGCCAGGAAGAGGCAGCATCTCCCCATGCTACATTCCAGGGAAGTGGATACCCTGTGAAGGATGCCTGGGAAGCATGGGAGAAATCACCCTTTCATTCAGCAAACAAGAGCAAGAGATCCATTCTGTCATTGTGTATTTAACTTTGATTTTTAATCTTTTTTGTGGTTAATACAGGTGAACACAAAAAAAAAATCCTCACAGTTTTCCAGAACTGTTATGACAAGGGACTGCATCTATCTTTGTTGAAGCCTTGCTGAAAACACAAGCAAGTATTAGGAAAGAAAACTAAATCTAAACACATGTGCTGTGACATTTATTGTTACAAGATCAGCTCCTTCAGTGAACTAACCGCAAATAGCTTAGAAAATTTCTGGTGGGAACAAAAACCTGGAAAAACCCAGCTCCCCAGGTTCTGTTTTGATTTTTGTATAGGAGGGAGCCTGTTATTTTACCCAGCAAGGAAACTCCTCGTGTTTGGCTCCCTGGTGCTCCCATCATAACTCCTGGTAGTGCTGCAGGTGCCCATCACACCTCACCAGGGTGAGCAGCAACACAGCCCAGCACAACAGCCTCCCAAATGCCGGTGCTGGGATCTTCTCAGGGTGTTTTCCCTGCCAGGGGAACGTGTCTGTGGAGCAAGGGTATGTTCTTCCATCTTCTCCATCCCTGCCTGGCACCAACACTGCTGAGTGCAAGGGCCAGGTTGGGCTGTGCTGGGCTGGACTTGCACTGGCTACAGCCATGGAGATCTGTCCTGTGGCCAGAGGTTGGTTGCCCAGGAGTTGAAGAGAAGAGACCAAAGACCTGAGGAAGCAAAAAGCTCAGGCTCTGCATCACACAACAACAACAATCCCTTGGCTTTAACAAAGAACAAGTCTGAACTAGAGGGTCTCCCTCTGAGGTTAAAGTGAGGTGTAGGATAGGGTTTGTGAGATCATCCCACAGCAACCATGGACTGGGGAGAAGGCAGGGAACAAAAATGCCGCTGGAGCTGGCTGCAATTTTTCACAGGCCCTTTCTCTTCACAGATGGAAGACTGTCAGGAGACAGGAGTGACTCTCCTGCCTGTAGTCTGGGGATAGGATGAGACATGGCATGAGGCAGTCAGGTGTGAGTTAACAGCACGGTTTAGTCTCATACTTGGGGACTGAGCAATCTGAAAATAAGATCTGAAAGCCACATTTTGTCCAGGCAATTGCATGCCTCAACTCCACTTTGGCCTTTGCTCATAAAAGACCAGTCAAATTCAACAGCAGGATAAGTAAGTGCTAGTGGCTTCAATGGATAATGGTAATCTTAAAATAATCGCACATTCCTCAAATAAATGTGATGGTTTAGAAAGACTTGGGTGTAAATATGTACAAGTATAAACGTGTGTGTATATGCATGTATGCATTTATCTCTCTATAATTAAATCTTTTATTAGAAAGCATGAATGAAGAGTGCTAACATGGGCATCCACAGCATACATGCTTTTCTTTCCCAAAGCAGAGGCTCAGAGTGCCAGCACAGCAGGAGTCAGAAGAGGCCATCTACCATGTAACTCCACCATCATTGTCTAGAAGAACTCCTGGACTCCCACAGGATTTGGGAAAAGCCAGGAGTCAGCACTGCTGGCTCCCTCAACACTGTGCTTTTGATGTGAAGGATTCTGGCTCCTTGCTGGTCTGGCTGGGTGCCATGCAAAACTGATCCACATGCCACATTTGCCAATTGTACTACACACTTCCACCCTTGTTGTTGAAGATCAGCCAAGATACTATCCACTGGCCCTGCTGGGAAATGGTCTTAAAAGGCACCAGGCCATCATTAAAAGGAGTTTGCCAATTTTAATTGATTTTTCTGAGGAGTCATGTGCTTATTAGGCTTTTAGCTTTTGGGAAATTTTCTCTTTAATTCTCACCAGTCCTTTAGGAGCAGGGAAATATCACTGAATGGCCTCAGAGTCCTTCTGTGTCACTACTAAACCTCAGCAGCATTTGAGATCACCGCTGCTCAAACATTTTCCTGGCTCCAGCAATGATCTGCTTCAAAACACAAGGCATTTGGCTCATTTTGACAGCTGGTTTATGGAGCCAGCATTGCTTCCAAGTGAATCTGGGGAACTGTCCTGGAATGAACTGTTTCCATGGGGGCAGCCAGGAAACTTTCCAGGAGGCTCCACTCCCTCAGAGACAGCCAGCAGGGATGGAGGAGGAGGAGGAATTTTCTCACTTGTTGTTGAGAAGAATTTTTGTCTCTGATGCTTGCAGAGCCTGTTCCCCTTGGGACATTTTGTTTGGGGCTATTTAATCCCATATTCAGCTCCACCATCTCCTCCTCCGCAACCAGGCCTCATCATTTCTCCTTTCTCCAAGACCTGCCTCAGGTCCAAAACGACTTTGTGACTGGCCCTGGCTCTGGACCCAGGGCTCTGCATGTGACACCACACCCCCACGCTCCCAGATGACCTACTCTTCCGACAGACCATCCTTCTCAGTCACAGTTTGTGTGGGAAGAGACCTATAAAGGTCATCTAGTTCAACCCCCTGCCATTCCACTACACCCAGTCTCTCAGAGCCCCATCACTCTGACCTTGAATGTTTCCAGGGATGGGGCATCTACCACTTCCCTGGACAACCTGTGCCAGTGTTTTACCACCCTCATTGTAAAAAAAAAATCTCTTCCTTACATCTAGTCTGCATCTGCCCTCTTTTAGTTTAAAACCTTACTCCTTGTCCTATCGATACATGCTCTGGTAGAAAGTCTATCCCCATCTTTCTTGTAAGTCCCCATTGCTATGAGCTTATCTATCTGGCAATGATCTGACTTCTCGTTGCCTTCTTTCCTCCAGCCCCTCCATTACAAACTCTTGGGCTTTAGCTCAGTGGTTTAGGAAGAACCAGCAAAATAAATGACTGGTAGATGCAATCATTGCAGTCAGTGCCGAGGAGCAGCAAGAGGCGTTACACCTCTGTGCCTCCTGCCTTTATCAGCCTCTGGTTTGGAAGGAATGGAAGCAGAACGGGCTGGACACCAAGCAGCCACTGTACTCCTCGGTCCCTGGAGGGAATGACAGGCTTGCCTTTAATATCTATTATCTTCTACTGTCGAACAATGTGCAAATATTGCTCTGCTAGAAGCAAAGAGCAGCCGGGGATGGCTGGGGGATCAGCTCCACAGGCCCAACAGAGTGACTCGGTCTGCGGGCATCGGCTAAAGGCGTGCCCGGCTGGCCCATCCTGTGCCCGGGGGCTTCCCTGTGACTCCAGGCACATGGCGGAGCCGCACCCAGTGCCGCAAACCTGCCCCGCGGGGCATTCCCGCGCTGGGCTGTTCTGCACAGGTCTGCAAGAGCCGTCTGTGAGAGCTGTGTTACGTGTAGTAGCCCAGGAGTGCTGCTCCTGCTGCTTGTCCCGAAGATGACAATGTCCTCCCCCGGCTCGGGGAGATGTATGTAAGGATGTGGTGCTTGGGAGGCCCGAGCTAACGGGCTGGGCTGGAAAGTTTTGGAAGGGACAGGGAGCGCGGCAGCCTGCCCAAAACCGCGATCAGAGACGGCCGTGCACCCTCCCCTGCGCCGCCGGCTCCCTCCCCCGGCCCCGGGGCGCTCCGGGGTGGGATTCTCCCCCCGAAAGGCTCCCGGACCGCCGAGCGCCGCTCCCGCCCCGGCCGGGAGAGGCGGCGGCCCGGAGCGCAGCCCGCCGGGTGCGGCCATGGGCAGCGGCAGCAGCCGGCGGCGGGGGCCCGCG
>NW_024525712.1:1781489-1816860 GCF_017590135.1 Pyrgilauda ruficollis
GGCGGCGGGGCCCCGCTGCAGCAGGCGGTAAGTGCCCGCCGGTCCCGAACGGGACCCCCGACCCTCCCGGCCGTGGCTCCGGGCCCCCAGCGCAGCCCAGCCCGGGTGTCCCCGCCGCCCTGGGCAGCCCCGCCGCAGCCGGCGCCACCCGTGGCTTCCTCCGAACATCAGCGGCGTTAAATTCTTTTGATCTTCGCTGCGAGCCAGGCTCGATCTCTCTTTGCGTCTTCTCTTTGCTGCTCTCTTTGCGTTTTCAGTCTCCGGTGCAAGGGAAACACGGTCCCGAGAGGGGCCATCCCGTCTTTCGGTCTCCCGGTGCTACTGGAAGTTTCTTTTCCTGACTTGTAGAAATAGGTCGACTTTTTAAAGTTCGGCTCTTGCTTTTTCCTGGGTCGGGCTTGTAAACAGAAGGTTTAAAATGTGAACATAAAGCTGCTCTTTAATGTTTGCCAATCCTATGCAACTGCAGTCTGGTTCTTCCTAAAGGCACATTTCAGTTTCTTTAACAAATAATGGATTTGCTTCCGAGGGAGTTGAGATTTATCTTTTGGGCTTTTTTTCCAGTCCAAGAATAACAGCAGCATATATATCAGCAGCATATATCACCGACATCTTTCATCTTAGCTTGGCTTTGGAAGCTGTTTTTTGTTAGATATAAACACTGCTCTCCACAGATACACAAAACTTGTCAGAATAAAGTAATACATTTAAAAAGTGAAAGAAGTATTTAGGACGCAGGAACATTCTGCATTGAATGCCTCAGTTTTGCTCTATTTAGAAGGGTATAATTTCCATCACTGAACTGTACATCCGTGGGTTAAGGATTACTTTAATACAAACTAACTTTTCCATTAGGAAACTTGGCAGCGTTCTGTAAGAGAACCCTTTATTTAGACAGGTTTTGAAGAAAATCCTCAAAGGTTTGGAAATTGAAGGAAAAAAACAGAGATCTTGTACTGACATATTTTTTTCCTTGCTCTTTAAACTCCAAACCCTCCTGCAGAATGACTGGAGCTTACTCCAGCACTACTTTCTCCTCCGAGGGCCTGTCATTTAGGAGTAGTCCTCCTGACTTCTCCCATTTATCTTTACTTACGGGAATAGAGGCTGCTGATATTCATTTTCCTTCTTTTTCCACATGTGAATATCATGGCTGTATCTTTAATAATTCTAATGAGCAGTGGGTTTTCCTGTGCATAAATCAGTATCTTAGCCCTATTCTGAAGTGATGTATATTCTGGGTGATAACATACCAGAAAGGCAATGGAGTTGCCCTCATCTTTCTTTTCTAATGCCAGTAGAGACATTTCACTGCGACAGTAGATACCAGTGAACTAATGACAAGGAGCAAACTATAGAGGCTGAGGAATTTAAGATGTGGCCCTTGGGGTAGTGTGCGGGTCACTGTGCCCCACTCCCTGCTTCAGACTTCCCTCTCTGGCAGAAATGGTGGTGAGGAACCTGTAGCATCACCTCGGCCACCCCAGGCTGTGGTGCAGACCCAGGCTGGGAATGCTGTCAAGCTTTGCAGCACAGACATGTCCATGAGGGTCCTCAGAACTCAGCCAGGAACAGGCACGTGGAGCCTTGATCATCCAGTGAGACCAAGTTGTGTGCAGCACACAGCAGTGCCACCAGTGAGGCAGCAGTGATGCTGAGCATCTTGTGTGTCTCCTCATCCAGCTGTTGCTGCTGCCTCATTTTTGGGAGAAAGTTCACAGCTCTGGTTGCACCCAGACAAAGACAGCAAACAGCTACCAGTAGTTTTCAAAGATACAAAAGGCATCCAAGAGAAGTCTCAGGTAGCTTCAGGGCAAACTTGAAGCTTTTCTTGGTAGCACTTTATTTTCCTAAACCTGAGATGGCAGAGACAGCAGTCATGGGCTTACTATTCTGACTCCTTGAGGCCTAAAAAGTCACTAGCCTGTGAAAAGGAGGGAGGAAACTGTTGGCAGCACCAGGCTTTGGTTGTTTACTGGGTGCAGTTTAGTCTTCTAGGTTGTTGTGCAAACTGCAGTCTCACCCTTCCCAGGAGGCTGGGGGAGGAGGTTTCTGGAAAGGGATATCAGATTCATTGCATCGCTGGTAATTTTAGGGCAATTTCTCTCAGTCTTGCCACCTTCTCAAGTCATTTGTAGTTTCTGTCTTGTGGTAGGAACTTGCTTGCTTTGCCCTGTTCAGTCGTCCAAATTGGAGGATAAGCAAAGACATTTCAGAGAAGAAAGGATGAGTTAATTCAGCAGAGTTAATGGGGGAAAGGTGAGGCAGGAAGAGGAAAGGCAACAAGGAGGTATCACAGTAAGGAAGTCTGATGAGAAATAGCCCCTGGAGGAGCAGATTCTGGACATTGGGAATAGAAGAGACCTTTGATACCAGTCAGAAGGGAGCAGAATTGCAAACAGGACTCATCGTTCTGCTGTCACAGCTGGGTTTCTCCTGGGCATGATGTGCATCAGTGTTGTGTTTCACAGCTGAACCCTGGCACAATTTGCCATCCAGCAGCAAGCTGGCAGCACTGATGGGCAGTCAGGCCACCAAGGGCTGGTGGAGCATGCAGCTGCCTTTAAAGACCTGAGCAACCTTTATTATATTCAAATAGTGCTTGGGAGCAAAAAGGATGAAAGCATATCACAGCAGCAGGCTGGGAACCAAATCCTGATTGGAAACCTGCACATGCCTCAGAGCAGACCCCAACACCTCCTGTCAGCATCAAACATCCATTTTCAGCTTTGCTCTCAATTCCAGATGGTTGTATGTGCTATTCCTTGTTTCTTTGCTCAAGACAGAAAAATGTAGTTGAGGTTTTGCAAGTGCTGCTGCAGCACAGAGCAGGGGTGGCAGCTCTTGATGGAAGCCAGGGCAGAGGCCGTGGCCTCAGGCATTTCCCCACTGGTTTCCTGAAATGGAGGAATAATACAGACATGTTAGGGTTTCAGTTTTAACAACTTTTTCCATGGCACCATCTCTCCTCCTGACTGGAGACAGGATGTGATTCCATGAAGGAAATCACCTCAGCTGCAGCACAGGAGCAACACAGATAGAGGGTGTATTCACCAAGTTCTAGAGGGACTATCAGATAATTTTAAAACACCCAAGTGTACAAAGCTTTGCCTGAGTTTTTCAGCCAGATGTTTTTTCTGCAGACTGATGTGGCACAGCGTCACCTCGTGGCTGGCTGATCCCCAGCTGCAAACACAAAAGGGTCCTGAAGGGACATGAAATGCCATTCCCCATTAGCGTCTTACAGGAACTCAGATTTATTTTTCTACTCTTGTTAAAATGTGCTTCCCTCAAACAGAAATTTGATCTTTCTGATTCCACGTTGTTAGCAGTTTATTTCAACATTTTCTTCCTGGTTGTCTTAATAGTCAAAAATGCTCTTGAATCAAGACATTGTGCTACACTTTCACAGGGAGCATGGGGCCTTTAGAAAATGTCATCTCCAGCTGAATATCTGGGACTCCCTGAACTTCCCAAAGTCAGATTATTTCAGATTCTGCAGTCAATGTCCAGTTGTAGATCTGGCGGCTGCTGAGTTAAAAGGTCTCCCTCTCTACCCATTATATTTCTTGTCTTGTTCAGAGCACCTGAAACTTCACCAGAGCCCAGAAGCAGTGAGCTGTGCTGTCCCCTCAGCCAGCATCACCCTCCCAGCACAGCTGTATTGCACCTGGACCTGGAAAACTGCTGACTAGGTATTTTCCACAACTCCCCCCTTTCACTTGGCAGAGCCTGGGTGGCTTTTGCCCTGGAAACTATTTGTGATCTAAAAAGTACGCTCAGGGCATGTGCAGAATAGCTGGGAGCTGCTGTTTTAGTTGGCAGGAGAGGAGAAGCGTGGGAACTCCTTGCATCCCTGCCCACTTCCCGTCCACCGCCTGCTCCTAATTCCTTCGCTGGCCAGAGGATGTTGCTGCAGACCAAAGCAAAGCTGGAAGTGCTTTGCCTGAGTGCTTTGCCTGGGGTGCAGCTGGGGCCTTGCGTCACGTTTGGTACGTACTGGCACCCTAGGGAAGCCGCTTGTTTTAGCCAGCAATAGCTGGCAGTGGGTTGGAGAGGCTGACTCCAGCAGTGCTGCCTGTCTCAGCCCCAGTCCTGTGCTGGCGTTGCTGGGCTGCTGCCCTGCTGCGGTACCAGCTCAGCCCTCCGTGCTCCCTGCAGACTGCGCCTGCAGGGCTCTCCAGCTGATACCCTCCCTCCCTGCCACGGCAGCGGGCTGGCATTTCAGCTCAGACTGATCCACTGGTCCAGTTCATGGAGTGTTTGTGAAGAGCGACTTGGGAGGAGCGGAGGCAGGGAAAGAGGCACTGGCATACATTTTTCAGAAATGCTGCACTGTTAAACCACACCCCATGGACCAGCACTGGCAGAGACTACACTGCTCCTGTGTAGATACTTAACGTGGCTCAGTCACTCCTTGGATGTGAGTTGCACCTGAACTTCACGCAGAGTCTGTATTTCTACTGCATCCCAGGGCTGTATCCATACTGGTAAACTGTACCATAGCAGCTGCCTGGCACTGGACCATGATGGTCTGCCCCACTGAGCTGGCATGATTTTTGGTTAGGACCAGCTTGTAGTCTCTCAAATAATGTCTGGGTATTGCTTAGGGACCAGCACAGGAACCATCTCAAAGAGAGCTTGAATTTGGCCTCTCAGTTTTGGAGATGATGTTAGTCATCAAGACTGCAGCTGGCTGGTTTCAGTGCAGCTTGGGATCAGCTCTAGAGCCTCCAAAGGTACACAGCTCCAGATCACCCTGGGGAAGGTTCCAGGAAAGGGTGTTCTCACCCAGCTTATTCATAGCTGCTGGAGCTGACAGAGAAAGTAGGGGGTTAAGGACTCACGGGGCCATGAGGAACTTGCACTGGACTCGGGGGAGTGGGAAGCTGCACCCCAGGAGTGCTGGTTTATGCATGCAGCAGAGAAAAATAGCTCTTGCTTCCAGCTCTCAGCTCTGCCTTGCTCCCAGGAGCTGCTGCCCTAAAGGATGGCTGAACTGTGTGAGCAATGACTGTCAAACCCTTTCACCCCACGTGTCATGACATTAAATTAAAAGTGGGTACGTGCTGGGTGAGCTTAATATCCAAGCCTTTAAACTTGGAGGAGGGGGTGATGTGGGGCTTTGTGGCACAGCAGACGTCAGCACAAGATGCCTGTGCTGAGAATGGGGTGGAAAACGGGGAGACACGCCACGGTCTAGATGAGTAATAAAAAGATGACTGCAAGCTGCAGAAAGGAGAAGCTGACTTCATTTAGCTCTTACCAGGACACAGGCCAACCAGGCCAGCAATTACTTCTTTAGCTGTAGGATAGGAACCCATAATATTAAAGTGTCCTGACATGCACATCATCCTAACCCACATAAAGGGCTAATACTAATTATCTGCTGAACTTGCAAGATACCCATTACAGCAATCCCCAGGCGGCTGGGTGGGGTCAGTTTTTATTGTGTCTCTCAGCCCACGGCAGCGGTGCTCCGCGCCCTGCCTGCTGCCCGGCACACGGTGTCACCCGGGCACCGCCAGCCAGGTGTCTCCTTTGCCCGCAGGAATTGGGAGCAGCTCCCAAAACATGGAGACTCTCGAAGGCAGAGGCTGGAGGTGCCTTTTGTTTTCACTTGCCACCATTTTTGATTCATGCACTGGATGAAATGTTGGTAGAAACGTACGTGTGCCAGTTCCAAATTCTCTTGGGAAATAAGTATTGCTGCTGACAGATCCCTTGGAAAAGGTGGGAACAGGTTTTGCACAGAGAAGCAGATTTTGCTAACCAGAGCTGTACTATCCTGATGACGAATTAATTCTGTCTTCCACCCACACAACACGTACAGCTCGTAATATGGAGGAGTCAGCCACAAGGGAAGAAAAAACAGACAACCTACCGTACAATCCAAACCCCTCCCTAGAATGATCCAAACCCATCCTTTGCACAGAAGTATTGGAAGCTGGATTCGCACTGTGGGAAAAACATCATCAAAGCACTCCTAAAGAACTCTATTTTCCTTGGTGCTGAGCATGAATAATGTTCTTCACCTGGTGGAAGGAAACTCGGGCTGTAACAGTAGTCCAGAGGATGATGGATGAGGAGCTGCATCATGGGATGCAGTCCCAGGAGAAGTCAGCCATTGGAGCTCGGCACGCTGTTCTCCTGGCACTGCTTCTTGCTCTTGTTACATGTGGGAGAGTGCCAAGAAACAATCGTAAATAACCAGGAGAGAACTGTCTTACCTCACTGTCAGCTTTCTCACATACTCTTGTCTCCACTTGGACCCAGAATCTCTAGAGTAGTTCAGCCTCTTCCAGAGAAAACAAAGTGTTGCCAAAGAGCAGGGACTCTTCTGAAAGGTACTCTTTTTGACAGGTATTACACTAAAAGTCTATGAAAGACTGGCAACATCTTTTGTCATTTTTTGACAAAAGCAGCTAGGATGTTAAATACTGTGTATAACAGATCACTTTCCTGGCTCCTGAAACAGAAGCTACTAAGGGATCACCTGGAAGAGATGTTCACCCAGAGCCATGAGAGAGGTGTCCTTGGTGGAGCTCTCCTCACCTGCTGAAGCATGGGAGCCAAAGGTGACCACAGCAGCACAAAGCCCTTGCAAGAGGCAGGGAAGAGCTGAGCAGTTCGGTTCCAGACATCTCTCCGTTTCCCTCACAGTGTCTGAGACCACAGTGTTTAAACCTCAGCTCCTGTCCGTTCCCCATGAGAAGCAGCTGAGGAAGGAGTGTAGTGAAAAAATGTCCTTGCAAATTAAAATCAGGTGTCATGCAATACCTGCAGACACCCAGGTGGACATTTCTACCCAGTGGATGGCACACGCAAGCCTGACCAATACCAACGGATTTTAATTGGCACAAAACTGTGTGAAGCCATCACTGTTGTACCAGCAGGGCCTGTGGTGGGGCATTGCCCCTCCATAGCTCCCACACTTTCCAGCAGCAGTCCCGGCATGACGTTGAGGCAGCACAGGTCGGAGCTATTCTAAGAGCATATGCATGATCTTACTAGGAATCGCTTGATCCCATCCAGCCCTGCAGAAACACAGCAGAGGAACAGGCAATAGCTCTGCATTCCAAGCTTTTCCACACTTCTCCCTGGTTCCTTTGCCTCTTCTTGGCGGTTAGGTTTCTTTCCTTTTGTTCCTTTTTACTTAGGGATTTTTTTTTTCCATAAGTTGCTAGGAAATACTAACAACTGGGTACTTGAGAAAAAAGGTGGCCAAGCTCAGGGGAGGAGGGCATTTGGCTGCACTTCTCTTACCTGGGAGTTTCTCTCTGAGGGGCAGAGATTCTGTGACAATCGGGCAGGTAAAGGACAGGGCTGGGGCAGGTGCTGGCCCTCTCTTGGCTTCGGAGGACGGTCGGAGCTGCTGCTTGGGGAAGGGAATTCGCTGCTGCTGCCGAAGCCAGCCCAGAGCTGCCTCTTCTGCCGTGGGGTGAGCCTCTGCTCGTGAGAGCAGCCACTGAACTGGGACCTTATTATCACCCACCTCACTGAAAGAGGGAGCAGCACCGTCTGCTCGGGTGCCCGGGATCCTCAGCTCGCCTCTCCCTGCCCTGCTGGGAGCCAGGCTGCCACTGCCCTGCCCCGCTGTCTCTTTGGCACTGCACTGAGCTTTCGCTGCACTGTAGCCCCGCACCCCCTGCCTGCTGAGACATCCAGCTTGCTGCTTCCCAGAGTCCTGCCGGGGCACCGGGACCGGCTGCCCCAGGGTTTGTGGAGCAAAGCCTCTCCTCCATCCCTTCCCGTGTGGGCCCAGCCGCCACTGCCGGGTGCTCCCCGCGCACAGCGCCCCCTGCAGGCGCGGGAGTCACCGCCCCTGCCCCGCCGCCGGAGCAGCAGCGCCCCTGCCGGCCGCGCCCGGAACTGCACCCAGGGGAGGCGCCGCGGCCGAGGCGGCTGGGCCTGGCTGTGGGTTCTCTTTGGTGTTAGTGCCAGGGTTTGTTTATTTGCTTTATCATACCTGCTAGGAAAGAACTGCTGTTCTTATCCTCATATCTTTGCCTGAGAGCCCCTTAATTTCAAAATTATAGTAATTCAGAGAGAAGGGGTTTACATTTTCCATTTCCATTCCTGCCATCCTTAGCAGATACCTGTCTTTCAAACCAAGACACTTTCCTTTTTTCTTGTACAGAAAATATTTTCCTCTTTTCCACACTGATGGAACAGCTTTTCATTTCTGTTTTCTGGAAGGCCCTGGTTTGGTGCTACGTGTTTAACTTGTTAGTGTTGTGGGATTCAGGGTAGCTTGTAGGAGGGAGGCCCACCAGCTTCAGGACTGCACCTCAGAAACAATATTGCCAAGCCAAGATGCAAAACCATGTCCCTGTCCCACTCCCTTTCCCTGCGAGAATACAGTGAAAAGGTAAAAAAGATGATAGATATGTTATTCTCAGTAGTGCCTGGTTACAGAGGGTTCATTCTATTACTGGCCCGGCAGGGGACAAACAGTCCCATCCCTGCGCCCATTTTAAATACCTTTAGGTTTGGCTTTGGTTGCTCCCCAGGTATCCCATTAAAAGCCTGGGAATTCCAGCATAGGGAAGATGGATGCTTCAGCCCAGATTGATAATTTTTCCAGGAAATATCTTTGTCTGGTGAAAATTGGATTGATGTTACTGTGACTTCCTCCCTTAGCAGGTATTTTCATACTGTTACCTGCAGCTGGTGGCACAGTGGGCATTCATGGAAAACTGAGAGGTTTAACAGGTCAGCATTCAGGGATTTTGGTTCTGTAGCCAGCAGCCCCCCAGCTGTCCTGAGTGCTGAAACAGAACCAGCAGAACAGGGCTAGGAAAGGAGAGTCTCTTGTACCTGTATTGTCTCCATAGAGCTTGTTTGGGGGTTTAAACCAAACCAGGGGGTTGAAACCAGGACATGTTCCTTACTGTAGACAGAGATAGGTTTCATAGAAAGAAATAATGGTTTGGCTTGAAAGGGAGCTTAGAAGATTAGCTAGTTTCAACCCCCCCCATCATGGGCAAGGACATCTTCAACTAGACCAGATTGCTCAAAGCTCCATCCAGCCTGGCCTTGCACACTGCCGGGGATGGGGCAGCCACAGCTTTTATGGGCAACCACTTCCAGTGCCTCACAACTCTCACAGGAAAAATTTCTTCCTAAGATCTAATCTAAATCTGCCCTTTCAGTTTAAAACCATTGTGCCTTGTCCTGTCACTACAGGTTTTGTAAGCAGCCCCTCTCCGTGTTTCTCATAGAGCTCCTTTAAGTACTGAAAGGTTGCAATAAGGTTTCCCCAGAGCCTCCTCTCCTGCAGGCTGACCAACCCCAACTACCTCAGCCTGTCCTCACAGGAAAGGTGCTCCATGTCTCTGGTCATTTTCATGGCCCCCCTCTGGACTCCTTCCAACAGGTCCATGTCCTTCCTGTGCTGAGAACACCAGACCTGGATGCAGCAGTGCAGGTGGGGTCTCACACGAGCAGAGTAGAGGTGGAGAATCACCTTCCTTGACTTCAAAGTGTTTTAACTGTCTTGTCTTCTATCCTAGGCTTTGTCAACCAGGAACCCACCAGGCCCAGAGAACAACAACATTGACCAGCAGTGAGTATTCCCTGCTTTCATGGTATCTTCAGGGGGGAAAAGCAAGCGGAAACAAGGGACCTTTATGCTATTACTGCATTCCTCACTATGCAAAAGGGCTGGGAATGGTGTGAAATGGTTTATAGACCTAAATATTCTGCCCTTTTACTTATTTGCAAATTAAAAAAAATCAGGTGCTGCTTGAAAAGACTCAGGCTCCAGCTCAAGTATAGTATAGAGGTTGTGAGCAATCAGAATTTGGGATGTCCATGTGTCAGAGAGGCACCTGGGAGTAGTTAGTGCAAAGCTGTGGAGAATTGCTCCAACTAAGAGCTCAGGCCCTGATTCACCTGTGGGCTCTGTGAAACAGGAGAATAACATCTCTTTGCTCCCCAAGAATCTTGAGAGAAAGCCCATCAGGTGCTCCAGTGCTACACCAGTTAGAGACATGAGTCTCTAACTTCCCCCTCGGGGATGGGGGAATGGTGGGGACCTGCTGCTTTGGGTGCCAAACAAAACAAATCTGAAATTTTCCATAAGCAAAAGCAGCCCAGCAGAGTGAGCCTCCGAGTCTGCCTGCACCAGGAATGGGGACACATACTAAAAAAGCCAGGTGAAATGCACAGGCTTGAAAACCATCTTAAAATATCACCTCCTTACGTTAAAGAGCCACTCTCTTCAGCATTAAGCTCTGACTGTCATCCAGCCCCTGTGCTCCTGCAGCAGTCAGGAGCAGACTCATCTGCGCATCCTGGTCATGGGCTCTGTGAGCTGCTAACGCCCAGCAGTGCTGCTGGATGTGCCAGCAGAGCCCTGCTGCTCTCTGCCCTCCCACTGCTGCTCTCCCCACCTGGCAAGGCGTGTACAGGTTCTCTCGCAGGGACCTGAACCTCTCCTGTGCTTCCAGCATCCTCAGAGGGCTTTGGGCTGTGATGGCAACTGAGCAGTCTCCTCCTGGGGTGCACAGCCAGCCCTGCCAGGCCCCTATGCAGCTCCCTGGCCCCAGGGTCCCATTGGCCCCTCACACCCTGCCAAGCTTTCCTGCTCCCACCCTCTTTGACATGCAAGGGGAAGGTTTGAGACAGCAGAACATGTTTTCTGATCTGGGATGACAGAGCAGGAGATTATTTTCATTTCAATAACATTTACTTTATACCTGCTGCAGAGTCCCATAGCGCAGCTCATGTGTGAAGTGCCTGTACTGCCTGAGATAAGCAGAATTGCAATTTCTGCTGGCAAGAACAATGCAAACATTTTTTTGGAAATGGCCCAGCACCCAACAAATTTTTGAAGACATCAAGTCAAATAAAATCAAATCAAGCCATGGAAACAGAGGTTAATGTGCATGCGTAGGTGTCTCATCCTTCACATTTCTGTGGCTGGAATCATTCTAGGTGAACACTTTACAAACAGCAGAAGTCAGCCTTGTCTTGATAGAGTTGCTGACTGAAGAAATTCCCATAAAGCCAATTAAAGGAGAAGCAAATGTCAAGGAAGGAGAAGAAGAACTAGATACGCAGTCACGCGAGGTAGAGGTGGGCGTGCACTCCTGTCCTAGAGCATGCCTGTGTGGCACACATGAGCATCTGAACCAGCCCCTGGTAAATACTTTGGATGTGCTCCTGGTTGGGCTGTTACCTCTCATCCTCCCTCCCCCAAAATCTTTTGGGCACTGCTCTCCAGCGTCTGGTAGTTCATGGGTGGATGACACAGCCCAGGCACACGGGAATGATTTTATAATTGCTGCCAAGGCTCGTGTCACTGGCAGAGTTACCAGGGCGTTGTTCTGACCCATTTTTCAGCTGCTAGGTCTTGCAGAAGGCATTTTAATGATTAACCCTGGACTTGTCCATCCTCAGCAAAATGATAAAAAACACTGGCCTAGATTCACCCCAACCTAGTTTTCAGCCACTCAGCTCAGGTTTGTGCCTGGGAGCTTGTCACCCCAGTCACCCATCAGGGCCATTGTCACAGAGCCTGCAGGCAGCTCTCCCCCACACCAGGCACCTGCCTGACACCAGGGATACAGCACTGACAGCCATTCCCATAGCTGGGATCTTGCTCAAAGGTGGTTTTGCTCACTGTTGGTCTAATTTTATCCTTTGCATTTCCTTCTCCACATTGCATAGTTCATTGTCTTTACACTTAACAAAAAACCTACCCATAACTATCCCTGCTTCCCTTAAGAACCTTTATACACTGACAAGCCTGTAGCTGAAATGGAGCACATTTTCACATTTTTTGTTTTCCTCTTTTCTAAATTGCTTTGCTCCAGCCTCTTAAATCACTTTTATTGCTGCTTTCTAAACTCCCTCCAAGCTGTTAAGAACATTTTAGCAGTGAGGTGCCCAGAAGCCTGCCCAGTCATCCTGATGGAGCTGCACTAGCCTTCTTTTTCCTTGCTGTCCTGTCACACTGCAAATTCCCCTCTTGTATGCTTTTCAGCTAACTCCTTCTCTCTCAGCTTTGCTCCTTCACAGATTTCTCTCCTTCCCCAGAACATCTGGGGTTTGAAAATCTTTCCACTCAAGGTGCTGACCTGTTATTTTCCTGGCTGGGAGGTCTAACAGCCCTCAGGTGGACTTCAGTGTGTTTGAAGCCAGGCTCTGCAGCCCTGGCATGTGGTGACAGGAGGACCAAGGTGCCTCTTCTGCTGCTGGAGCAGCTGGAGGAGCATGGGAACAGGCTTGTGGTCCACCAGCTTGTGTCCTGTGCACATCGTGAGCTTGGGGTTTCCCTGCCACAGCTGCTCACTGAATTCTAGGATCAGCAGAAATAGCTGCACCAACGTGCCTTTGAGATGGAGGTTTAGGCTGGGATGGCCTCAGGAGGTCTCCACTCCAATCTCGTAGCTCTGGCTCCAGGCTGGATCAGCTGTGAAGTCAGAGCAGAATGCTCCAGGCTTTATCCCATCAGGTGTTTAAAGCCTCCAAGGATAGAGCCTGTGCAACCACACAGCCTGTTCCTCTGCTTGCTGTCCTCAGAGTGCAGAAGTTTCTCCTTTTATCCGGATTAAAGCTCTCCTTTTTTATTTTATTTCAGTTTTCCTGTATTAAATGATACAGAACTTTGCCACAAATACAGAAATACTATGAAGAGCAGCTTGCTTTTCCTTTGCTCTTGAAAGAAATGCAGCTCTCTCTTTTCCTCTCATTTCTGGGGTGTGCATAGGAAGTGGAGTCTGCTTTTGTTTTTTTCAGAAGCACATCTGTGTCTCAACGAGTTGTACCTGGAGATTTTCTCCATGCAAACCAAAGCATCGAGAATAATTAACAGTGGGAAATTATGTAACTGCTAAGAGAAACAATGGCTTTTCTGTGGGCCTGCAAGCAAGCTGCCAGGAGCTCTGCCTCTTATTCATCACGTAACATAAAATTAGTTAGAGGATTGTCACAATGCAGAGTTTAAATCAGTAAATTGTGTGCTTTAACTCAGATTTCTGCACTTCCTTTTCCCATTATTGCTTTGTAAATGCTGCTGTATGGTTCAAGCTCTTGGACCTGTAGCTTTGTTCTCGGATCTTACCTGGTGCAGTGGAAATCAGATACCCTGCAGCTCTCAGCAGGGAAATGAATAAAAGGAATAAGCAGAAGAGTCCGGTTGCTAAATCCTGCTTACTGCTTACTTGCCATCAAGGGCATAGAGCAGTGTAAGTAACTGTAGCATACCTACACTACCCAGTGTCACCAGCTGGCCATCAGGTGACTCCAGGAAAAACACCAGGCTATTTCTGACACACGGGGGGCATGGCAAACAGCGTGGTCAGAGCAGCTGGGCTGGACAGGAGCCTGAGGATGCTGCCTGGCCCAAGGAGAGCAGTATGAAATCACCTCCTCTATAGGAGAAAGTGTCCTTAGAAAAGCATTTCAGGGTTCTTTACTTCAATTCTGATTCTGCATTTACATACCTGCTTTGGGGCAGTTTCTGTGATTTTGTCTAGTAAACAGGTCCTCCATTTTTTTCATTAAAGGATGCTAATGGATGAATTTTATTCATCCCAGCTGCAAGAGCGATGGTTGGGATAGATCACATCCTTAGAGGAATTTAATAGATAATGAGTCTGGGACAGATCTGGAGCCATGCTAGTGGGTGTGAAAATCTCTCCTCTTTGGCAATGAACTGACACACAAAACCGAAGCATTTATTTCTTGTTTACTGTTCTTCACTGGTGGATGGTCACAAAGTCTTGGCTGACATGGCATGGCAGAGCACTTTACAGTTTGGATTTACCAGCTCAGGTCTTCATTTATCTCTGCACCTCACCATGACCTCCATTCCAAGGAGTCATGTGTTCCAAGCCGGACAGCCCGGCTTGCTCACCTCCCAGACCTCTACAAGGCCAAGGAGGAGCACTCACCTGTCAGCTGCTGGCTCCTCTCTTGTCCTGGAGGGCAAGATCCAGTAGGCTTAATTGGTAGCTTGAGGTACAGTGGTCAAAGCCTGCAGAAGACTTGTCACTGTTCTTCCTTATGCAGGTAGGGACAGATTTCTCTTGTACCCAACAAAAACCACCTCTGATAACACCCATAAACCCCCTACCAGTTCCCTTTGAGTCATACATGAGTTCCCACTCATGGGAGGGCTGAGCTGATGAGGAAACAAAAGCTGTAAGAGCAGTTTGAAAGAGCTGCATTGGTATTTTGGTTGAAACTCAGATCCCTTACAAATACAAAAAAAAATAATCTCTTTTTGCATAAAACCTTAAAAGTAGCATAAAGATTACACTGTCCTTCAGCTGGGCCTGGAGCCTAACTCGAAAGATTCTGGGAGCTTGATCCTGGAGCACTGTAAGGGTTGTACTGTAATGAACACACAGACTGAACTGGTGCCAAGTGATAGCAAATGTCAGCAGGCAATGTGCCAGTGGGGTGTGGGAACTAGACGTGACAGAGTATCTGTGTCTCAGCGAGCCACATGCAGCTCAATCTTTCCATTCACAAAAAAAAACTAAGCAAGGATCTTCTTGTATCTTCAGAGCCTGATTCTCTCTCATAACACCAATAATTCATTCCCTTCCATGCTAGGTGCCCAGAAAGCAGCAAGAAGCCATTGGGGCAGTCCACAATATTGTATGATTGCTCGGAGGAGGAGCTCATGGCCAGCATCGAGCGGGAGTACTGCCGCTGAGCCCAGCTCCTCACCATGAGAATGTCAGGCACGAGCCTGGGAGCCCCGCTGAGCAGAGCTGCTGCTGACACCACGGGACTGCACGGGAGAGGTGGCTGCTGGAGGGGATGGACTGGAGCATGAGGGGCAGCGTGGCTGCTCGGGAAGCACAGAGGAGAAAGCTCACCTGATCCACTCCCAGTGAGAGCAGGAAGATCCTCACCAGCTGCTGATTTCTGGTTGGTGCCACCGGAAGAGGGACCAATTCATCTTAAGAATCAATATTTAGAAGCTCATTTCTAAATGCTATTTTTAAATGAACATGTACTAGAATTAAGTGTCATACTAGAGGGGTTGAAATGTGGTGCTTTGAAGGATGATCTTGCTTTGAACCTAGTAAAAAATTGCAGCAATATCATCTCATCCAGAACTTAAGGGGATGTTGAATGAAATTCATCTTTCTGCCACTTAGAATGTCCCAAATTGCACTTGTGCAAGCCTCAGGTCCAGGTCTGAGTTTGGTACCATCTCTTTCAATCTGCTCCCCAGTATGGGAGATAAGAGGAAAAGGGGATTGAGCCCACTGTCTGGTGCATAGGCAGTGTAATCCCAGAGTTCAAATCCCACCACACTGCCAAATTAGGCTCCTGGGAGCCATCAGGGAACACAGGATTTTTATGATCCCTTTGGGGCAGGGTCCCAGCATAGGTGTCCTACCTGGGCATGGATCCATCCCAGTGATGGGAGTGAAAGCAGGAGGCACATCCCCATTTCAGTCATCCTCCTCAACAGGTATTTGCCTGCTCATGTAGAGCAGCTGTTTGGGATCAGTTTTCAGAATTGCTACTCCTGGCCCTTCCCTAATATTTCTTGTCCTACAAGAAAAATCACTGCATTTTACCATTAGCTGACTGCAAAGTAAACCAGAAATTTCTCTCTCCTAAGGAAATAGTATTTTCAGTGCTCCTAGACAGGGAAGCCTGGTATTTTGGGTTTCTGCTTTTATTATATCTGCGTGTTAACATATTATGAGTATCTGCTTATTATCAGAAGTAGAAAAATACTTTATTTCTATCTTCTGCTGAAGCATAAAAGGCATCAGATTACATTTTTACTACATGTAAATGCAAGAAAGAACTGCAGGACACTTCTTAAGATGCTGTATTTTAAGTACTTTGTGATTCCTGGGACCTGTGAAACACAAATAAATCCATCTATACTCTGAAGCCCTCAGTGAAGGCATCAAATGTTCTGAAAAAGGCTCTCTGGCTTACATGAAAAATCATGCTGTGGTACCTGCAGAGACTAAGCAGGATGCATCCCTGGGGGATGGCAGGTGGGATGCCTTGAGGGGGGCACTAGATCACACCCCTGGCACACAGACTCACAGCCCAGTTTTCTTCCCTGCAGCTGCCTTCAGCACAGCTGGACACTGGGGAGCCTCCAGGCAGCCCGGGATGGGCAGGGGAAGGGAGCCAAGCTCCCACAAAGCTGTGCATGCTTGGAGGCAGGAGCTCCCAGCACACCAGCTGGGGCATGTCAACAGGACCAGGGATAATGGTTTTAAACTGGAAGAGGCTAAATTTGGGGTGAACATAAGGAAGAAATTGTTCACTGTGGGGGTGTTGAGGCACTGGAACAAGTTGTGATTGCCCCATCCCTGGAAGTGTTCAAAGCCAGGGTGGATGGTGCTCTGAGCAACCTGGTCTAGTGGAAGATGTCCCTGCCCATGGCAGGGGGATGGGACTAGATGATCTTTAAGGACCCTTCCAACCCAGGCTGTTCTATGATTCTGTGATACCTTGGCGGCCCAGAAATAGCTGAGTAGAGAGCAGATGTCCCTGCATTGCTGGGAGAAATTAGGTGGGCCCTCTGGAGCAATGGCTGTCTAACCCTCCTGGAAAAAATCCAGTTTTGAACAATAGAAGTTCTTTCACAGGAACAGTCATTTTTAGACCTATTAATGTCACTGTTCTGTGGCAAGAATACAGTTTCTCTGCAGTTTATCAAGAGCCCACTCACCACATCTCCCAGAGCTTGTGTTAGTTTTCAGCAGCTCTCAAAGACCTACTGGGAGGAACAGAATCTGCCTGTGGAGAGCTGAAAAAACACGGTGACCCCAGCACCACAGGGGACCACAGTGCTCTATATTCTTTTGTAATCACAATAGTGGTTTAGATTTTCTTTGAACTTGGATTTCATTCTTTCAACTAAGACCTTCCTTCTGTCAAGGTCCCCAGAGTCTCTGGCACATGTGGGGAGATATTTCACTGAGCTCAGTCACAGCTCCTCCTTTGTGAGCACAGGGCCATGGATTGCTGCTTTTTTGGATGCCCTCCAATGACACAGCAAACAGGAAAGCCACGCTGCTGTCAGACCATGCTGTGACAGGAGCAGGCAGGGACCAGGGCTCTGCCTCCCCTAGGTCACTCTGCACGTGCCCTGCCTGCCCTTACAGAGCTGCTCTCTCTGAGGCTGCATTTGGTGACTGGCCCAGGTAACAGCTCTACAACCCATTTCAGACTCTCCTACAGGAGAGCCCAAGTATTCACAAGTACAGAAATCGACTAATTAAAAAGAACACCTAAGCAGAACATACTGATAGACTGCAAAAAAAAACTCTCTACTGAACACAGCAAAGCACTGAGCTGCTTTATAAAATGAGTTTCTAAAATAAGCAAGAGACAAGCACATTTCTGTGGCTGGAACAAAGGTGCAGTGGGTTTCCCAGATAACCTTTTCAGTACCACCAACAGAAAAGGAGGAGCTGCAGAAACACAGGAAGGTCCAAAAAGGAGTGATGCAGCTGGGACAGTCACTGCACCAGGGAAAAGGTGCAAGAAAGAAGTTTGGGGATACAAGGAGGGATCTCAAACTGTGGTATGGTCTTGTTGCAGGCTTTCTCTGTGCCATAAAATGATGTGTGCTCAGCACTGAGCTCAGACCACAGAGCCAGCCAGCACAGACAGCTCACAGCCACCTGTCTTCTCAAACATGCAGGACACGATGGTGGTACCCAGCCAGGTTCCCAGTCTACCCAAGAGCTGATGGGGACTGTGCCCCTCCCTCTGTGTCAATCCTGCACCCAGCAGCACGCCCAGAAGGGACAGTGGCAGTGGGGCTGGTGCCTAGGAAGCCACAACTAGAGTTTAATTACCTGGTGTCAGTTAACTCTGCTTTTGGCCCATCCTTTGCTCACAGAAAACAGGACGCTAGATCATTTGCAGGTAAATAATAGTATGGAAGCAGTAGTTGTGCCCACGACAGATTTCAAGAGAAAGTTCTTGAATTAATGGGTTTTTCAAAAAAAAGGACAATTGTACTATAGAGATCACTTTGCCCCATCTCAGAGAGTGAATGCTGATATCCAACCAGCTGAATTATTGGAAAGTTAGTTTTCTTTTCATGGTATTTCTCTATAACCGCCATCAAATCACAACTGCTTGAAGGACAAGAAATTATTCAGCTTGCCAGTACTTCCTGCCCCTAAAACAGTTTGTTGGAATTAGGCAGGTTTCTGGAGTCTCTTAGTCATCATTTTGGAAACTACCCCCCTATTCAATACCCACAGCATAAGACAGGATAGCTGACAATGGCTTTTGAGCTGACACTATTAATCTCCATTAATAAGCCAGCAAAAGGCTATTATTTTTAACCAAATCACTACATTATTCATCTAACAAAGACAAATGCTACATGCTTCATTTTGCACTAGTCCCAAAGGAGCAAGAGAGCCTTGCTGAAACAGAGCCTCTGCCCCAGCAAGGGGGGCACAGGCCTGGAGCTGTGCCACAGGTACCTCAGGGAGCTGCCCACCACATTTGCCAGCTGCCTGGCACAGACCACATCCACAGCAGGGCTCCCCCTCACCTCACTCTGGACACAGGACATGGCAATTATTTGCACAGGGTGAAGAGAATTTATCTGGGCAGTGATAACCCACAGAGAAGAAGTCACTCTAAACTCAAGAGATGCTACAAGAGAAACAATTAAACCCAAGGTATTCTTCCCATCTGGGACAAACTCTCCCAGGAAAGGGTATGCTCCAGCTTCCTCAAGTTTTCTGCATGTTTTAAGATGTGTCCATTGCCTTCTACACACATCAGCACGTAAGTCATCAATTTTCTTCTACACCTGAGGACTGAAGGAGAAGAGGAGGAAGGCTGCATTTGACAGAGGATCACAGGACAGTCTGGACTGTGAGATGTGGCTGAGGCTTTGCAGCTTCCTCCTGGAGTGTCTCACCATTTCCTCAGCCTGCAGGTTGCTGGGTTTTGAGTCATGATTTACTCTTGCTGCAGACATGGAAGCAATTTGCCTTCTCACAGCCAGAGCCTGTCTGCCTCAAGCTGCCTTGCTGGGCATGAATGGAAGGTAAACAGGCAGATGGGCTCACAGGTTAAACTTCAAAACCAGTCTGAAGATTTATCCCTGCAGATGAACTCAAGCTAGAGGCAACCCTGGGGCAGGACTCGGCTCATGAGATGACAGATGAAGGATGTTGAGTACAGCTTTCACAGCTGGAAAGGAAAGATTAGCCAGAGCTGTGGCCTCAGCTGGAGGAGCACACCAAGCGTGCAACCACCCTGCAGCACAGGCCACCTCTGCCACCTCTGCAGCATCAGAATGGATTCACTCTTCCAGTGCCCAGACCAGGAGGATCAATGCTCATTGGTTTGCAAGACAGCTCGAGCTGCTGCTCAGCCCAGGGTTTGGCTGTACAACCACATGGGGGTCTAAGCAAAAGCAGAAAGATGAGCACAGACTGAAATCCATTGCCATGTTTCACATAAACAAAGCCAGGGAAACAAAATAAAAATAAGCCAGGGAAAAAAAAAAAAAAACAGCAAACCCCCCCCCCCCCAAACAAGTAGTCTTAGGGATATAATTGGATGCTCAGAAAAATCTTCCTTGAAAAATAGTAGGGACAGGTAAGACATCTTCCCCTGGGAGACAAAAGCATTGTGGCAAACTGCAGAGCCCAGGGGCTGAAGTTTGTGCTGTTCTGCCAGAGCACTAAACCTGCACCTCAGCTTTCCCTTCCAGTTGTTCTCCTGAGGGGGAAGCAGAACCATCCATGAGATCTCTTTTCTCCTTCCTCACACTTGCAAGAACAATGTGCTCTCCTGTGGACAAAGCCTTGAGTCACCGCTCCCTGAGAGCTGAGCAGCTGAGGCTGCACAGACTGAGCCACCTTGCAGAAAAAGGCTGTGACAAAAAGCTGGAATCATTACACCTTCTCCCTTTCTGCTGGAAATAAACATTTCTGCAGCTCAGGAACTGGTCAGAGGGAAACAGCATAAGAATGTAGGTAGTTGCTGCTGCTGTCACCATCACTGGACACCTCCTTGCCAGCTGAGACTGGGAGATATCACCCAGCCTGCCAGAGCCATGTCCCCACCAGAGCAAGAACTGGGGCTAGCACAGCCACCTTTTGAGTTAAATGATTGTCTCTGCCTTATTTGCAGCACTCACTCCATGCACAGCTTGTGACACTAACAGAGCAGCACCCAGCACATCCCTTCCAGCTGCTGGAGGCCGGGCTGGAAGTGGTGTGGAGCTGGGAACTCTTGTTCCCAGAGAGCACAGAGAAGTCCCAAGGCCTGGTGGGGGTGTGCACCTTCTACCAAAAGCATGAGATGAGTGGCGTAAAATCATAAATGAGTGAGCACTGGTCAATTTACAACAGGATCCAAAAGATCCTGCCTTTACAGCTAAGTGAATTATCAAGCCCCAAAGTCTTCCACTGGCCTAGACACACAACCTAATCCTGAAGGATTTACATGGTTCTGGAATGGACGCCTATGAAACCTGAACATCCTTTTTTTTTTTTTTTTTTATGACTTAAAACCAGTCACATTACATACATTTTATTTAATAAAAGTTAAAAACATGTACAAAAATGCAGTTCCATTTCCGTAAAATATAGGCTCAAAATAAAAAGACTGAACAGTAGAGTTCAGGCAGTAAAGTGCAAAGACAGCAGCTATGCCAGTCATGCTTAATCCATAAATAACCCTTACACAGCAGGAAGGAACAGCCAGAGCAGACACAGCCACACCGCGGCACAGCTATTCACACACATCCACAGGAGAACGATCTACACATCCCAGAACGGGCTGCCAGGAATTGCAGGCCAGCTACACCCAAACAAGGAGGGAGCAGATGCTTTTCCACATCGTGACACACATACATGACACACTTTTAGAAGTCTGTATTCTCCAAGTCCACTGTTTCCCCCTCCATAATGCAAAAAACATGACAATTTATATATTTATGACAAGAGTTTCCAAACTGTTTTCTCAGGTGAGCACCATAAATAGTCAGTCTGTAAAAAAATGAAGTGCTAAACTGGCTACTAAACTGAGACAGGACATTCTTCCCCTGGTTAAAAGCATGCAAAAACAGCATCCAAAAGCCAGACTTCTTGTTCTAAGGGATTTCTGAGGAAAAAAATAAAACAAAACCAAAAAAGGAAGAGCAGCAACATCTCTTTGTTCACCACAGAAACTTGGAAAACTAGGTAGCAACAGAGAACAGCAACACCACAAGGATCCACTTCACCAGGCAAAGAGGTTCCAGCTGAGCCCTTTGGAAAGTCCAAAGCAAGGTCCACACACCTCACTGGCACGGACACTGGGGTTGGTGGGATTACAGCACGTGTCAGTCAACAGGGTGTGGGCCTCTACAAGGTCAGGCACAAAATCTTCAGTATACCTAGCACAATACTCCAATTTAGTGCAGTTTGAAAACTTACTACTGTTAATTATAACTGCAGATTTTAGTGTAAAAAATAATGGCATAATCTGGTTTAACTGAAACAGATCTCTGCCAGTTTCAGGGGAGTGCCAGTTGAGTTTGGCAAGTCAGGACTTCCATAGATGAGATCCATGCTTTGCCCACACTGGGAAGCAAGACCAGGATTTCAGAACAAAGCAGTAAAAGAGAGAGTGCATTCCTAGTTATCCACAGCTGATGCATATAGGGAGAACAATCCTCCTCAGTGCTCAACTAAGCTTCAGTGCAGGAGTGGCTGAAGGGAGAAGAGTCCAGAAGGAATGAGCACTCCAGAAGTATTTCATTCGGGGAGGAAGCTGTCTCCCAGCAAAACAGCTGGTGCTTTGCTGTACTGTCAGCTCTGCTACAGTACCCACACACTCCTTCTGCACCTCAGGAATGGAGCAGTCCGATTGTGCCATGGGCATTTTGTTACTCACACCATGCTATTACAGCACAGCACTCCTGCAGCCACTGGTTCCATTTCTTAACTATCATCACTTCATGTAAAAGAAAATCCATTCAACAGGGAGAGTGTATTGTTTAATAGAAAAGGGTGATTTTATACAAAGTACTGTGGAGAAGTATAAGGCCACATGAAGAGCATCATCAAGTTGACATGGTGGCTATTTCTTAACTCAAGACACAATTAGTATTTCCTCTGGTGCATTGATACAGGTAAAAGAAAGCCTTGAACTATAAGGTGCACAAGCATCCACAATACAAAAAAAAACCCTTTAATTTTTTATTTCTCCTCTACTCAAAAAAATATAAAGAGAGACCCATTAATTTTTCATGGGCTATCTTGCCATTTTCGCATTTTTCAGTTTATTTTGATATGTTGGTTTAGTAGGACCAAAAATAAAGCATAATTTTTAGTGTCAAAATTTCTAAACAGTGTTTGTGCTTCTACCTCCATCAGAGCAGTCTGGCTCCTCCGAACTTTGCTTCAGTGCAATGTGGACTCGAGAACGCTTCTACTGACAGCCACATCGGCTTCTACTTGCAAAGGGTATGAATTCCTAAAATGTTGAGGATTTCAGCACTTGTATTCTCAAATAAAGTCATTCTGGTTTGGTTTAAAAATTACTGACTCACTTTGATCTTCACTCTACCTGCATAAGGAGGGTGTAAGAGCACTAGCCCATGCCAGGATCAGGATTTGCAAATGTGAAAACCAACCAATATGTTATCAAATGGTGTTTATAAAACACTCTGAATGCAGTAGTTTAGGTTTACTGAAAAGGAGTTTCCAAAACTGGGTATCATCCAGCACAGCCCTACTAATGCAAGTAATTTGCCTGCATAACAAGACCAAAATGAACAAATACAAAATATATTTGGTATAGAAAATAGTACTATAAAAATTAAAAACCACCCTGTTTTACTGTCCATCAAAATATTAACAGCAAGCATTACAACTTTTTTTAACCTATTGCCAAAGTAATTTCCAAGGAGTTCTACTTTCCTGAAGTGCTGGTGATTGCAATTGCCCAAGTACTGAAAAAAACCAACGGAGAAGGGACGAGGAAATATGATAGATTTCTCACATAGCACTACCAACAGAGGACCTAAACTGCAGGAAACTAAAGTACACACAAACACAGGGAAAACAAAAGCCATTGCCCATTCTGCTGTTGCCATCAGAGCTCTTCCTGATCCTCAGAAAGTCTGCAGAAGGTGCTTCTTCACTCTAGCCCTGGCAGACGGGTGACGGCACGGGGATGAGCATACTCAGAGCGCTGCTGCTCTTGGGTTTCTCTGCTGTGGCAATTCTGCTGAGTTTGCCAACCTCTGTCTGCCAGCTGGGGGTCTTCTTGGTGGCCATGTGGCGGCGGGTGTGCTTTGTCAGGTGGTCGCTGCGCATGAAGCGGCGCTCGCACACCGGGCAGGAGAACTTCTTCTCGCCCGTGTGCGTCCTGCGGTGCCGCGACAGTTCATCCGAGCGGGCAAACTTCTTGTCACAGCCGTCCCAGTTGCAGCTGAAGGGTTTTTCTCCTGCAGGACACAAAGGATGCATTTGTTACTTCTGAGAAGCTGTGTTGCAGTCTTATCAAAGGACTAACTTTAAATCTGCCTTGCAGAGACCAGTGAGTCCCACAGAACCGCTCATCTGTGCAGTCAACGTAACATTAAGCTGCAGTTCTGTTCCAGAGAAAAATAATAGCTATCATTTCTACTTATTTCCTTGTATCTCTCTTTAAGTGTTCTTTAATCAAGCCTGGTTTTTCAGCTGTCCAAAATCCCAGTTTAAAGAAATAGAGCCTTCATAAAGCTGCCTTATCTGCTGACTTAACTAGAAGCAAGCCCCTGCCCCCATCCCCCCGTGTCCTTATCTCTCTTACTGCAGCATGTCATCCACAAATACTGTGGGCAAACAGGAAGCCTGGAATGGAGCCTCGGGGTCCTGCTGCTCCTGTGATCCAGTCCCACACACAAACACACACCAGTGAGCACTCCTGAGCAGAGCCTGTCCTGCCAGCCCCCCAGAGACCAGGAATGGCAGGAGTCAGCAAGGCTGCCCTCATCAGCTGCTGCTCATCCTGGGCCACTGCTGAACATCCCATCTGTCCTGCAGGACAACCGCAACTCCAGCTACTGCCTGCAACTCCCACAGGGCTCCAGATAAACATCTACCACCTGGCCCAAAATTAGAGAGATGCTTTGGAGCAGAAGAGAAGGGGCCCAAACAGAAAGGAAGCCCCACAGGAGTGTTCTCACTTCAGGTATTGAGAGTAAAGTGTGTGTCTTCTGGATGTGATATGATCTAGCTAGTCAGTGTGCAGAGAAAAGGCAGAAAAAGAAAGCTGAACTACTCATCCTCCTGATCCTTAATGGGAACTGGCTAGTGAGGGGTCAGTGTGTTTCACCTGCCATTGATGTCTTAACCAAGATACAGGGACACACACAGGCTCCCTATGGATCAGCAGCCATGTGCACAAAGCGAAGCACTTGCTGATAAGTCTGTTTATCCTGGAGCACCTTGTTTAATTCAGCTTGAGCAGCCTCTCAAGCCAGGAGCAGAAGCATCATTCTACCTCTGAACTATGGTTTACAAGAATTATCAGCTTCATGTAGAGGTTAAGCTCTTTTCCCAAAGGAACTGTAAAGACAAGCTGCCAAACTAATGCAAATCCCATCATGCAAACTGACATCCAATAAACCAGTGACTGCGGGGTAACAGCAGGTAGGGGAAAAAAGTCAAGGAAAACTAAAAATAGACAGAACTATTCTATACCAATCTCCCACTATGCCTATCCTTCAACATCAAAAAAAATCCCTGAGAACTCAAGGTTAGTTTTAGTTTAACAACATCCTGGAAGCAGAAAAAGGGTACGTAAAACACATATAGACTGTTTCCCCACTGACCCAATTTATGGAGCAAATCACTTCATATTCATTACAATTAATTTTCATTTACCTCTAAAATTCCCCTTCTGCAATGAATAAACGGTCACATTCCTGTAGAAGCTCTGCTTCCTAACACAGCAGCCCAAAATCTCAATGCATTCCCATTTAGCCTACACAAAACTCTGGGAGAACAAAAAAAAACCAACCAAAAAAAAAAGCGGTTTCTGAGTTTCTCTTTTCTTTTACTCAGGTAACAATTAAGACCAACTACCTGTACTGTGTTTGCTTACACCAGACCTGCCCATGCTCCAGAACAAGGGACTTGCACAATTCATTTCAATCTAGTCCAGATGGCAGGATTCCACTTAGATCTAAACACATGCACACAGATTGCAATGCTTCACTCCCACTAAAGCCTGTGAAATTCAACTAACACTACAGGGTCAGCTGAGGTCTCAGAACAAAGTATGTCTTGTTTTGCTTGTCGGTGGAGAATGAACATTCCTTCCATCCGATGAGCAAAAGCTTCCCCATCACCTGCTTCTTCCCTTTCCCACCCCCCTCCATGCAAAAAACGTGCATTTCAGCACCCCAAGGTAAGCCAGAGCCCTCTCGTACGCACCAGTGTGGGTGCGAAGGTGGGCTTTGAGGTGGGAGCTTTTGAAATAGGTTTTCTTGCACCCGGGGAAGTCGCACACGTAATTCCTCCGCCTGGAGAAGTCCATCTGGGGGGCACAGGTCTGACCAGAAGCGATGAACACAGGAGCAGGGGCGAGGGGCAGTAACTTGGTGCTGCCGACAGTCACCACGGCCTGCGGGCACTGCGGCGGCTGCGTGACAGCGGGCTGCGGGAGAACCAGCATGACAGTCCCCTGAGGCACAGAAGGGCCCATGAGCACAGGCTGGGACAGCGGGGCTGTCTGCGGTAAAATAGGTTTCATGGGAGTTGAGAGTGCTGGAGCTGAAGGCTTGACATAGGCATTAATCATGCTGCTTTGTCCATTTAAAGGGATCATTTGACAGAGAACCTGGGGGCTTGAGACGGGGGCAGGTGTCACTGGGGCAGCTCTTTTTTGCAAGTCATTCTCACAATTCTTTGGTAAGTGGGTTTGTGGTGAAACAGGCCGGACTGGTAGCTGCCCTTTATTGGTCACAATATCACTGGAGTCATGTGCATAAGGCTGATGTACTGGAGAGGTTTTGCTGATTAAATCATCCGCAGCCCACGTGTCCTGTGGCAGTCTGGAATGTTTTCGGTCATCTGCTCCACACCAGTCTCTGGAAGCGCTGTAGCCTGAAGTTACCTTTGTTTTCTCTTGCGCAGCAGGAATGTGATGGTAAGCAGAACTATCACCTGTGTGACGTATGACACTCGTTGCCATGGCCCTGCAGGGCTGAGGTGCAGAGAATTCAGAGATCAGTGGCTTCTGACTGCACGGTCGGCCCACGCTGGGAACAGATGGCTGGGTTATGGGAGAGGCACCGGTCGCTGCCGTGACCGAGCAGGCAGCTGTGCTTGCCATGACAGTCCTGGGTTTGGAGTAAGTCACTTGTGAGGACAGGAGTGTAGCTGCCGACATCTCAACGAAGTCAGGGCTGTGCGGAGGGGTCATGCACTGCAAAAAAAACCCACATCACTGTGGATCAGTGTCATTCCATAGCACAGTTTTCCCCTATTTTTACTCTGAAAAATAAAATTACACGCCCTCTTCCAGCATCTCACAATGTGCCTCCTAGGACAAACTGAATAAAGTATACTGCTGTGGTTTAATCCCAGATGACAACCAAGTCCCATAAATATCACTCATCCTCCACCCCCAGATGGATGGGAAGGAGAATCAGAAAAAGGTAAAACCTATGGGTTGAGATAAGAACAAGTTAATAATTCAAATACAGGAAAATACAATAATAAAAATATAAAAAAGGCAGATAAAAAGAGAGAGAGAAATAAAGCTCAAGAGAAACAAATGATGCACAATACAACTGCTCACCACCCACCTGGCCTGATCCCAAGCAGTGACTGGCCCCTCCTGGCCAACTCCCCCCAGTTTACACACTGAACACAATGCTCTGTGGTATGGAATATCCCTTTGGCCAGTTGGGTCAGTAGTGTCATAGCCATGCTCTCTCACAAGGCTTATCCTCACTGGCAGAGCAGGAGACACTGAGAAGTCCTTGGTTTAACTGCTGCTGAGCAGTGCTTACTCTAAAACATCAGTGTGCTATCAACATTATTCTCACCTTAAATCCCAAACACAGTACTGTGCCAGCTACTAGGATAAAAATTAACTCTATCCCAGATGGAAACAGGACAATATCCACCCCACATTCTATGCCATTTACATCATGCCCACATTTTCAATACATTCCAATTAACCATTGCTTTTCTTGTCTTTTGATACAGGTATCATTCCCTTAGTCTGTGGCCATCCCTCTAAAACACCTGTTGAGCTCATTCATGCATCGCTTTGGGCTCCAATTCACAGCAGTTCTTCAGGGCAGGAAAGATGGTGTGTTATGCTGGATTGCTGCCTACTGAAGTTCGCTCTCATTCCATCACTGCTGTGTTTGTCCAGTTTCATCAAAGCTTCTTCTTCATTAATCTGGGTGATTCCTACTGTAACACCCTTGATGTTGCGTGTAGCCAGCTCAGCAGTGGTGAGAAGATGTGTTACATGGCAATTAACATCACACAATCCAAATCACTGGCTGTTCTCACACAGAACCAGATCCCCTGGAACAAAACTTTGGACTTCCCTGTCCTCCCACATTACCCATCAAGTGCACCCAGCTCCTTGAGCAAAAGCAATCCCATGGATGGGTTTGTCATTGCCTGATGCAGAACAACTCCGATTGTTTTCCCCAGAAGCTTTTTTGTGTGCACTACAGGGACTTTATCCCCTTCTACACAATGTAAAAGTTTTGCTTGAGCACAGCTGGCAGATTCTCTAGTGCTGACTGCCCAGGTGCCTTTGCTAAATGTGTATCCCATTGTTTGAAGGTCCCACCACCCACTGCTCTCAGTAACAGTCTGTTCTATCATTACATTTTCCTGGAGAATGGCACATGACAGGGTATGTGATAAACCCACACAATGCCATGCTCTTCAAGCCAGGTGAGGCTGTGTTGGAAATGAGTCCCCTTGTCTGGCTCAATTCTTTCTGGGGTGCCATGTTGCCATAAGATTTGCTTTCCAAGGCTCAGGAGAGTGTTCCAAGCAGTGGCATGAGGCACAGAATAGGTTTCCAGTTATCCAGTGGTTGCTTCCACCATCATAAGCATACAGGCGCTTGCTTTGGTGGGTTTGTGGGAGTCTGATAGAGTCCATCTGCCAGGTGTCCCCATATTTGTGTTTCAGCCATTGTCCTCCACACCAAAGAGGCTTTAACTGCTCGTCCTGAATAACTGCAGTGTATGTTTCACCACTATGGATAGCCCTACAAGAGTGTCCATGATGAAGTCCACCCCTTGATCACCCCACCCCATCTACATGTTGAGTTTCTTGATAGCCTCAGATGTCATGGGCTCACCAAGCAATAAATAATTCACTCTGGTGAATCTTGCCAATCCAGATCCACCTGAGCCACTTCAATCTTAGAAGCCTGATCCACCTGTTGGTTGTTTTGATGCTCCTTGGTGGTCCAAGTCTTGGGTACATGAGTATCCACATGACATATCTTCACAGCCAGGGTCTCCACCCAGGCAGCAATATCCTGCCACAAGGCAGCAGCCCAGATGGGTTTACCTCTGCTCTGCTTCCACCACTGCAACCACCAGCACAGGGCATTTGCCACCGACCATGAATCAGTACAGAGATAAAGCACTGGCTGTTTTTCTTGTCCAGCAGTGTCTAAAGCCAATGTTCACTTCTGCAAAGTAACTCAGCAGTTCTTCAGCAGTTTCTGTAATTTTTTGTAGGATACACCATACAGCCACTTTCCATCTTCAATACTTTCCTACAATACAGCAGGAATTGAACACGGCATATTACTTCTCATTTCTTGGTAATTTATTATACAACAGTCTCTCCAGCACATGTCATCTCATCAGGTGGCACGCAGGAGTCTGCCCTCTCACCAATCCCAGGAGTCTCAGAAGTAATCACAATGACTGAGGTTTCCTGTTTGAGGATCCAGTGTGACCAGCAAGACCCCCTTATTCCACACAGCATCAGCTACGTGGTGTGTAGGAGACCCATCCTTTGCACATCCAGCCCAGCACCAGGAATCGGGATGCCAGGGGGAGCTGTGCTCCAGTACCAATCACTCCCAAAGCAGCTGGAACCTCTTTGTAAGCTGCCAGTATCTCTTTTACAGCTGGAATACAGTGGGCTTCAGATCCTCTGACTCCAAAACCCTAGAGGTTGACCCAATTCTTCCCTGTGCTTTCTACCAGAGGTTCCAGGTAGGGCCATTTTCTTTGTCTGCAGTGTAGAGTACATTTTTCGTATCTTGTCCTGCCTGGACTGGTCCAAGGGCTGGGGCAGAGTTAATTTTCTGCATGAATTATCTCCTGTTTAGTTTGTTCAAAGGCTTGTTGTTCAGGGCCCCATTTGAAATCATTCTTCTTCTGGGTCACTTGACAGAGAAGGCTGACAATCAGACTGTAATTTGGAATGTGCACTCTCCAAAAACCCACAATGCCTAAGAAAGCTTGTGTTTTTCTTACTAGTTGGTAGAAATGTAGCTGTTATTTTGCTAATCAAATCCACTGGGATCTGATGACATCCACCTTGCTATTTTATTCTTAAAAACTGGATCTGCTATGCAGGCTCCTGGACCTTACTTTGTTTTATGGCAGCTTTCAGAGAGATTTGGACTATCTTCTTCCCTTTCTCAAAAACTTCTGCTGCTGTATTGCCCACAATGGTACCATCAATATATTGCAAGTGTTCTGGAACTGGATCAGTCCATGGCAAATGGTTCAATTTTCTGCCATGTGGGTTGGGCACACTGACTTCATCTGGATCTGTGGGTGACTGTGCCTTGCTCATGTAATAAAAATCCCTCTCTGGTACAGCTAATTCCCTCAGGTACCAGATATCTCTCTCCACGGTAGCCCACCTGCCTGGGTGACATTACGTCTTTCCTGAAGAGGTAATTGCATTTCCTTCACACTTGACCGAGTTGCCTCCACAGGCTGAAGACTTGACATTCTTCCAATCACTTCATCAATGTTCTCTTCCCTAGGAAGTCATCCCAACTGCTTGGTTTCCCCATCTCCTAATTCCAGGCTACTAGCCCCACTGGAACAGCCACATGACAATGTGCACACCTGGACAGCAGCTGAAACCTTTTCACATATCCCACAGATCCCTCAGGGACAGGGACTGAGTGGTTACCTCTTGTTCTGTCTCTTCCTCCATCCAGTTTTTGTGATGGCCCTGCTTCATCCTCCTTCACTAAATAAGCTGACTTTGGTGTCCATTTCTTCTTGTGTACAAGGACAACTGATAATGGCACAAGCTCATCCTCTGGCTCAGCTGCACCATCCCTTGCTGGGGTCTGAGCAGTCACACTGCATGATGCCAGGGTCTGAGCAGCCACAAACCCTAAACAAGACCTGAACCACATTCCCAGTTCCTGGTCATTCATGGACCATGGTTTCATCATCCCCAGGATATTCAGAATTTCCAAAATTCCCATGCCTGGAGAAGAAGGGGAAGATTGTGTGTGTCTTCTACACAGGTTGGCTCTCCGAGGCAAAAAGGCAAACAGTGTCACTATTAGCAGTTTCTAATAGATGGCTCCCCAAGTACAGAGGTGATGACAGAGGGGCTGATAGCATGAAAAAAACAGATTCGTTTCAAGGGCAGCAGTTCTGTGCTATCACATAATCCAGTGTTACAAAGTACAATAAAATGATAACCTTAGCCCAGCCTCCAGAGATGATACCCTAACACCAGGGGGAACATACACAAGAAGTAAATTGTTACATAACACAACAACTCTGAGAGTAAATAATTCAACACTGTGATCAACAACTAATAAACTAGTAAGATGAATCCTGATAACAAATTCAGCACGGTCTGGTCAGATCTGTCATGGAGGAGAATCAGAAAGATAAAACTCATGTGTTGACATCAGAACAAGATAATAATTGAAATAAAGTAAAATAGAGTAAAAGCAATTGTAATTATTATTACAGGGAGATACCAAAAAGAGAGAGAGAGAGAGCAATAAAATCCAAGATAAACAAGTGGTGTACAGTACACCATTGCTCACCACCCACTAACCAATGCCCAGGTCCTTCCCACCACCACTGGTCATCCCAGTTTTTATGCTTGGCAGGACACTCTGTGGTATGGAATAGCCTCCTGGCCAGTTTGGATCACCTGCCCTGGCCATGCTACCTCCCAGCTTCCTGTGCACCTCCTCACTGGTGGGAACCTGAAAAGTCCTTGACCTGGGGTAAGCACTGCTCAGCCACAACTAGAACATCAGTATGTTACCAGCATTATTCTCATTCTAAATCACAAACACAGCACTGTGCCAGCTACTAGGAAGAAAATTAACTCGATCCTAGCCAACACCAGGACACTACATTGCCTTATCTCATGGCCATTCTGATTAAGCTCAAAACTGTATTAATAAAAGGAAGGCAATGAGGCAGCTGTAAACCTGCACAAAACACTGCAAGTATACTCACTGCACCACAAAAAAGTCTTTCATTCCTTTCTCTTCAGCAATGGGCACAGCTGTAAGAGGCTATGAGCAGAATAAACAGAGCAACAATAGATAGCAACAGTCCACTTTTCTATTTCAAGCTCCCAGCAAGCCCTAGATCTTTTCTCAATCATTACCTCAACGTCTCATGCCTACCTTCTAGATAAAGACAAATGAAACTGCTCTGTCCCTTCTTATTCAGCCATTTCTCTCTACGCTGTCTTCCTGCATCACCTCTTCCTCTGCCTTTCCCACTGAAAGGTATCTCCTGTGCTGCTCAAGCGACAGTGTCAGCACTGAGCAGCAGGAGATATTATGGCAGCTGCTTGTCAGGCTGCTCTTATCTCAGCCTCTTTCCTTTATTATTCCCCTTTTTCCTGGCAACTGCATGCTAGAAACCTACTGGTTGAAATGGGCCTTAACCATCTAAAACCCTAATGGCACCAAGCCCTTTTTTAATACCTACTTTTGTTGCAACATAAATTGAAACAAAAGAAAAAAAAATTGGATTCAACCAACATTAGTCAGCTGGAGTAGACCAATGTCTGGAGAAATAACAGACTACATGTACAAACACATAGTACAGAAACTAATTAAATTGCCTATTTCATAATGGCAACGTGTACTTTCTCTTACAATGACCAGTGAAGCACAACATCGTCAAGGGCCTTTTTCATACAGTGCTTGCAGATATGCTGATGCCAAATCACCAAGGCTCACTCTGCCATTCTTACTCAAAGTGCTCCAAGAAACCTACAACAGCCATCTCGACATCCCTGTCAAATCCAATAACCTGTCAGCATGGGCTTTCACACCTAAATTTAACAAAAGCCTCTACATTTGCTAAACCAGAGACAGCAAAAAAACAAACTCAACATGCCCACCTCACAACTCTGTGCACAGCACAGGCTGTGACAAAGGGACACCTGAGCAAGCCTGTCTTTTCCAGCCAAGTTAAAGCATTGCAGGGATGTGACATCCACGTGCTGGGCATATTTATTTTGTGTTCATGCTTTTCTTACCAGTGTCGATAGACAGTCCTTTGGTAATTCAGCCGTAGTCTCGGCGTGCATTGTGAAATCCCCAGAATCCGAGAAGGGCGTGAGGGGCCTTATCTTTAATATGTCACCCTTCTGTGATCTTTGACCCCAGGAGCTCATACAAACAAGGGCTTCAACAGCTTCAATGTCGTTCTGCTCCAAGGTGCTGCAGGTGGACCTTTCACTGTCATGACGCTGCCGTTCGCGGATAGACTCATAGATGTCCACAATGTCAACCTGAGTGTAATCGGATTACTGGCTATTAGGACAAGTCAGAATACAGAACTGACACCACCCACACTGTCTGCTCACAACGAAGGTCAAATGAAACAGATCCCATGCCCACGGCAAGACTTTTACCAACAAAAAAAAAAAAAAAGAAAAAAAAAAAAGGAAGACGTGATTTTCCAGGAAAAGAACAGATATGTGTGTGGCTCACATTTCCAGGCTTACTTTCCTGGATGACACTGCTCTGAACAAACACATCCCATGCTTGCATACAAGCATAAAAGAGGAAAATCCTGACTTTGAACCTTGTTTAGAGAAGGCTGTTTCCTGAATCCAAAAGACTATTCAGCACTAATCTCATTCTGGAAACATTTAGAAGATAAATTTCAGCTGTCAGTAAGATGCTTTAAGGCATGATCACTGACTTGGAGTACTGCACATCAGAGAAGATTTTTAACCTTATTTTTAAGAGGGAAGCCATGATGGGGAAAAGATGGAAGGAAAATAGTTTTCAAAGTACAGTGGGAACTGTTTGCACTGTACTTCAGAAAGGCCTGATGCTACATAGGTGCTAGGTATCTAAAACTCACTCTGAGTAAAACGAAGACAAATGTAATCATACTGATTTGTTTCCATTTGCAAGCATCACAGAATATTGTGTGTGCATGTGTACACATGCAAAACACCTGACTTCTCTGTACAAGGATATCCAAACTTCACAAAGCTCTCGCAGTGCTTGGCAGTGGCTCCAAAAGCTATGCTGGCCTGATGGGTCATTACTCACGTGCCAGCTCAGTCTCAACTAGGCATCCAGGCTCCTCCAGTCTTTAGACACACCAACTAACCTGAAGGCTGAGATTCAGAAGTGTGGACCAAGCCTCTTGAGCCTACTGCTGTTACACAGAGGTTTATGTACTGCAGGAAAAAGGTTTTAACTCTAAAGGCAACAGCACACCACTAGCATGGCCTCAAGCCCTAGAAGGAATTCTGCTCACTGGGTGACAGCACGTACTGTAAGTCAATGGGTTTTGTTACTGAGTTAAGTAATGTGGGATGATCCTTATTCAACAGCGTCACAAAGATGCAAGCTGTGTTTACACTCTAGGGATGTGCAGGCAAACATGCTAAGCGTAATGGATCAAAAATATTGGTACTGCACTCACAGAGGACTTTCACCTAAAACATGAGGTACCAGGCATGGAGATGTCATGATTTGGGGGCTGGAAGGGGCAAAAGCAATTAACACGTTGGAGAGAGACTTCTAAGAATTTCCACTGAAAAACAGTGAGAGGAAAACGCGATGTGTGCCTGCAAGGCTGGACCTCAATCGCCTGTCACACGGGGCCACGCCAGGCGAGGCTCTGCACTGAGCAGACAGTCTGCCAGCGTTCCTCCAAGTGTGCCTGCAGGTAGCCAAGCCCACAGGCTTATTTTTTCCAACCCTACGTTTCAGGAGAGCAGCTTTCCCTAAAGAAACATAAATAAATGTGCCTCGCTTCCTCAAAAAACACCCCGAAATAAAAAAAAAAAGAGACCTCACAAAAAAAGCTCTTTCTGCAGACGAGCGCTGCAGCGCGGGCTCCCCGGCTGCTGCCAGGGAAATGGCCAACCGCGCCGGGCGCCTGTCCTCACATCACCCCGCCGGCAACTACGTGCGCGGGGCGCCGGCAGGATGGGGACGGGCAGGGCGGGCCGCTGGCGGGAAGGATGGGGCACGGGCAGGGAGCGTGGTGGGCGGGCACGGAGGTGCGGGCAGCGCGGGTCGCTCCGGGCACGATGGGGGCGGCGGGCACGGAGGTGCGGGCAGCGCGGGCTGAGGGGAGCGGGCGGGCAGCGCCGTGGGGGCAGCGCGGGTCCCACCGCGGGGCAGCGCCTCCCCCCGCCCGCAGGGACCCCCAGCCGCTCCCCGCCCCACGGCGGCTGCCCGCGGCCGGGCGGTGCCATCGAAAGGAGGATGGCGCGAAAGGAAGGAGGAGGAGAAGGGGGCGGAGGGCAGCTCCCACCCTGCCGTTCCCCGCACGTCGCTGAGGGAGGGCCGCCCCCCTTCCCTGCAGGTGACCGGAGCGACACCCCTTTCTGAGGGCCCTGCCCTGGCACAGCCGCCCCGTACCCGCTGCCCAACCAAGCCGCTCCCCGCCGAGCGAGTAGCGGTCCCTGCCGAGGCGGCGGCGGTCCCCGCACTCTGCCCGCCACCGAGCACGTGCCCGGGCTGCACTGGCGCTGCCTATCCCCACCGGCCCCGCTTCCCTCCCTCCCTCCGCGCGCCCGGTGCTCACCGCGGGCGCATCTCCCATGTCCGAGCAGGGCGAGCCGTGCATGGCGCGGCTCGGGCGGGCGGCGTTGGCAGCGGTGCGCCCGGGCAGCGGCGGCAGCGGTGAGAGCGGCAGCGGCGCGCACACAGCAGCGGGAGCGGCACCCGGCAGCGCCGCCTCCTCCCGGCCCCGCCCGCCAGGAGCGCCGCGGCCGCGCGCTGGGGGGGGCGCTCCGAGCGCAGCCTGCGCCAAACAGCGCGGGGGAGACGGCCCCGGCCAATCAGCGCCCGCCGCGGCCCGCGCCCGGCCAATGAGCGACGGCGGGCGGCGTGATCGCGGCGTGCCGGCGGGAAGGGCGGCGCGTGGGCACGGCCGGGGGGAAGGCGGGGCGGGGGCGGGGCCGGC